>NC_136781.1:1855326-2286975 GCF_947034865.1 Barbatula barbatula | reverse complement strand
GACACAGTCATTGTTAACACTTTACACTATAAATTATAGACTTGGCATCTAATAATGATAACAACAATAATAACAGCCATAAAATCACTTTCAACTTGTACCTCATTCCACATGTTGTTTGTTGTTAATGAGTTTACGTTCATTTATTTAATCTCTCATTAACACACATTCACGTTTTAAGGTCACATGTCATGTTTCACGGAAACACCGCCTGTGATGTCATTCAACATCGCATTCAGCGTATGACATCAAAACCTTTTTCATTACAGCGTCTGCAGAAGCACGGCTCTCATTTTGCTGGCAAATATTGTTCATTGTTGTTCGAACAATTGCGTAAAGCATAAACTGACTGATAAACGCTCACAAAAATTGAGTTTTGCAACAAAAGAGTGAATCGACTTTGTGTTTAACTTTGACGGACAGACACTCAAATTCTGTTAAATTACTGTTTACAAAAGTAGTCCGTCACACTCTTTCATTCAATCTGCAAAGAAATAAACCAGAAACGCTCTACATAGTGAGTAAAGTATAAGCGACACAGAGCGACACATTATCATGCACTTTGTCCTGTTATTGAAAACAGTTCATATATTATTAATGCTACATCTCAGACAAAGATGTACGACTGCTCCTCTGTCCTTCAGCGGCTTCGCCTGGTAAAGTCCTGTAAACGCCTGAGTAGACATTAATGGAGACGGATCGTCATGCGTTTGATGTCGGCTTCATTTATACCTAATTATAAGACACTATTTGGCTGCGTCTCATCTTTGCAGACACAACAGATGGATATGTTTGCTCTGTGAAGGTCATTTGATAGCAGTGATGGGGCAGATTGCTCTCTCTCTCTCTCTCTCTCTCTCTCTCTCTCTCTCTCTCTCTCGCTCTCCTTATTCAAACCCTCTCATCTCATCCTTCAGAAGTCGTTCTGAAGAGGAGCTGATGTTGCAATCTGAGCGAGTGATTTGGACTTCTTCAAAGTATACGCGTAACCTTGAGAAATACTGTAGATATTATTTTGCAGGAGTTGTTATTTGCAAGTTTTTTTTCTGTGATATCTTGGCTTTATTGTTTTAACTTGTTTTGGTGTGTGTGTGTGGCACACATCCGACTTTGTGCTTGTGATGGTGTCCAATGCCAAACACAAATGATTTGGCCCAAATAGTCTGCGTTTGGCTCATCAATCACTCATTAGCTCATGGAAATTAATTTAGCTCCACATACAAATGCAATTTAGCATTTTTCAATTATAATTTATGCTATTCTGACTAATAGAAATAGAGAATGATAGAAACTGATTTTGGCCAATTGGATCCCAAATGATCTTGTGAGGTTTTTTTTATGCTCAGGTGGTTGCTTCTTTTTTTATAGCTCAGAACTAGTGGATTTATTATTAAGTATCAACGTTGTCTCAGATGTTTCTCTTAAATTATGGCAATTAAATACATGAAAATGAATGTAGATTGTATAATGGATGCGGGTAAATTTGATGAGAAATGTTCATATTGAGATCTTCAACAATATTGCTTTGCACACTTGACCAATCTGACCTCAGTTTGAGACATTGTTGAGATCTTGAGACGTTTGTGAGATTTTGGACTCTTTTTTCATCTCAAAATCTGAGATGAAGATGCAAAAAGTTTCCATTTGTTCTCCATTTAATCTCATTGATGTCTATGAGAAAGAATTGAGATATTAAGGAGATCTCATCCGTGTTTTTTTCTTATGAGATATTATATTCTTATGGAACAGAGCAAATAAAATAAACAGTAAAGAGCGATTCATACATTATATAACTTTGATGTAAAATGACAAGGACCTTCTAAATACCGCGCTCCAATGAATAAATCGCGAAGCCAAAACACAATAAATGGTGTCATTATCTTCCTTTCTGCAAAAATGTCTTAATAATGTCATGGGGATAAAACCAGCTCCACAAAACTCTTCAATATTCCAGATGAAGTCGAGGCTTAAGATAAACGCGGGCCTTAGTATCTGATGTTCACCTAATTCTGATAAATACCGTATGAGATAAAACCCCAGCTAATCTCAGAGAGATGCAACGTGCCATTACCTAACGCTAATCTCAATTCATGACGCTTTAAATCAACACAGCACGTTTTTCCATATTTTTGTAATTACTTCTGGAAGAGAGATTTAAAATAGCGCCTAAGATTAAAACA
Source organism: Barbatula barbatula (assembly GCF_947034865.1). Lineage (NCBI taxonomy): Eukaryota > Metazoa > Chordata > Actinopteri > Cypriniformes > Nemacheilidae > Barbatula > Barbatula barbatula. Next base: position 2,284,795 of record NC_136781.1, on the reverse strand, counting down.
TAAAACACAATCGAAATGCTTTTACACTGTTTGGCCGAAACTCATTTATACCGCCGGAAACGTGCTAATACTCTCATCGCTAATGCAGCGTCTGCGGGGGGTGAAATGAGTTATCTGGAGGAGAAAAGAGAAGCGCACACCTCGCTTGGCTTCGCTTAAACTGAAAGAGAAAAGTTGAATGTAGGTATTCTGCTCAGAGATGCGATCTGAAGGCATCAGTAGAGCACACGTGGCTTTGTTTATCTGTTATTTGTTGAAAATGTTAAGCTGTGAACTTTATTTCCTTTTCACCCTTAACCATGGTTTCAATATAGTAAACATCTAGTAACCATGTTTGATACCATTTGTTTTACCACACTTTACAAATACCACTGTTAAACTATCGTTATTGTACCAAACCGTGATTCATTTGTGGTTACCACAGTTTAACTAAAGCGACCGGATCATTTTTGGGAGGTCTATCCATCACAGGCCTTCATTTGGTGTAACGGGTTCGATCCTGTAATGACTGACCACTTCCTAAACAACAGCAGACAATGTGTTAAAACATGTAATAAATGTGAGCGTGGCTTTGTTGGTACAGAAACCCCGCCGTCTAAAGGTCAATTGCACATTTCAAAGGATGAGTTCCTGGTGTGCTCATAAATAAATGAGTGTGGGCCTGAGCAGATCTGCTGTCTTAATGGTGTCATTAACGGCCACGGCCTATTGAAAATGCCAAACCTGCTCACCGTTCACAGATAAAAGGGTATCAATGTATTTGAGGAGTTCCTTGAGACAAACCAACCAGTTTTCAACTCATTCAACAGAAAACATCTTTTAGTTCTTGCAAAATAAGTTTAAGGACAAACTGTTGTGAAGTAAATAAGCGAAGTATCTATTTTAATGAAATATATATGAAGTATATCAAAAGTTTTAAACCTGCAATCAATAACAATTGCCTCTCTATAGCCACCTCTGTCTGAAAGATATAACCGCAGGTTGACATTTCCAGGAAAATCCATCTCCATAACTCAAATGATAAATTGTGCATCGTGCAGAGTGACTCTTTATGTTCAACATAAAAACGACAGACTTCAGCTTTAAATTTGGGTGTAACTCGCATGCATCATTTGCGCTATGGACAGAAATATATCCTCAAACTGCACAGCTCAATGAAGAGAGGTCTGCTTACCATTTCATCTGGTGGTCCTAGCAACTAAAGGCTAGTGTCACAAAAATGTAGTCTTACATATTCACATATTATTTGTTAAAAACTATTGTCCTAAACAGACCCCAGCTTCTGTTTTCAAAGCTTTTCTCTCTCTGTCTGGCAGCTTAACACAAAACAAAGGAACATTATTATATGTATATGATGCAAACAGAGAAGTATGCAATAAATAATGTTGTATATAAAAAAATGTTGACAGCCAATTTACTTGGCACTTAAACAGGAGAGAGATTTGTAAGAATTGAGTCAAATTGATGACTTGCAATCTACAATAACAATAAAAGAGAAAAGCTAAAAGAGAACAATTATGTACCACCCACCTTATATAGAACCAGGAGCCAGGCATGCTGTCCCCGTCGTCATAGAGACGGGATGGATCTCAGTAGTATAGTTGGTACCGTGCAGTGAGAGAAAGAGATGAGTGAGATTGTAATGTTCTGGGAAACATTTATTGCAGACTCGAGGCCCATCTCCTGGACTAATGGACCGGAACAGATGGGATGGATAAAGAGTTCTGTATATGTGGCACTGTACCGCCGGGTCACCAGCCGATGGGCTCTTTAATGAGCGCTGATGAATGGCGAACAAACGCTGAATTTCACCTCCAGCGTTTTCTCTTTTTGTCTGCTGGATACTTTCCGTGGACGCTCGGTCAGTCGCTGATCCCCTCATTTTCGCAAGGATCACAGCTGTAAACCAAAGCCGGGTGATGCAAATCAAACTCAATAGGTCAGAAAATGAAGGGATTTACTGGTTGATCAATCGCTATTTGTGACCATTCCTACAAATGCACAGTCAAGAGCTTCGTAGGCGGGCATTCAAATGCATGGAGGATGCATTTACATTCATGCGTTCAGCAGACACTTTTACAACAACATTTATATTTTGAATTCCTCAAGTCTTTATCTACTATAAAATAAAATCATTCAGTTGCAAATGTAGTTTGTTATCCTCATATCTTCACATAAAAATGTCTCATTACAGTAATCGCCCATTTGCTTCAGAATAATTGGGAGTGAGCGTTGACAGAAGACACACTAACCCTAATATATGAAATGAGACGGAGTGATAAAAATGAACTGCGGTGCAAGTAATTAAACCGTCCAGCTTCACACCCTCTAATAAAAGAAAGATTATCTCACAGGGCATCCCTTAATAACCATTGATCTCAGAGGCTTAGCCTCAAATGGACAACATATTAGACTTTCCTTCAAGAACATGCGCTCTCTTAACATTTTAACCTCACAGAAAGACGCAGTGTGAAACACACTCTTGAACAGACGCAAAGTTCTTAAACCATCGAATCCCCTGCAATCCACTGGGGTTTGAGGAGGTCTGGACAGGAACAGATGTTTGTACCTTTTACCAGGAGGTTAATAACACGTGGAGAACACTTTCCTCCAACAACCTGATCTGGCACACGCAGCATCCCGAAAGCGACCAATGCTGGATCCAAGTAAAGATTTCCTGGTGTCAATTCAAATGATATAATTATCAATAAAAGTATTCATCCCTTGTAATGTTCATACTGTTACATCATATACCATATAGAAGAAGATAAATCCTTGGCATTAACTTTTTCTTCATCATCCTCTCTGACTCAAAGGAGACCGGAAATGTCATTGCGTTGATGACGCTCTTTCGTAAACACCTCAGGAGATCTGATGGAGTATTTTTGAGAAATAACTGAGACGAGACTTCAGCAATAGTTTCCATTTGCTCTACATATCAATGTCTGGGAGAAATAATTCATATTCCAAAGACAAAAACTTATTTTCATGTCATTCCAAACCAGTACGCTGTCATTTATGAAGAAAACAAAAGGAGGATTCTCATAAAATTTCACATTCCACTACACAGACAACAGCGAATACATTTGGATCAATATGAAAGTGTAAATTTCCATTAAAACAGTCTGACAGATTTTTTTTGGACTGGTGGACTGAAAATATTAATTTAATTTGGCCCGCAATGATATGAGAAAAATGCCCCTTAAATAGTCACAGGTTACTCCTTCCAGAATGAAGACAAATCATCTGTAAAAACAGAACGGAAACACTCAGAACTGTGTCAGATTATTATTCTACGTGGCAAACTCTCGCTCTTTCATGCTCTCGCTCGGTCCGTCTTTTTAAATTAATTAAATTCTTGAATAATAAAATCTACATAATTGAGTTTCCTCCTTTATGATTTTTTTTCTGAACCGAACTGAAGTGTGAAAGATTGCTTCCTCTAATCAGATTAAACCCATGCAGCTCACTGTGTCACTTTAAATATATGTCTGCAGTACAATGTGTTCATTTAAACGCAAGTGAAAAACACATCACCTGGCCAAAAGAAACACATCATAGGCTCCATGACAGCAAGTGTGGTCTCAAGACGCTCTAAACAGAAGCAAGAGCAAGCATTTCATGAAATAACAGGGAACAAATCAAAGCGATTTACGCAACAACGCAATTAATAAATAAGACTCTGTCAATAAACTATGTTTAATACTTAAATCGTGTTATTCTGAGATTTCTTTACACTACACTGATGAACAAATAACACTGCTTTCGGGAATCAAACTCACAATTCTGAAGCCTGTATTATTTTGCTTGTTTGCACAGCACGTGACAGATCAGACATGATGGAATCCGATGCACAGAACAGCTGATTCTTCAGGCGAGAAATTGTTAATTATCCGAATGCTCCATAATGATCACAAAAGGCCCTAAATCAGACATGAAGACCCTCGCTCGGCTCTTGTGTCCCGTAACATCGTATACGAAAACCTGGAAATTAAAATGGAATTTGAATCAAAATAAACAGAAAAGTAAAAAAATAGAGAGACGATTAGTATTCTGTATTATATTTTCACAAATCAAACTGACCATGTTATCTGTTTGTACAAAGGTCAGATTTCTGTACTTTAAAAGATCGAGTCGAAATAACATTTTTGCGCAAACTTTTAGGAAACATTTTTATGCGTCTATGAGAATGAAGCCTGACGCAAGCGGCCAGTGCAGACATGTCGTCATTCTCTTTGGATTAACGTATCAGCCAAAAGTATACGGGTAAATGTAAAACAGTAATGTTAAATACATATCTCTGTTTCTTTACATCTTCATATGGAGTTTTTTTATTGAATTAAATCAATTATTAAAGCAAAAAAACTATTTTAAAACAAAAATGGGTAACATTTAAATTTAAGTCTCCATGTATAATGCATTATAAAGGGTTGTTAAAGGATATGATGCATTATAATTGGTTATAATGTGCGTTGTAATAAAATAAATGTTGACATATAATCAAATGAAAAATGCAAATTGTAACAATGAATTGATCAGTGTTACAACGTATTTCCTGTAGTTACCATTATACAGTGCATTACCAGGTATAAGTAATGCATTAAAACAACTTTAATAATGCATTATACATATATAAGTAAAGTATCTAAAAGGGTTTTGATTTCAATCACCTACGTACAGTCTCCATGAAATCAATATTGCAACGTATTTTGCCTTTTACTATAAACTGGTGTGTTTTAAAATGTTGACAAATTTCACATTGCATTCAAAACTTTGTCTCTCACCTACAGCAACACTGAACAACCATTTTAATGACATCATTCTGCACTTTAGCGTCTAATCAAACTTCATGCAGTGAGGTCAACTATATGCTATTGGCTATTTGAGGACCCCTCGATACATGTGTATTCATGTAATGTAAACGTTTCATCATCACTAATAAGCTTTTCTCCGTCCCAACTGAGACACTTTATGTACTGTACAGCACGTCAGTGTTTAATTTTAAAAGCTCACACTTTGCATTTGCAACCCAATTTGCCTTCCAAAACGCCTGAGGCACGAGCTCCATCAGACTGCATAACTGGATGACAAACGTCGGGCGGTCGGCCCCCTGCTTCCCGCTGTAGACTGCAAATGCCAGCTTCATTACGAAAGGGTTTTCAGGCGTCCTGCTCTGCCAGATGCCGGGCCCTTTGTAGTCCCCACTCCAGTCGATATTTAACATTTTCACGCTCGGTGTGTGGCCCCTCTAAGGACTGTACAAATGTTTAAAAGGGCAGAGAGTTTGGGGAGCGGAGATTAGACCTCACAGAGACTGCAGATGTCACACGGCGAAGGGTTCTGTGTGTATGTTTATTTACTCTTTCAGAATCCCTGATGAATGGAAATCCCTGTGCTGGCACGACGGTGATTCAAAACCCCTAAAGAAGGAAGGAGAAAAACATGTAAACCTCACAGCTAATTTAATTTTCTGTAATACGGTGTTGCTTAGAGTGTCAAATTCGACAAGAGCCCATTGTTACCGTCGTGTTGAAAGTAATGTGTCTAATGAAATCGCAAATCTGAATTCTGAATGTTGTAATACCTAAACAGTATATTATTATTTCAGTATTGTCTATTTTGATTTTAAATTATTCCTGTAGTAAAGCACTGCATTAGCAACATGTTCCCAAGGAAGACACATAATAATAAAAAATGCAAATCCTTGCATTGCAAGTCTGCCAAATGCAAATCTGAACAATAAGATACTTACAGTAGGCTTGTTAACATTGGATTCCATTTAAAGGTGCTGTATGTAATAAATGTATTGTATCGAGTCAAAACAATACCCTAATATGTTCACAGACATTCAGGAAACATGCTAAGTGTTTGTCCATAAAAATGCTATAGCCACTTATTTTAATCTGAAATGCGCGAGTCTGAATGTCTGTTTTTGATTTGGTTTGTGTGACCCCGCCCACTGATGATCTATTTCGACAGCTCGGTTGCCAGTTTCCGACAATTACATCATACTGCAGCAAACAATCTGTGTCAGAGCAGATTCCTTATTACGGTTATTTAAACGAGGCAACAATATGGCACATAAATGCGACCTCCGGAGGACACAAACTCTGAAACAGGCTGCTGATCGAGTTGTATTTGCAAACAACAAAACCACTGGAAACGTATAAATTAGCAGATAAACTTACAGTCGATGCTTTCCAATACACTCCTGTAAGTGTCTGGTAACACCTGTGAGCGTCAAGTCTGAGAAGGAAGGGGGCGGGGACAAACCCTCACCAATATTTAGAATTTGGACAACGATACCAAGCTCCACCGCTAGGTGTCAATGTCACATATGGCTCCTTTAAGCTGCTAGCGTCCGTTTTACATTATAATCCTATGGAGTGTTTTTTTAAACAATGACTTTTTTGCAGCTCAGAGCGTCTTTTATAGTTGAAAAAAGTTCAACTTCTCTGAAAGAAAACAATACTTCACGCCCCCTTTATACAGCTAAGCAATGACAAGCGAAACTTGTCGTTTCCAAAACAACGAAGGTGATTCGTCGAGCAGGTTCATGCTAAAAAAAAGAATTTAAAGTTTAATTTTCACTTTCAATCACTTTTGATTTCATGTCAAATGTGAACATAGCCTTTCTGACCTGAAATTGTGCAGATAGATGCACTGGATGCAAAATAGGACAAAAAGTTAAAGTTATTGCAGGGATTACCACAGCAGAAAACTGCAAATGTGAAAATCAATAAGAGAGTGTGACATAACATCTTGCTTTTAAAGAAAAGCAAGGAGGTGATGTGAAATGCTATGTTTTTATGAGATATGAAGGATCTTCCGCAATGCTGATGATCGGAAACAACCACCCACACACACATAAACAGTCTTGAACTTTTATAATACTTCCTTTTTTAGCTGAGCGGAGATATCTATATATACAGTACGCTACGAGGTGAATTGCTTCTTTGCTCGTGCCCTTGAACAGTCAGCAGTGTCGCGCACAATTCTCTCACATTATTCTCTGGCTGGGGTCCTGCCAGAAGAGGAATGGCAGAACGCCCGTATAGAAAATGAAGTCGTGTCTGTATCTCTCTTCTCTCGAAAGACTGAAGAGAAACTTTAACCCTGACGGGAGAAGTTCAGAAATGATGGGAAGAAGAACGCTACTCGTTTAGAGCAGGTTGTGCACCTTTGAGAAGGTAAAATGTATTCTTGCTAGAGGCGGATCGGTCGATATATTGATTCATCTTTGATGATGAGATGTTCCAATGATATATATATATAATAGTAAATTAGAATAAGTTGTTTTTAAAAACAAGAGAGAGAGAGCGAGAGAGCGAGCGAGAGAGAGAGAGAGAGAGAGAGAGAGAGAGAGAGAGAGCGAGAGAGAGAGAGAGAGAGAGAGAGAGAGAGAGAGAGAGAGAGCGAGAGAGAGCGAGAGAGAGCGAGAGAGAGCGAGAGAGAGAGAGCGAGAGAGAGAGAGAGCGAGAGAGAGCGAGAGAGAGCGAGAGAGAGCGAGAGAGAGAGAGAGAGAGAGAGAGAGAGAGAGAGAGAGAGAGAGAGAGAGAGAGCGAGAGAGAGCGAGAGAGAGCGAGAGAGAGCGAGAGAGAGCGAGAGAGAGAGAGAGAGAGAGAGAGCGAGAGAGAGCGAGAGAGAGCGAGAGAGAGCGAGAGACAGCGAGAGACAGCGAGAGAGAGCGAGAGAGAGAGAGAGAGAGAGAGAGAGAGAGAGAGAGAGAGAGAGAGAGAGACAGAGAGAGAGAGCGAGAGAGAGCGAGAGAGAGCGAGAGACAGCGAGAGACAGCGAGAGAGAGCGAGAGAGAGAGAGAGAGAGAGAGAGAGAGAGAGAGAGAGAGAGAGAGAGAGAGAGAGAGAGAGAGAGAGAGAGAGAGAGAGCGAGAGAGAGAGAGAGAGAGCGAGAGAGAGAGAGAGAGGGAGAGCGAGGGAGAGCGAGAGAGAGCGAGAGAGAGCGAGAGAGAGCGAGAGAGAGAGAGAGAGAGAGAGAGAGAGCGAGAGAGAGCGAGTGTTATCATTCAACTTGTTAGTTTACGTTTTTTGGGAGGATTATTATTCTTACTCATTCTTATTTTAATAAGGTCTCAGAGGAGACAGATGTTAAAGTAGGTCACTCCGTCTTAGAGGCTGTTTACATGAAGCCGTTTTTAATATTAGAAATCTGAAAACGTTTTATGTGTTTTGTGTGTTTTACACGATAGTGACGTTTGGAGGGACTGAAAATGCTAACTTTTGTAAACACTGGAAAACTCTTCCAAGTATCTTAAAAAAGGGATGCCATGTCTCGAATTGTAAGTTTCCACCTCGTAAATTATTTACGAACTGACGAGATTATATTGAAACCACCCAACATTTTCTTAGAAATATCATAATCTATATTTTTAGTTTTTTAGGCCACCCCTTAAATTAGCGATGTGGTGGTTCCCTCGGATGCATTTTTCTCATAGACTTTTGGAAGACTGCAAAAAATAAGCTCCGTGGTAAACACAGAATTATGATGTTTTGGTCTATCCAGATAATCTTTAGAAATACTTTGAAGCCGAAATATAATCGGCAGAAGTAAAAAGCTAACACAATGCTATAAACAGACTACACTATGGTCGCTCGATATCAGCGTCACCACTGCCAAGCCTCTGAGAACTCCTTTAAAATGTATTAAAAATGTGTTTCCTGGTAATTAACTACTCCGTGAATAAATCCGCATCTACGTTTTTAGAGATTTGTGCCAATGTTGCATTATTTCTGAGCCTTATATGCGCGATGAAGTCTAATGTCCTCGCCAAAGGAAGTAGTCTCTTTTAGCAACTTGTTAGCAGCCGCCGTTTTAAAGACACAATAAAGCTTTAATAAATCACATGCAGGTTATAAGTGCTGTGTTTTATCTCAAAGAATAAAACATGAAAATATTTGGAGGTTTTGTTAACATGAGACCTCAGGTGATTTACCAAAAACACACTTTGTGTTGATGGAACAGAAGTCCCACAATGCTAACTCCCTTCAGGAGTTTGCATACAAAAAAACATCATCTCTACGGATCCTATAGACATCGTAAAAACACAGACAAATAAGATGCAAGCATTTTCAGAGGCCATAACATGATACAATGCTGCAGGGTGACAGGACAACATTATGGAACACATCAGAAGAAACTATTTGTAGAAGACAAGGCATCTCGGATGATTCTTCAAAAAGTGTGTTGTTGCTTCAGGCCCAGACTGTGACGTGTGCATATGTGTGTTGTTTATGCCGAGTTAATGATTGAATGAGTTATTACCGTACGCACCGGGCCGAGCAGTGGGCAGGATTCTCAGACACCATTTTCCATTTCGCTGCCTGGTGTTCTGCTGTTATTGACTATGAAATGATGGATGGTGAGAAATTGTCCCGTTTCTGCATAGATCAATAAAATAAAATAGCACATGGAAGAGCAAAAATAGACAGAAAATAGTGTTACAGACAGCAGAAAACATCTAGAAACGTTGCACTGCTGAATGCAAAGTACAGTTTGTGTTCTTAACTCCAACGTAATATTTTGTAATATTGTCCAAGTTTGCATCTGTCGAATCTCATCTTCTTGTGCGGCAAAATACACCTATTTGGACAGAAAAGCTTGTTTGATGCTTTACAAGCATCAATGCAGAAGATGTAAAGTGTAGTCTGTATTACATGGAACACGAATGTCAACTACAAACTAAAAAAATTGAAGATATCAAAAAAGAATAAAGCACTCTGTACCCATTGAACAAAAGCGAAGTCAAGAAAGAATAGACTATTACAAATCCTCTTAAAAGTACAGATTGACATGCCACTTTCATCCAATCTCCATAATTATACAGACAGTAATCACGACCATTTAAAGACTACAAAACATTTAAAAATGAATCCGTGCGCAGGAGAGGATTTAAACTATATGCAAGGAGACGGATAAATGTGATGAGAGGAAGGAGACGGACAGAAGAAAAGAGCAATTCCTGGCACATTTCATGATCTCCACACTTTCCTGCCAGAGCACTTCTCCAGCGGCTGTCAATCACGATGTCCTAATCCCAAACACATACTGAGGACTCTTTGGACCACAGGTCTGTGAAATCACTTTGGGAATATGTGTACTTCTCACACACAGAAAAAACGAACGAGGCGCAGAGAGTTTTGAGGAGAGAAAAAGAACCTTTGTGTTTCAAAATGGGAGGCCAAACTAAACATCGCAAGAAAGAAAGCATATTTCACCTTTAAGAAGGTTATACTGGTATTACAATTGGTTGCATTGCAGAACTGATTGTTTTGAGGCATTTATTTCCACTGTGAGAATGATGGAAATTGTGAGTTGCAATAAAATGGTGATTTTTTTGGAAATGAAATGAATGTTTACTCTTTCTAAAGAGGCCACCGTGATGCTTGATGTGCTTGTCTATGTGGTCAATCATTTTTTTAAGGAAGCTCTGGTCGGTTGCTTGGGCATTGTCATATGGTTTTAAAGTGCTTTAGGTGGTTCTCTATTTTATGGTCTGTAGATATCACCTGGGTCCCTCCTTCAATGTCTATTGGATATTTTGGCAGTCTGCCAGGCAGGTAAACCGGATCGATAGAAAAGAAAACAGCACAGTTCTCCCCAACAAACTGCATGATTTGAGACATTCATCACGTCTGAAGCACAAGCGGAGCGGATGGTGAATTATAAGCAATAGGAAAAGCGATTCACCATTAATAAGATAAGAAAACTGAGCGGACGAGCAAGAGAGGGAGCTCTCTAATTTGAGTGTTACTTAAAATATTAACGTTTTACTTTATAATGCCAAAGAATTGCTACTGGATCAGACTACAGGATATTCCCAATAATAAAACGGCTGTTGTGTGTTCTTATATAGTTGTGTGTAAAAATATTGATGGCGTTCTCAGTTGTGTTAAGTCTCGACGTTGATACTTGCAGATGTTTCTTCTAAAACTAAATCAAATTAAAACAAATGAGACACAAATGAGACAATTGTTAACATACACGAGGGGTATAGAGGTGTGAAATGACTGCAGACTGTAGAGATAAAATAATATGCATTTGGGTCAATTTGATGAGAAATGTTTGAGTTCATATTGAGATCTTCAATTAAATTGGACAAATCTGAGCTCAGTTTGTGACATTGTTGAGATCTTGAACTCCAATGGACACATTTGTGAGATTCCTGTGTCTTTTTCTCCGGAGAAATATCCGAGACACGGAGACAATTGAAGTAGGGCTCAGAAAAGTTTGTGTTTACATAATACATGTCTGTGTTCTGTGCATTTATACATACATAGGCCTACATGTCTATTTATTTATATTAAGATATATTTGTTTATATTTACATACCGTATAAACATATCATTCGCGATGAATCGTTTGACAGCCCTAAGTTGAGGTGAGACAAATTGCTTGTCTTTCACATCGTCTCACTTGTGACATCACGGCGTGTTGTCCCGTATCTTACTCTGACAAAGTAAACGATTATCGAGGCGGAGCAGGTGTTTCGTGACTTATTCCCATCATGTCCTTCAGAGGAACCGCTCCTGCTCTCCTGCGTAGTAAATGAGGGATGGGGATGTTGCCACGGCAGCCACATAAAATATATAACCCCCGTCTCCTGCTTCATAAATTCAGTGATGCATCTCAGCTCAATGATAACAATATAACAAATCTTTGATATAATTAAAGGGATTATAAAGCAACGGCGTGCTTATCTGTTCGAATGAGATCATGTCGAGGCAATCTGCATAATTTGGGGGTATTTGTAATTCAACAGACTTTGCTGCAGGCAAACTGGCAAAACGTGTTAAAGGGTTCATCAAAACGATACGTTGACTCACCTCGTTCTCCACGTGTAAAGAATACTAATTGATATTAAAGTGGGATGTTTAAAGCCCTGTGGAAACCGAAACATCACTCCAGGCCTCTGCTAGAAGCAAAAGACTCGCTGGAGGAAAAAACCCTCGAACAGATTTTCTTCAGCCTGCCGAGGAGAGATTAGCCATCTCCCATTACCCGTGAAACAGCTCATAATCCTGCCACCTTAATCTCGTACGCCACACCGGACAGACCTTCATATACGCGCCCTGTCGAGCAAACCTCTGAGCTTCTGAGAATTCAAGACACGTTCTCTGATGGACGGGAACGTAGGAGGAAACGCACCTGTCAGAGTTCAATTGTGTGATATTAAATCTGCTCGGATCACAATTGATGTATAACATGGTTGATGTAATGGCTTATCTGCAAATTAATTGTTGTTTGCGAAGGCTTTCATTTGTTACCATGGTTTCTTGTGATCGTCTTTGTATTCCTCAAATGAGCTCACGGAGCTGCATGATGAGCTTCCCCGAGAGCTCTCGCGTGCACGCTTGTTTGCATTTGCCAGCCAGATCTTTCCAAGAAACATTGTGTAAAACCTACAGATCAGGAGAGAATGATGGACGGAAGAACAAAAGGACCAAAAAGTCACAGAACAATCTGAATGAGAAACACAAATACAGGATGTATAGAAAGGGTTTTAACACACCATGTGTTCAAAAAGATCCCGTTTGGCCTTATGTGATCATTTCTTTTTTTGTGGAGTCAAGCGAGAGGAAACGTTCCCCTCGGTTGCTCCACACAGAGCGTAAGCTCGATAAGAAAAGCCGTAATTGCCATTTCTTTTTTCTTTGAGGGAGGTGGAAAAATACAGCTGCAGCATACGAAATTATCTTACAATAATTGTTATAGATAAAAGAATGGTTTAGATATGAAGGTGTGTGTGCTGGAAAGAGTTTAATGGCTCACATTTTTTCTCATAAAAAAAGAGTTTCTAATTTTACATTAATTTAGATGGTCTTTCTCAACAAGTTATCAGCATAAAGTGCAAATTAAAGGAATAAAAAACACGATTTACAGAACTGCTTATATAGGCACACAATATTCATTATTTTAATGAAATAAAAAGTCGGTAACACTTTACAATAAGGTGCTATTTGTTAACAGTAGTAAATGCATTAGCTAACAATGAACAAATTCGATGAATCCTTGTTAATGTTAGTTGATGTCAATACAATTATTCATGTTTTTTATGGTGCATTAACTAATGTTAAGAGTGACAACATTTGATTTTAATAATGTATTAGTTAATGCTGAAATTAACACGAACTAACATTAATAAATGTATTAGTATTGTTCATTTTAGCTAATGCATTAACTAATTGTTAACAAATAGCAACCTATTGTACAGTGTTACCAAAAAATCAAACACAGTAATGTTAATAGTCATGTTTTCTATATTAAATTTGTTTAATTAAAAACTTTCGTTTAATAATTTTTGAATGACAGGTTTTTAACACAGCGCCTACATTTTAGATTCCAAAGCATATTTTATATAAGCAAAGATGAACCATACATCCAGCAATAATTTCATCTTGCCAGCATTTTTAATAAAAAAAACAAACCTCTCGATTCCTTATGTGTCAAATGTGAAGTCTAATCTACATCTCCCTCCATCAGAGGTTTTGAGGAATGACTGAGTCAGCAAGATCTCTTATTGCTACAGTTCACAGCTGTCAGGCCAAGTCGTGTTTGAGAAGATGAACTGCCATAATAGTCTCTGTATCCACCTCATAATCTAATAAATAAGATCTGATGAATGAGCAGCTATTGACAATAAGCTTTACATTTTCTCACCTTTCACTCATACTGGCTGAGTTTGGGGAAGGTTCAATGAAGATGATGAATCATCTGCTGATCATGAACTTTAACTAGAGATGCAGGAGAGAGAATGAAAGATTTAAAGGGACAGTCAGACATTTGTATGCTGAAACAACACTCTCCAAATATTTGACTGTATCAGCAAAATGATTGACAGACGATAAAGCGAGGCCACTCACAGATTTTCTTGCATTTACATTTAAAGGACCATCGCGTAATTTTAGCGGCATCTAGTGGTGAGGTTGCGAATTGCAACCAACAACTCACTCCACCCGTCCCTTTCAAAGCCCTACGGATGTCATCACGTTTTCGCGAATGAGATAACGTATTTACGAAACGTGCACTGCGGTTTGTCCGTTTAGGGCCACTGTAGAAACAACATGGTGAATTTGATGTAAGGGGACCCGCAGTGTATGTAGATAGAAAACGCTCATTCTAAGGTTATAAAAACACAACGCTTCATTATGTAAGGCCTTTATACACCTCTGAAGACATAGTTACGTATATTATATTGCATTTTTGTCAACAGATCTTCCAAAAAAATTACACGCTGCACCTTTAATCGTTTAGCAGATGCTTTCATTCAAACCAATTTCATTGAGAGATAATTTAACATTTTGTCTACGAAGTCAACACTAAGCATAGTCTACAAAGATATTTTTAGAGCTATGGGTTTTACTTTTTTTCGCAGTATAAAGCCAAGGGCTGTCACACAAACAGGTGTGATTTCTTAAGCCACACTGTAAATTCGAATTAGTTCAGTTTACTTAAAAAAACTTTGGAAACCGGTTGCCCTTATTTTCTCAAGTTGAACTTAAATAGAATATTAAAGTTAAATTAGTTATCAGCTATAAGTAAGCAGAACTAGCTTCTTAGTAAATAAACTAATAAATATCTAGTGAGTTTACTTTTGCAATTAAAGTTATTATACTCATTTAAGGTTAGTAATGTTACTTGAAAGATTATAGTAAGACTACTACTTTAATTCAATTTAATTAACTGTGATATGTTTATTACTGCAAATATCCTAAATACTAGTACTCCTTACTTTTGCAATTTAAGTTACGACAACTTAAAAAAATACGTGCAATCGGTTTCCAAAGTTTTTAAAAGTAGATTGAACATGTTTTTTTAAGTACAACTTATACAGAAGACACCAAACACTTGTCAAACATTCTCAACTGTTTATTTTTCAATAAACAGAAACACAGAGTATCAAGAACATTACAATTAACTTGTTAATGCACTTCAGTTTTAGCAGACCACTTATCTTAATAAAAATGAAGCAATTTAAAGAAAATTTGCAGACAAATGCCTTTTTTATACTTACTTAAAACATTGTGCTATGGAAACATTCAGTTACTTGAAAGCCGTAAGTAAAAACTAAAACCAATGTCTATTAAAAGTAGTACTCTTAAAATATCGGCTTTAGAAAGTTCAATTTAAACTAAAAAAGTAATAGATCACTTGAAGTCATAAAATAACCCTAAAATAAAGATTTTGCACACTTACATTTGTGCCAATTGCAAACTGTGCCAAAGAAACATAGGCAAACAGGCAGCAAGGCATTTACAGTCACAATACGACTGTAGCTATGCTTTAGCTAAAAGCTGTTTTTTTAGCGTTTGGAGTTTGGGCTTGAGAGTCTTACTCCCCAACAACAGAAATACCCTTTGAATAAAATCAAATGTGTTTTTCATTGTCTTTGGGTAGTTTAAATTTAGGGCATAGATTAGTGCAAAAAGCAGACATACAGCCTGTGGTAAATTTGGGACATCATCCATGACAATTCTTCCCTCCAGAATGATTGCCCTTAAAGAGTCAACATTGAGAGCATGTGGAGTTTGGGTAGGTGTTTCTTCAGGTAAAGCTGTAAGCAAGCCAACGTCAACTTCACTGAAGTCAGCATTCACATCTGAATCCTAAACATACAAAAAATAGGAAAGTGTCAGTTTTTCTCTACCTTAAGATAGCTTTAAGCATTATTCCATGTAAACAAGCTTTTAACCCTGATTGCCAAAGAGAAATGATAAAAATGTTTTGTAACCCCTTTACTATAATTTTTAGGATTATTTAACCACTAACCATAAGTGTATTGCAACTGCTATTACATTTTCACTATAACACGCCTTGATAATTACAACCAGTTTTTATTAAAAATCTTTAAAGTAGTTAAATGATCACAGACTTTTGTCTTCATCAGCATCAAATCATTTTAAGGTAATTTAAGGTCAGCACTGGTTACAACTTACTACTGTCTCAAATCAGAATTGTTTTAAAGGAATAGTTCACCCAAAAATCTAAATTCCGTCATCATTAACTCACGCTCGGAATGTTCCAAATCTGTAAACATTTCTTTGTTTAGCTGAACACACAAGAAGATATTAAGAAAAATGTCAGATCTCATCCTCCATTGAATCCCATAGTAGGTTTGGAACAATGTAAGGGTGAGCTAATGGTGACAGAATTTTTATATTGGTGAACTGTCCCTTTAAGAGAGAATTATAGTATACTTTTACAGGTGGGGTTACCCATCTGTGAAACCGCTTCAGAAAAGAGTGCAGAGTGCTAAAAAAATTTGTAGCCAATCAGCAGTAAGGGTCATGTCTGCTAAGTAATCCTATTTAAATGATGACTCAAAGATGACAATAATTAACCAAAAAAATACCTTTAAATCAACCTGACCCAAAATTTTATTAAGCGTGTGTCCTTGATTTCCTCATTTTTTACGGAAAATGTCAATCAAACGCGCAGAGTGTGTGTCCAATGCTGTGTAGAACTCGGATCTCAGATTTTTCACCGATATGCGTCTGAATTCTGCAAAGACCTAAGCACAAACCAAAATGGTTAAGTACATTAAAATGTACTGTATGTTGTAAAGAGAGAGAAAACAAACCTGGCTTTCAGTGAAAAGTGCTGCCCACTTCTCTAAAATCTCACAAACAGGAGGTTCTGAATGAATGATTTCCTTTCTCCTCAGGGCAAAAGTGCTATCCATCTTCTGGCCAATCAGGCTCATGTTCCTGGTCTTCTTTTTCATTTCTTCTACTCTTGTGCGTTCTTGACTTTCTTCATTCTCCCCATTGGGAAAGTTTGGCAAGAAATTTTATTCAAACCGTCTAGGTTTTTTAATGCCTTTCTTGAGCATCCATCGTTGCACCTTCTTGAGCGTCCATCGTTGCACCTCTCTTTCTCTCAACAGCAACATCAGTACAGCCAGATCTACGCAGTTTTGTTCGGTAGTTGGCCATCTTAAATTTCAGGCTGTTTTTCCAACCAGTTGAGCCTGTTGAGGAGCCTGGTTCGGTCAAACACGGGTGTGCTTTGATAAGTGCTGCTGCAACTTGGGCAAAATCTTCATCTCTTGGATATGCCTTAAAGTCGTACATAGCCCCTGCAAGTGTTTCCAGTATATCATGTTTAATGTCTCTTCCAACATTAAGATAAGTTGTGTACTGCAAGGGATTTTACACGACAAATCTGACCAAACACCTGGGTTTAGGACAGGACAGTGATTAATGCCATGCAGCTTTTGTTGTTTTAGACTTTGATATGAGCTTGCGGTTGCTTGTGTGTTACAACCGATGAGCGTGCAGGTCCCCGGAGACAGAAAGACCACTCACAGTCAGATTATACGAACACGCTCTGCATCTTGAGCAGAGGATGTGACGCTTATACTTTCAAGGATTTCAACATGCTGTACAGACGCTGGAGAATACAAGAGCAGCCACACGCGTTGAGCTTCCTGCGGAAAGAGAAAATCAAATGCACAACCATGTTAAGAGCTATCTGAATGTATTGGGTTCATACGTTTCTTTGAGTTTGGGCAGAAGTTTCAACAGATCTTTACAAGTTACGTGAACATTCAGAAATCCTTTGACTTCAAAAAAAGATTTTCAACTGCACAGCATGGTAACGTTTCTGCTGTAAAACTGAGCTGTGGCCCTTTAATACGTTAATATATGTTAAGTTTTGTTGTTGTTGATAAAGGACATCAAATTATAGGTTACAGTGATTAAACTTAATTTACATGAGGACAAAGTAACTTTAAATTACACCCAAACTCCATGAGTAGCTAAAAACTATTTATTCACGTATACAAATACTGTTGTATTCGTTAGATTTACGATAATAAATTTCAGTAAACTGTTGTGTAGTATATAACCATACTACATAATATTTTGTAGTGTTAACTATCGCAAATTGATAAACTATAGTTAATAATGTGGTAGGTTATATTTGAATATTTATAGAAAACTAAATCCAAGAATACTGTAGTATATTATAGTACAGTATATTTACTACATACAGTACTTCAGTATTCTGTAATATTGACTATAATAAATTATGAAACTATGAATAATACTGCAGTATACTTTCATGTTTACTATAGTAAGTAGAAGCAAATTAGAAAACTAGTTAACAATTTGGTATACTTTAATATTCACTATTTAAAGTAAATGACAGAGATGATAGAGCTGGACAAAGGACGCAGAGACTCCACAGCCGCTATTAGATTATTAATGATAACATTAAATCTAAATAGTTTTTGTTTCGCCTCGTTGTGCAAGCACTGTCAAACTTGTGCAGAGTTTAGTCAATATGTTTTCTTGTACAGCTGCTTTGTGACAATGAAAATTGTAAAAAGCGCTATATAAATAAACTTGACGACTTAAATTCAAGTATACCATAGTATACTATACAACACTATACTTACTAAAGTAAACGATAGAATACTTATTAACCATAGTAAATTGAAAATCCATAGTTAGTAAATATTACAGTATACTACAATACTATGTTAAACAAATTAAATTCAAGTATACCACAGACTGTCACTGTGTCTATAACTTGAATCAAAGGATGATTTACTTACGTGATGGCCGACATTGCAAAACAGTTCTTAACACATTTTCTGCTCATTTCAGCACACGGCACAGCTTAAATCATCTAAATCACAGTGTAAACGCTGATGTGTGTGTGACAGGCTCTAGACAGCCCTGTCGCCTCTTACTATTGACACAGTGCGGATCAATAGATCGTTTGAGCTTCAATTGCCTAAAGAATAATTACAATTCCTCATGCTTTTAATGATTTAAGAGATCATTAACCAATTATTGTGAAAGACTTCAAACTCCCATATGTCAAAAACAACAGATCCATACAAACTCTTTACCCTTCAGCAAGGCTTTGCCTTCAAAGCTTCAGATCTTTAGCACAGCTAAACAGAGGTCCCCTCTTGAAAACACAGCACGCCCGTAGGTTAAGTCTAAGCTGCAGTTTATAATGCCCATCAACGCTGCTCAAGTAATAAAGTCTGTGTTTGGATAAGCCCCAGAGCTCCAGTCGAAACTACTAAATGCTGCGTCAGGTGCCGCAGACGTACTGAATGCAAAATGAATAGCTCCTGGTTAACATCTGCTTGATATAATCCTAAATACTTTAAACGCTAGTACTCTAGTGCTAGTCACATAATTAGCATACAATATAAGTCTGTTTAATGCTGGTGAGGTCATTTAGCGGCCATCTTTGTAAGGCGTCCATTTCAATTTTACTTTAATAGCGTTTTTCACAGTTTTATTGCTTTACACTGTAGAAAAAGCATTAGGATTAAATGCAATCACACGGTTATCATAACAATATTAAGGTAAAGTACTGTATATGGTGGTCACATAGTGGATGCTAAAAGAAGCATATCCATATGACGAATGTCAAGCGGCAGATCCCAGGTCCCAGCAAATTCAGGATTTTGTGAATGGAAAGACTGAAATAATGACATAAATATAAACCTTTTTAAGAAATGAATGCTCTTCAGAAATACCCGCCATTCCGTCCGATGCTTTATGAAGTATGTAAATGATGCTGTCCTAGTAAAGCAAACCCAGCAAGCACACAAACACTGCAACTGAGAGAAAGGTTTTAAAAAGTGCTTTAGTGGTTTAATACATCCCCTTCACATTAATATTCTGTTTTAATGCTCAAGTATAGTAGCGCCCAACCATTTTACCACAGGACAGATCCAAGTCAGAGATTTCAACGATTCCTCAAACAAACAAAATACTATGCGGTCCACATTATTTTAGGTATACAATGTTAGTGTTCATCAACAATTGTCATTTGTGTATATTTATAAAGAACTTAAGCAGAAAGATCTGGGGAAAGTTGACATATTGTAAACTGTTTCCTAAACTATATATATCAGATATTCTAGTTACCCACAGACATCCAATGAATCTGCTGAAAGTATTAAAACAGCCCATTCGACAAACAGGCAAAATTGGTTGTGCCTTCTTTAGAAAGAGTCAAGCCTCGCACCCTTTACTTCCATCAATAGTCATAAATCAACCAGCAATCCAGTGACCGTTTCCACAAAAACATTTTACAATAAAAAGATAAACAGCCTATAAAATGTGTTGCTTAACTTTATGGTCACAGTAATATTCTGGCAAACACTAACAAAAAAGTCTTCATACTGGTACAGACAGCTCATTGGAGTGAAACTTACAAACATTTTGATATATAAAAAAAAGTGTATAATGAAATGACAAACAGGTTGTGCAGAAAAAAAACTATTTTGCAAACATCTTTTAGTAAAGATTTTAGATTCAACCATCTAATTATAATTTTTAATGGAAGACTGACTAAATGAACGAAAAGCAACAAATAAGAGCCTAGAACAGATCAATTCAGTTTCAAAATGACTATGTATAGGTACATGTATGCGTTTAGGTCAAATTAACATTTTTGTTTTATTCTTTGATTTACTAACAACGTTTGTCCCAAAAGTCAAATAAAAATCTTGTTTCTATTTGCATTTATTTGCATAAAATTAAAACTGGAGAAACAGGTGAAAATAACAGCTGCTGTGTTTTATTTCAGACCGAACATAAGACGACTAATTCAGTTTCACTTATAAGCAATACAACAGTCAGGAAAAGTAATGAACAGTATATATATATATATTTAAATTTTTATGCGGTAACCTGGACTTTTATGACAGTCTCTTGTCATCCTGTCAGTCTTTCACGTTGCTGTTGGACGACTTTGTTACTCCTGAGGTTTGATTTTTTTGAAATTCAAGAAACACTGGACTGGAATGACCACAACACATCTAGAAAAGATCCTTAAATAAACATTTGGAAAAGTCTTCAGTAGTTTCCACAGATGTATATATATATATATATATATATATATATATATATATATGGGAGTACTGTGAGCCTAACCGTTTAAACAGTAGTGGGTTATATATACGTATTATTGTTGTCTAAATACAAATGCTAAGTGTGTTTATCTCTTGCCAATGACACAAACAACAGGCATCCGAGTGATGCATGAGGAGGTGGATACAGGATCATTGTTACCAGCAATTGATTGGTAGATGAGTGAAGACGACAATGTGACAGTGAATGAGCAGGAGAGAATGGGTGGCAGAAAATGTGTGCATGGACTGATGTTCAGATAAACCAGAGAGGATGTATGGATGGAGAGATTGCTGGATGGATCAATGACTATACGCGCACACACACACACACACACACACACACACACACACGAGAGCTCTTCACCGGCCCAGTATCAGTTAATCGTACCGATCGTTCTCCTATCATACTAAAGAGGAAATCGTGTGATGGCCTGTGTGGTTCCGTATGTTTTTATGCTTGTGCAAATGATTCGAGGGTGTGCGTGGCTCCATCAGGGAACGTTGGCAGTACAGTCATTACTCAAGACGCCACGTGGGCACGCAGAGAAAAGTTGAACGCAACAGCAGATGTTAAAATCTCGCTGTGTCTCTGGATGTCCCGCCGATCGCAGGCGAGGGATTTTCTCTGGGCGCGAAGCGTGAAGAAATAATGTAGACTGATAGAAAACAGAGGAAGGGAAATAGGGAAGAAATGAAAAGCAGTATGTGGGGGGTTTGTATACTCATGTACGCTTCAGGCTACAACAGAAACGCATCTATCATGTCACGCTGTTTCAAGGCCCGTGTTTTCATTCACTCTTGGAAAATATTCACAACTTACGATGTATGATTCTCCATTAGTGATTTCATGTTGTTGTTATTTACTTGCAATGATAATAAGTGAATGTGTTACGTACTACAATGCAAGGTGTTTTTGAGCAATTATTGAGAAAAAAGCCAACATGAACCATGCGCCGTGGCATTCAGTTTACTCAAAAACCTAGTAGGCCACCTTCTGTACAAAGGCTTTGGTAATTCAAATGTCGTTGAACATATAAATAAATACACAATGTTAAGAAGTTCTGAATAAGTAAATAAGTTAACCATACAAAAATACATTTATCCAAGTTCGTTTTATTAGAAAAAGTATATATTCAGTCAAATTGTTTTTGCACTATGAACTCGTTGTTATACTGTATATTTATAATGACGCAAGTATAGCCAACTTATTTTGACAGGTATATTTGCTCTATATTCAACCTATTGAGCAAGGTATTGCATAAATAAAAGTATAATGATATTAGAGCTGCAACTAACGATTATTTTAATAATCGATTAATCTGTCGATTATTTGTTCGATTAATCGATGAATCGGATACAAATTTTTAAAAGCATTCATTTTCAACCCTTTATTGAAAAATAGAACTGACATTGCAAAACATATTTCAAAAGCTTTATTATTACTTATTATATTATTATTACAGCTGGCTGTGGTTTACATGATGCATTTCCCATCAAGAAGCCTCTCATGGTTTGCTGTTTTTTTCTGGATTTTTTTCGGGTCTCTCTGATGGTCTTTCCTCTACCTCCGCTCTGCTTTTTTAATTTATTTTTTCTCCGCTATGCTGCGCGATCAACTTTTTTTAGTCCTGTGACACACTAGATGCGTGGCGTGAGCGTCTCAGAAGCCTGGCGTGACCGTTTTTAAATCGGCTCCCATGTTAACAGGTTAGAGCTTGCACACTGCCTGCGTGAGACGAGCCGCACGGAAAACGCGCGCATGCTAGGAATTGAATCGACGCCTATTTTTCACGAGACACGCAAGCGTGTTGGAAGCGTTTCCAGGCAAAATAGAATAGGAAAAGATGTTTATATGTAATTTTGTACACGAATACATATTAATGAATGCCATTTTGATGTTTGAAAGCTAATCATCATTTATTTGAACGTATTTTCAAATTGAATTTCATTAAACCAACATCTACACGTTACGGGGTTTACATGTCCACTGTAGAAAACATCAGGACTTAAATCATGTTTATAATGCATTTTTGGAGAAACAACAAGTGAATATTGAAATAAATTATACATTAATATTCCTATTAAGTATGAGATATTATTACTAAAATGTTGCAAATGAATACTCCAATTAACTACTTTTTTCCATAAAATCTTCCTCCAAGAAAATGCTTAGGCTATATCCAATGAAAAGATACATTGCATTGAATGGGAATATTAATTTATGTCCATCTTAAACACATATTGCATAAAGTAAACTCGTGCATCAATTGATTACGTTACATCTTTAATAACATATCTGAGAATCATCTTAATACGAATTGTGGTTCGTATTAAACCCCAAAATGTATTGGTGACTGAATTATTTTTGTTTTTTATGCTCTTAACAATGTGATTAAAAAAGGAAAAAAATATGACACACTACAATAACAACGTAGTCTAGTGTGTCATTCTGAGTGACGGTCCAACATCAGGTAATAAAGCTACAAAACATTTGGAAATGTTATTTAAATAAACAGACAGCCTACTTACTCATTTTTCGGATTTTGGAAGGTGTAGGTTATGTGAAAAAAAGTTTAAACATGTCGTGAATACAAGACCCTTGTCTGTCGGCGGCCTCCCTCTATGTCACCTATAGCAGCAGCAGCGCGCCAGCGCCGCGTCAGGCACGGTGCTGGTGTGCAAAGATACAGAAAACACGACGCAGCCGCCACAGAGCTGACACGCAACAGAAACGCCACGCTCACGCCACTCAAACATGCGGCGCGCGTTATAGTCGCGCGATACAACGAATCGATAATGAAATTCGTTGCCAACGTTTTTAATAATCGATTTTTATCGATTTTATCGATTCGTTGTTGCAGCCCTAAATGATATATTCCAAGGACACCTGGTTTGCAGTTGTGTTGCATACTGTACTTTAAATGAATAGAGTATAGTTAAAAGTGTACTTTCATAAACTAAAACGTGTTTTACAAGTTTTGAGCTTGTAAACTATAAGTACAATACCTGGGTACTTAACCTACTTGAAGTATACTCAAATGTATACCTTTATAAGCAAAGAAAGTGAGCCAATTTTGTCCCAAGTAGCATTGAAATGGTACACTCACACGACTAGTATGTTGGTTTTAGTATACTTTATGCATACATTTTTTTACTTAAGTATACTTAATAAAATGTACTTACAAAAGTAGACTTT
This sequence comes from Barbatula barbatula, assembly GCF_947034865.1. Classification (NCBI taxonomy): domain Eukaryota; kingdom Metazoa; phylum Chordata; class Actinopteri; order Cypriniformes; family Nemacheilidae; genus Barbatula; species Barbatula barbatula. The sequence goes on along the minus strand of NC_136781.1, from coordinate 2,260,697 downwards.
ACCAGTTTGACGTCAAACCAGCACTAACCAACATAAACCAGACTACACCGACATTACTACACCGGTTATTTCTGCAGAATTCACTTTGAAATACAACATGTTCTGTTGCTTTCAGGGGGAGTATTGATACATGGTGTGTGAGAGTCGCGAAAACGCAATGTTCTCATCCATAGAGGCGTATTTTCACACATAGGTCCATTGGATGCAAGATGACACAATGATTCTTTTCACACCAGCCTCAGCATCAGGACCGCTGCTCAAGTGGATGCAACAGGTGTGGGCGTGTTACACACCAGCCACCCTAATGTTTATAAAAAGGAAAAAACATGCATCTGATGTAGTGTTACAGATGATGGTTAGTGAATATGAGGATGATTACCCTTTTCCAGCCCTCATTCCTAACACATCGACGGAGCGACCGCGGTAAAATAACAGATTTGAGCTTTGAAGCAGCGTATAGTGGATCTAATCAGCCATCTCTTCATATCTCACAAACAATCAGTCGGATGAGAAAAGCATCAAGGGAGAAACATCCAGGCAATAATTACTCACATAAGCATGATTACTGACTGCTTGAGTAAACGGCCGGGCTAAATACCGGCAAACACTCCAGCGTGCCGTCAACCGACAGATTCCAGCCGTGGATTTCAATTCAAGTGTGTGATGTCATAATAGAGCGCTGCCATTTCTCTCTTTATCTCTAAGAAGTGCTCAAACTGAAGTAGTAAGTAAATCACAGCTGATTCACTAATTCACACGCACAGACTACTGAACATTTACATACATGGCTTACTGAAATACAGACGCACATGCATGCACACGCACTGATGGATACCTACACAATTTGCCCACACAGCTCAGTTAATGTCTAAAGTTAAAAAAACAACAAATACAGTCTCACCGGCAGAAATGTTTCTCAGAAAAATCCCGAATGTGAATCAAGACGAGAATGAAATACATTGCGATGCATATCTAGTCTTTCTCTGTACAGCCCCGTCTTTCTGACAGAAAACACAACACGGACCCTATTTAAACCCATCTAGAAATATAGATAGAAAGAGGCGGTCAAGAATACATCTTTATTCACAATTCAGATTATTTGCATCCAAATTGAATCCTAATATTTTGGTCCATTTTCGGTCGAAGAGAAACGCTGTCAATTTTACTGTCTGGCAAAACATAATTTCATGCATATTCTCATAGATTACATGCCAAGTATGGATCAGAATTGTGTGCACTTCAGAGGATAATAGTAGATCAGATGAAGACCTCTGACATGATATGTGGGTGTGTTTATAAATCACACGGTTTCTAACCGGGAAAGATTCACATCTGTTATGTACTGTAGGGTCAAACAACCAATCAGAGGAGCTGTTAGATGTTCAAAATGTTCTCAAAATATCTTCTTTTGTGTTGTACATAACAAAGAACCTCATATAGGTTTTGAACAGCATGAGGATGAATACACGGTGATAGAATTATTATTTTTAGGTGAACTATTACATTAATGGTAGAAAGGTATTTTGTTCCCTGGCCAAATGCACTCCGTTGGTAAAAAGTATTGAGACTTTTTTCTAATGAAGTTAATAAAAGGCAACAATACAGTATATCTAAAGTCTATTTACCTATAAAGCACACTAGCAAACAAGAAAAATGGCCAAAATCTAACAGAAAGCCATAAAACCCCCAATGGCAGGCGTTTACAGGGCGTCGTGTCGCTTAACAGAGGTCTTGTTTAATATTCAGAGCTGAGTGATATCAATTAAACACGTTTTGTTTTTGCATGGGATTTATTGCTAACTGGTGCAGAATACTGAAAACTGCTGAAAATTCAGATCTCCACTTATCTGCAGTCCTTAGAGAAAAGACACCAAAAGATGACCATGTTTTTACATCAAATGATTCTTTTGCTTAATTTATCAATATATTACATATCTTAGAGTTTCATTATTTGATCCAAATACTCTGTCAGAACAAGCAAGACCCCATGCACATCACATTACCAAATACAAAATACGTGCACTATTCAGCAAAACCAAGTGAAGTGTCCACAAGCATATATGCACCTTTGATGCTTTCCTACCCATCCACAATCAAAGAGAACTTTCAATCCGCATTTACTTAGTACAGATGTGAAGCCTCCTCCTCTCTGCATCACTCCAGAAGCATCATCAGAACAGCAGCCAATCAGACGACACGGATGCAATCGGTGATTTTTCAGCATCTCTCCATTGTCATTCAATCATAGCTTCATCAGCAACACCAATCACACCAAACGGAGATGACGATCTTCTTGAAAGCTATTCTCGTCCCATGTGACCAAAACCCTCGACAGAGACGAATCCCTGACTGTGCGCGAGCGTGCCGCAAGCTTAAAATCTGCCAATTATTTTCTTGATTGAAAAGCTCACGTTGGCCGTGAATTCCCAGGCTCCGTGTTAAACAGTGACACTTCCGTCCTTGAGCGTAGCAAACACAGCAATTAAAAAACAAGATCCAAAACAATCATTTCTCACGGGGACACGCACAAGCACTCATCTTTCTTGAAGTTGTGCAGAGCTCAAAGTTGGCAGACGCTCGTGGCCGTGGGAGCTTTGAACATCTCCTTGACAAAATGGTGTCCAGTGCTTTTTGGGGAAAAAGTATACAAATTAAAGAACCGTGCAATTAGTTACGGATATCCTTAGCTTGTTTTCATTTTAATTGAGATTTTTTTGTCAATACATTTGTATATTTTCCTGCTGATAAAACAACAGCAGTACCACATAGTTTCTAATGGATATTAATTCTATTGGTTTAAATAAGTTTTAATAGAAGCTTGTGTTGTGATGTCAAATGTGTTGTGTTCTGGGAACCACTAGAACAACGTTGCAGTCGAAGTCGGGATTATGCGAGTTATTGCTGCATTTGAGACGAGTAGGATTTAAGATTTCTCATCTCCGACTTCTAAATAACGTTTGAAACCCCAAGTATTGATTGCTGTAGCAAGGAGCCTACGACACAAACTGCAAGTGGGAGGAGTTTAGGCAGCAAGTAGGCTGGCTTTTCACACGTGATTGAGGATGGAAGGAGGTAGAGACAGTAAGTTTGAAGTTTTTTTTTTTTCACAATTTGTCAAAATGCCTCAAACGAATACAATAAAACAAAAAATAAACGAGAAACACTGAAACGGCGCTTGAAGTCAAACATTTCTGAACTCGGCGCAGATGCGTCACTTGACGTCAAACTCATGTTGCCTTCAGTGAGATTAGCCATAGTCTGTTTACGGAAGCCATGTTTGCAACGTGTCTCCGGGCGGTTATTATGGAATTCAAACAAGACGTGAATGGGAATTACGCTGGCTAAAATCCCAATTAAACAACATATGTAAAAAAAAAAACATTAATTTATATAGCAGACGCTTTTATCCAAATGTGGTAAACAATGGAAGCAATTGGAAAAGCATAAGGACAACAAAAAGCATATAAAACTGGTCTCATATCCCACAGTATACGGAGCAAAGTTAGATTTATTTTTGAAAGAGTAGAAAAGAGAGGGAAGTCAGAACTGATCGGTGCAGGTGCAGACGGAAGAGATGTGTTTTCTTAAAGATGGCTACAGAATCAGCTGATCTTGTAGTAGAGGGCAAATTATCCAGAGAAGTTTTCAACAACATTTAAAAATGACACAAACTGATCAAATTTCACTCAGAAAACAGCATTTCACGTTGCTTTATATACTACGCATGCTTAAAGCTTCGCTGAGACGGCCATATTGAGCGTTGGGTTCCTCCCCATTCATTTCAACAGGACTGACGCATCTTGTTAACAGTAATATATTTGGACTAGCTCAGAGCTAGCTTATTTGAAAACGAAGCACTTTATTTTCACATAATTTCATAGCACTAAATATGAAAGTTTGTTCTGTAAGTATAAATATCGTTTTGGCGCTCTTTATTGTGTCGTCCGTGCATTTGGAAAGGTGTAAATAAAGCATTACTGCTGGGATAAGATTTTGTAACTTAATGGTTTTAAGGGTGAGATGGTAACACTACAGCATCCACAGAAAGGCCATGAGAGGGAGAAACGGCTTGATGGTTTTCATGTAGGTCTTGTGCTGAGATTGATGGGGTTTGAGTGCTTCGTAATTGCAGTTGTCATTTCTCTCTGTACCTTAGTCAAGCAGCGAGCTTTCAACACAAGATACTGATGTCCCCCGCCCCCTATCCCTCGGACCACGGCTTTCTGAAACAGGTGAGGAAAGCCACTTACACCAAAGTTGCCATGGAGATCATGGGAACAATGCGACTCATTTTTCATCTTTTGTTCGCTATTCAAATAGATTTAAATGTTCCCTCTTGTCATTTATGCGTCGTGCACGTATAAAATCAAGTGTCTCTCTTTTTGTGAAGAAGAGAGATAGAGATGAGTTTCTTCTCTTGCCGTTTTTCAGAACACGTTCAAGCATATCTGATCCTGCGCAGAGCGAGAGTGGCACTACATGTTTGCATTTAGATAGTGTATGTGTGCGAGCGCTGCTATAGGCGTCGAGTTCATGAAATGGGATGTAAAGTGATGTGTTGACGTGACAGCTTTAATTCACATGCTGAGCATCATATTCATCCACTCAGGGGTCTGCATTAATGGAAGCAAAGGGTGCTCTCAGCCCTTCCAGGAATATTCTGCACACCATTCACGCACAAATGGCAAACCCCTGTGCATAACCAGAGATTTCTAATTGGTCTTTTAAATTTCCATTTGAAGAGCCTCTTTGTCCACTAAAACATCCCCATAAGTGAAACATCAGAATATTTAAAAAAAATCTGAATTACTGTTTTTAAGATGTGAGCTTTGGAAATAGCCAATGCATAATATTGCCTATAAAAATGTTGATTTCTAAAACAGTGCATCTGAATCATTGTAAAATAAGATTCAAAAATGCCCATTCAAATCATGATTTTAGGTTCAAATACAAATGTATTCGCAAAAAGTATACTCCATCCATCCATCCATCGTGTAAAATAGTTTTGGATGAATCATATCTCGTTGCACTGCTTCATGCCAACTTCCCATCAATGGTATAAATATATAAAATGGCCTAAAATCGTTCAGCTTTTTGCCAGAATTAATGATATACCCACTCAAACCAAACAGTACAGTAAAATGACCAGAAGCTAAGAGCTTGAAGGAAAAGAACGATCACTCATTAAATCGCACATATAAGGTTAACATCATTTTGACTGCTCCAGAAAAAACCATGTCAGATCTGCTTCACCGATCATGGGACTAAAACTATGAACTCTTCCATTATGAGCATCATTTCAGAGGTCTCATCCGATTACGTCTTGCTACGGTGAAAATCCTACAGTGAGTAAGTTAAGACTCGGTGTAGATGAGAATAAGACATGAATAAAATTATGTTTATTAGAACTTACCAGCCATCTGAGAGAACAGCTATATGCCAAGAAGTCTTAATGATAAATGATACTCTGGAAGCTCATCCAAGCTGGGTTAGATTCTTTACCAGCTCTTAAAGATTTGGCTGACCTGTTATACCATCTTGGTCAAGAAACACAGAATTGAAATGCAATATATTGTATATAATGCCAAATGACATACAACTGTAGGGAACAGATATGTTGGTAAAACTTCCCGAACAACTTCTTTAGTTTGGAAGGTGGAGTGATTGTGTAAAGCTACCTAAAAGAATATAGTAAACACATTAAAACTCACCAGATCATTTGTAGACTTGTTTAACTGAAAGCAAGTGACATGCAGGTGTAGAGGGGTCCTTCAGAAAGGCTGACCTTGATAATGCCTGATTTTAAATAGGTCTTTATATATTTTAACGTTTTGATCATTACATGCAGCATTTCCTAATAAATAAATAAATATAGTTTGTTCTGAGAGAAAATAATACCTTTAAATAAATACTTCTTATTATCTTTTCAGTAATCGGTTAAGTAAAAACACACAAAAGAACACAATTTACCAGTGTGAATGAGATAAAAACCCACATTAATTGCCCGTCATGACACTTTTATTTGAGGACATTGAGAAAAATGAATAGTTAACAACAAATTCTTGATTCACAGTACATGAAGTCCTGATTTAAACCCATTCAACATGGTTCTAGACTAACAGAGTCAGCTGGGCCTTGTGCTTTTCAAACCTGTGTTCTGGGATCGAGACGTCACATCTCAAACCAGCATTTATAGAATAATGTGCTTTAAACGTGCGTCGAAACGTGCATATACATCTGGATGGCTACCGTCTACTCGCTTCTCAAAATCATTACTTTGTTAAGATGAAAATGCATCACTGACATCTGATATTCAGCCTATGGCAGATCCTTCCTGAGATGACGATGAACAATGTTTTGGAATAGTTGTTGGTATTTTCCTTTTTAAAATCTTGCCTCGTCTGTGTTGAGCAGACGCGAGATTTCACATTAAAGATCTATTCTGGGAACCAAACAGGGCTGATTCATAATCATGTGAAACCTGTCGCCTTAACAGGTCTTGAAACCAACAATAAACTTTCTGTTGAAAGGTTTATAGTGACAAATCTCTTTTTTTTCTTTTCTGAGATTTAAAATAACATTAGATTAAAATTCCATAAATTGAAATAAAAGACTGCTTATCGAGAGAACACATGAACACAAACCACTTTAAAAATGAAACCCACTTAACAAAACACAATTTTCAAGCGCCATCCAGAAGAAAACACATACAGAAAAAGAAACGTTTAACACTGAAATCAATGCAAATTCGATGTTCAAGATGGCCTATTAAACAAATCCAGTTGATTCATTTAATCTTGCTCACAAACTCTCTTCATCATATTAAACCGTATACTGTATCTCTGTTGATTTACTGATGCAAAACTCCTGATTGTAGAACTCATTCTTATTTCATCTGAGCAAATATACTGCTGTTATTCTATTCATATTGTCAAAAGAAACAGATTAGACAGTTCACATACACTGCAGCTAAACATGGCTGTCAGTCTTATTCGTTCTCATTCTGTACACACACGTTTGGTTATTTATGAGAAATTTATGAGCTCTTCTTGTATAGAGTTTCTGTATTCAAGATCCTCGCAGTGTGTACTGAACCAAACTGAATGACAGTCGGAACAACAGTATATTTTCATATCATCTCTCTGCCGTAGTTGCTCCCATCAGACCTGTCGTATAAAAATAAACTCATACCGTGTGTTAAAGAGACAACTCGCTGTTTCAAAACAGCAGCTTTACTAGTATAAACAAACCGTGACGTACTGGATGAAGATTCTGTCAATGGCAGTTTACTAAATAATCCTGGAAATTAATACTTCTCCATCGCTTTTATCTCTTTTGTCAACAAAACTATGCAAATTACTTCTTGCCATCTACATTTCTTGTTTAGGCTTAACTAAATGTTTACATCTTAAAATAAAATGTTTCCATCAAGTCTGATACAACATTTTGAAATAACATTTGAAGCTTGTTTAATTCACTTAAATGAATCAAGTTAATACAACAATCCTTTGCAATTGCAAACAATCCAAGCAAACAGGAAGACAACAAAGAACACCACAAAACAGTATGGAGAACGATTTGCTTCTTAGCTTACTGTTCTTGGTTTGAGCGGCATACTGCACACTTTCTGGACTAGTGCACTTGTGCACGTCACGTTCGCGTGGTCTCAAAAAATGGGCTGCACGCAGATGACCGCGGACCCTTCTGATGACGAATATTGCGTCATGCCGGAGAGACGCAGACGGACCGACCATACTTCGGCCTTTATCTTTTTAGACAGGACAGTGTACTGACAAGAAGGGGTAGGGGTAATGAAGGGATTGGCACATGACCCGGACCAAAATTGAAAACCAAAGAGCATAACAGCACTTCATAGTTTGTTAACGTCACAGTACTCTCCGTGTCACAGCTGTGGCACAAAATGGGTTATAAGACACAAATGGAGACTAGACGGAGTCAGTAATAATGAAGTTGTCTATATAAGCTATACACTTCAGGATCTCAGTGTAAATAAATAGTTGAAAACATAATAATCACGAATCATAAAAGGTTGAGAACCCCTGCTGTAGATTCAAGTGAACACATTTAGGATTTCTTCGGCTCGGACACCAAAGACGGTGGAATCAGTTCAAGAGTTTATACACAATCTCTGGACAGCGGAGTGGTTTATTTGAGTTCTTTTTCAAAAAGTTCATCTTCACTTTTATGAAAATGTAAAGAAAATAAATTGTGCTGTCGATCTTTACAGTTCTCCACGAACAAAATGAAATATTTAGTTTGTTCGATTCCCTTACTCCCACTCTCAACTTTTTTTTAATAGTTGGTTATAAAAGTTCTGTTTATCAAAGTGTATCAAGGCTTTTGAGGATTCAATGAACAGACTTAATATATGAAAAACATTTTATAGACCGTACTTCTGAAGCAGTTCAGACTGCCACTGGCGCTTGCGCTCCGGGAACGCCTGGGGGATCTTGATCTCTCGGAATTCTCGGATACACTGTTTCATTTCTTCCTCGGCGCTGGGCCTCTCCAGAGTCTTCCTGCGGGTCAGACCGCTGCCCCCACTTTCCCGCGGACCCCCGCCGCTGGTGAGGGACTGGAAGAGCTCGCTGTTCCGCCTCTTATCCGGTAACTCCATCCACTGCACCGAGGAGCCTTTCTTAGACGGTCGACCCAGGGTGAGAGTGCTCGGAGGACGGGACACAGAATGCAGGGCTCCGCACGGGGCCCTGGAACCTCCAACGACCTCGCCGCGTGAAACTAAGATGGGTCCGTGGTCCTGGGGCGAAGTGGCTTCAGAATGGGTCTCAGAGCTGGAGGTGGAGAGCTCATTGAGCGATGCTCCGCTCTCACTGGCCTTATCCAGCAGTTTCTCAGACTTGAATTCGTCGCATTCAAGTTTAGGAGATGCTGACTTGCATGCAGGCCCTGGAGAACAGAAAGCAAAACTTAGATGTTACAATAATACAAACGTCTAGTGCAGGAGTTCCCAAAGTAGGGGTCGCGACCCCCTCGAAAGGTGATTTCCAGAAATACATTTTTTAAATTGGAAAAGCATATTTAAATCAATAATTGTAACAATATAAAATAATTTGTAAAATTAAAAATAAAACCATGCAAATAAAAAGCCAGAAGCCTTGTGAATTTTCTCCCCCTCGATCGTGACCCCTGATGTGATTACGCCACATTAACAACATTAGCCACCGCATTAGGTAAGGTCTTACTGCACCATGTCACACAGTCCCATTTGCACACAGATTATTTTTCAGGCATCAAGTTTGGGCTATTTCAATATGTCGAAATGAAACATTGGTTAATATTGACCAAAGATAACGCAGGGAGGCCAGCATGAGGAGAGCGGAGAAGCGCTTCAGTCAGGAAGGCCATCGTCCTCAGGTACATGAAGAGGCCGAGTACATCTATCAGCGCTCAAATCAGTTCTAGAGGACATTTGTTCAAATCTCACTGATAAAATGTGTGTTACTATCTTTGCCATATGTGATAAATCACAATAGTTCTGGTAAAACTGGAAAAAAAACCTCTGGAAAGTGACCGATCTGGAATTTCGTTTTTAATACTGATCATAAACAACTAAATAAAGTAATTCGGACACAATACGGCTTTTGAATTTAATTATTACTGAATTAAATTCACATGACATGCAAATATTAGCCAAAAGGCAATTAATTCAATATGTTTTTATTAAAGAGGCAGTCCATCAGTTATTTTGAGTAAAAATGAGCTAAAACCAATTATTGAGCAAGTACATGAAAGAACAGTGTTTAAAACTGTGTCACTACCCTTGAGGGATTCACGACCTTGATTCGAATCACAACTCGCGTAAAGAAAATACCTCCGCACAGCACCATTGTGATTCTACGGCATCGTTGTAGAAAAAACCTTTTGTAGCATCTTTATTTTAAAGAGTGAAATTCATTAGTATTTTTCTAGATGGGTTATTGTATAAATTCTTTGTATTAATCTTTGTATAAATGTGTACATTCTAATAAAGTCAGATTTTGTGCCAGTGAGGATGTGGGGTCTTGTCTTTTTCCTTATAAGCTTCTGTCTTTGCACGATACACATTGTACAAATTCATTCATAATCGCCACTTCGTAAAATAGTAATGTTCTCCTATGAGATCAGTTTGTTCACTAGCATCCAATGCTGCATTAACAGACAAACACGTCAAACATTCAATTAAAACAAAGTTCTGTCTTACAACATTAAAACAATAAACCGACATCATCCAAACTCTTATCTGTAATCTCTCTATTAGTGAACAACGATGAAAGAATACAGTTTTGCAGAGAAACGGGAGGCAGCTGTAATTTCTCGCTTCAGCGGCTCTCTTAATGTGATCCAGAGGAGCTGCTAATTGGTGATTAAATGTGGATATGCAGACGTACAGAGAGTCCATGCTCTCTCTCTCTCTCTCTCTCTCTCTTCAGGACACAGATCATTTGAGCCGGTCCTCTGGGACTCTGGCATCTGACCGCTGGTTGGAACACAGATCCCAGATCAGCAACCCTTTAAAAGCTTTCTAGTATAATAATTGTATTACTAGATGTTTTGGAGCCGTCTGTATCCGTGGCACGATGATATAAACAACCAAACAAACAGACAGAGTCACAATTTGCGCACAGATCGTCACAGAAACAAGTGTGATCTTCACGCAGTAAATAACACAGCGGTGTACGAGCTAAAGAGATTGTCAGATGAAGCTGTAGAGAGCTGTGTGACTTTGTTAACTAACCTAACAGATGTTGGCTCTACACTCCTCTGCCGTTCTGAATTAACATTAGTGTAGTTTAAAGGCTCGATACCTTCATGAACGTCCTTCGGTTTTGGTCATTCCGGGTTAAACTGTCTGCTGTAAAGTCATTCCAGTGATTTGGTGCTTTTAAAATGAATATTTAGTCATGGTGATTCGCTCATAAAGTGGAAGAAATTGTGACGGCCTGTTTCTCCTAAACTCCCGTTGCACATAATCTCTACAACAGTAATAACTATAAGCGCCTCCAGCAAATGAGCCGCCCGGGCTAATGAACGGCTTAAAAAAAACACGCTCGAGAAACAATTACACATGTCGACCCGTAGATTATTTCTTACCGCTGCCTCACACATTTGCAGCACAAAGAAAGCAGCCATGGCTTTCTTGCCTTTGAGTAAATGCACAGCAAACTGTCTTTTGTTTAATGAATGCAAATGAACACAGGAGTGATGGTGTGGGGTGTGCCGGCTCTACAGGCAAAAGAATCGCACCATAAAACATCTCCAAAGCAGCCGGCGAGCGTTGACATATGGAGGTCAGAATGATAAATCAGGAAGAGAAGATAAAATCCTAAAACCTCGGCTCAATTTATAGTTCACTGCTCTGTCTGAAATCAGTCTAGCTCATATTAAAACTGTATAAAATATTACTGGCCCATTTTAAACATACGTATGTTGTCAACAAGTTAGTGTTGCTAGATGGATTCAATTTGGTGAAGACATTGAGATCCAGATTAACAATCCATGTACCGCTGGAAATGTATTCAACTGGTAAGACAGCACAACAATTTTCTATTTATTTAACATTTTCACATGATTGCCAAATAACAAAGTGTTCTACGTGTATCAATCTATTGTACTTTGCTCTCTGTGTAACATTAACCTGCTTTCACCTATGCAGATTTGTTATATTCATGCTGGTGATGAATCATATCTTAACTTATTCCTAATGCTAGCGTGTTTCCTATCAAGTTTATATTCCCTTACTTTCCTCTTTGTTGATGTATGTTGTGTGACCAACATGAAAATTCACTGTAAATGAGTGGGGCAAACGAACCCTCCCCTCCTGAAAATCAATTGGTCGATTCAAACTCGGAGGGCATGACCTTTCATGAGGTTAAATATCGACCGAGGAGACCACGATCTCTCTTCTTCTACTTTATCTAAAACATCATGTAAAACCCTTGGCTTATGTTTGCCTTCTTTCATCTCACTGAACAGTCATCATTACAACTGAATCACCACACTGGAGTTCGTGCATGTTAAGCGCCCGCCTACCGACAGAAAGTTTTGCCGGTGGGCGTGGCTTTCATCTTTCTTTGCGATATGATTGGATGTATAAAAACAGCCGTTGCATTTTTTTAAATGGAACTGGCCTGACAGTTGAAGGGGAGGAGTTAACGGATGCTCCACCCAAGCCGTCTAACATGCGTCATTAAAGATGGATATTCATAACAGGAAGTGCATTTTCAAATTTTAATTTAAGATTATGAGCGCACACAAATTTTAAAAAGAGAATGACCCACATTGATAAACTGTTTACAATAAACGCTGCATTATTTCATGAAAAAGTAGGCCTTGACATTTTTTATTTCACTGGTACTTTAAGGTACATGCCGCTTTTTTAACAAATACACGACACACGTTTAATATTTATAAACTATACAAACAGACGACATGCTAGCAGTTTTATTCTAATGCAAAAGCACACAGATTAAGGTTGGATAATGACTTCTGAAAATGTTCATTATCATCCCAGCTGTCAGAACACTGTTGGCAGAGGAGCACATGATTATCCCTCATTCCTCATCGGTGAAATAAAGATCAATGCGTTCCAGCAGACCAAAACAGGGTTAGAGAGCTCAGGGTGAGGACATTCTGTACACAAAATCAAACAGTGATGCAACGTATTCAGGTTTTAAAACAGACAGTCATAGTCAAGTTGAGCGAGAAAATAGAAAATAGCTCCTATTTTAATATTGTTTCGATTTAATTCCAAGGATAGCACGCAAAGTTTCAGCATTTGCTGCTGAAAGACTGCTGAGGGGAGGGGGAATGAAATTCCAGCCGTCCCGTGTGTATCTGTTTAGCATTTCTCCGCAGTGCCAAGATGCCACAACTGAACGCACCCTGACCTTTGCCTGGAGAGAAATGGATTATGGGAATGAGGGAAAAAAGGCAAGCCGAACACAATGCTGCTATAATTGACATGCAGAAGGAATAGAAGAGGACTGAAGAGGCAAAATCTGATAGGGATTTCAATACATCCATAAAGCCACAGGGAATACTCAAGATTGCAGGAGTTGAGCTGTCAGCTGGCAGGCCAAGCATCGGGGCATGAGAACTACACCAAATGACCTTCACAAGCAGGTTACAAGTAAAAATATATGGCCGGTAATGCAACAGATTGATGTGGATCGTGAGATAATCGTGATTACCAAGATAAAGTTGGTAATACTGCTGTGCATTTCATTTGAACCAGGAAACCAAGTGTTTTCCTCGATGTCATTGTGAAACTGACACTACACAGGAACTGAGACAAAATACTTAGGCTTCATGAAATAAAACTAAATATATACATTATTTTATATGTGATTATACTGTATATTACTTTATTATATACACGTAAATGTTATATTTTCGGTTAATATTGTGTGTGTTAATATATATATAAATGATAATCAGCCGCAGTTCTGTAACCTGTGCAGAGAAAACAGCAGATGTGCATCAGTATCTCTGGGGGCCGAACTACGTCCTAGACATAATTAGCATAAAAACCGTGTAAACATATTGTGTTTCACCATATAATCACACCCATAGACATCTCCATCCTCTCTCCACTCGAACTCTCATTTTCTCTTGCAAACCTCAGCGGAGAGAAGTGTTTATTTCTGATGAGATATTTGGGTTGACACAGATGCCCGTGATTAACGCTTTTCACTTCCATCCGCTGGAACAAACTGCAAATGATACATCTTCACCGTTTTCACTTTCTTTTTATCACAAACTATATTCAAGGCTCTGTTACACTTAGTATAAAAAAAGTGTACAATACAGGATAAACAGAATACAAAAACAAGAACTTTTTGTTAGAAAACAGCTGTTTTGTGTTGATCAATCGATCCACTTTCTTACTTTCTGTGTAAGACTTTTAAATGAAATACCATCTGTTCGCACTGATCACTTTAATAATACTTTTATAATGCTATTAAACCATTTTTTATATTTAACTATTTTACTTTTGTCCGCTAAATAAATGTTAATGTTAATCTAAATTTCTTTTGAGTAAATACATCCTGTTAAGACAAAAATATGAGGTATGGGACATTTTTTACACATAGTAAATTTTTGTTCAGATTACGGCAAACCTCTTTCTATAAATCCTGTCTTTGTACTTTTTTTTAAGTTTCCAATACACAACAGGAGCCGCAGACCCTTATTCTTGCTCTTGGCACGAACATATGATAATTCGGTACTTCCTTGACAAAGATATACAGTATAGTGCTGCCATGACAGAAACTCAGATAATATTGTGAAAAAACTACAGTTAATATTTGTATACTGCCTGTAAGATAGAAACTACAGCCTGCAGCTGTCAGATAAACAAGTCACGTTACTGCTGCATCTAAACCTGGAAGGAATTATTATTTTGTAAAGTTTACAGCAGTAACTTCATATCCTATATAATATTCTATAATATTTTCCACTGGAATAATTGTGATAGTTTGCTGGAGTCGACATGTGAAGACCGAGCACGTCTCACGTCTCTTTCTTTCCTAAATGACTTCACCTTAACACATTCATTGCTTAGAAGCTTTTAAATAAAAATTCAGTGGACAGAAATCCAAGCGGTCTTTCATATCTCTCCTCTGTTAATTACAACCGGCGGGAAACCTCACCATCCTTTTTAAAGTCTTCTCTTTATTATTTTATTCGTAGGGTTTTGCTTTTTAATGGAAATGTGGGAGGGATCAGAGATTAGGACTTGTTTTTGCTTTACTCCTGGTAACGTACAGAAAACTTAATATGGTTAATCAAAATTTTGATTCATTTAATATTTTCTCTCAATTAGGATTATTGAACAATTATTTTGTTTATTTTTGTCCGTCTTTTTGGCCGCGTAGATCACTAACCAGGTTTATAGTGAACATATGCCCAACTAAAGGTGGGGTTTTTACTAATGACTAATTATTTTTAGATAATCAAAGAAAATACAAAGTATTTAGGGTTATTTATAGGAAACATTTCCTCTTCCACTGAAGACAGGAGAACACAACACAAATCAGCATATCATCTGTCTGCATGTGCCGTGTACTTTAGGACCTTGCCTGGAGACACCAGTCCTGCCGTCATAAGAGATGTCACATGATAGAAACACACACGTTTTTTATGGTGACCGGGAGGGGACATGCTTGTTTCATTTAGTTTTGTCGTGGCCACAAAACATTACCTCGTGGGAACATGATATTATGTTGTGATCAGCTCCTTATACGGTGGTCACGCGATGTGGAGTCGTTCGCTCAAGATCCTATGTTGAGGGAACGACATCCTTATCTTGTGGCCACGACTTAAATGCGTGCGCATCTATTAGCGCCTGTATCAGAAATAGATAGGACTATAATAATATAATTTTTTTATTAAGATATAGCTCTGAACTACTTAATAAGAATCATTTGTTTCCTTTTAGACGTTTCTTTTTCCTGTGATAAATGAATAGGTTTAATTGCGATATGGCTGGGCTGCATGATTTTGACAAAAGCATATTTTTTACATTATTCCCCTTGATATTGTAATTATTAATGATGATGATTAGTTTTTACTTTTTATAATGATTTCAAGGCTCCAATTTGGGCGCAGGATTGCGCATAATTTAAATCGCCTTAATAATGTGAGAAGTTCCAGCACAAGTTTTGGCCTATTTGCTTCATCTCGGATCAAATAATGAAATAAACCTACTGACGCGAACACAATTAAATCAACATGTGAAAAAGTCTGTCTTTATTCTAGAATTTAATTCCACAATCAGCGTACCAGCCCTCTCTGTCTTTAAGTTAGAATTGCCCAAAATTGCCCAAAATATATATATATATATTCAACATTAATAATCAAATAATTAATTAAAGAATGTCTCGTTTCAAATGTACCTGTCTTTCACACAAACTATATATAAACAGAATATTTTATTTCCATTTGAATCGGGTCATTTAAAAGTAGACATTTTAAGCTTTCTTTAGACATACGTTTCATGTTTGCGCAATAAGCATTTGCAGAGTTTTGGATCAGTGACGCATTTCAGAAATTACTTATGTGAACGGAGTGGATACGTCTGATAACGCGTCCTGTTTATTTTCTTTATTTTACAAAATAACAACGCTTTGATGTTATTGTAAGCGTACCCAGGTAAAAGTAGACAACTTACAGTTTCTAATAATGTCTTACATATACGTGTATGCCCAAAATAAATCTAATATTTTAAGTCTCTTTTGCTCTGATAAGAAAAGAATTTGGTATAGGGGGCACGCGTCATCAGGGATATTAAAGATAAAGTAATCGAATAACCAACATAGAAAAATGACGTCAGTTAGAGCTTCTTAATGTCGCTTTGGATTACTTTCCGATTAATCGCCCTGCCCTAAAACTTACGCAGACAAACCTCTTAAAAAAAGACTCAACAATGTAATAGTCTTCCACAAAAGCTTTAGATAGCATCATGCTGCAGAAATATCACAACCCAGTTCAGAAGAATGATTACAAAACGCTCACAGTGAGAAAAAAAATGATTTTCTTGATATTGGGAGAACAATTAATTTTACAGCACAATGTTCTTTTCGGGCCATGTAGGCCCTTTCTATAGAGGAAGCAGCACAATTGTACACCTGCAGGGCAACATTAGCTTATCATCCGCTCTTCTGTCACAGCGCTCCTCCTGTTCCTTTGAATCCATTTTGTCACTCTGAACAATCCCTGAGGGTTTGAACTCCAGAGTTTTCTGAAGTTCACTAAAGGATGGAGGAAACTTTGTGATTAAAAGCTGCTTTTCTCAAAGTCATAGATAAAACTGACAGTATCCGATTTTTGTGCTTCAGTTTAAATAAACACAAATAAAGGCACTAAAAAGGTTTTTGCTGAAACTATTGTTGGTATAAAGGGAAAGGTTCTGAAGGAATAAATTCGGTAACAGTTTACAAAAAAGCAACCCAGTCTCACACAGGACTTGAATTCCCCCCTTTAATCGTGTCAGTCAGCCAAACTTTTTTCTTGTCATTTAGCATTTCAATATACAGGCCGCCTGTGTATACATTTAAAAAACGACATATGCAACCCTTTACCGCAAAATCACAGGCACAAAGGATCATTTTGCCAAAATGGCAAATTCATGAGGTGCCAAACCAACTATAAAGGCTCTCTCTAACCCCGCCCCTAAACCTCACCTCAAAGGGGCAAAGTCAAATCATAATAAAACGTACATTTATGTTTATACATATGAAAGAAATATCGTATTATAATACATTAGTCGTGCCGAATGAAACGAAAAAGGGGAAATTTATGTACCCGAACAGATTCAATTTAGTTTACGAATTATGGCAAAACAGAGGATTAGCGAATGCATTAGCTAACAATATCTTACAATTAACCACATTCATTTACAACATTTGAAAATCTTTGCTATTGTTAGGTTATTTATCAGTAAACATATACAAAAAGGGAACAAAATTAACAAAATAATTACACAATAATATTTGTATTTAATAAGTGTTTTTTGTTGTTACTTCATATTAAAACTGAAAACATAACTTGCCTCGCTATCGCCATCTCTGTTTAAAACATAAAATCGCAGATTACTTTACTTCCCCTTTTCACTACCAAAACAATTTTATGCAATGAGGGTTACACAAATGCTACTCTCACTAGAGCCTTTATTTATATTATAAAGTTTTTTTTCAGACACACAAAAGCATGAAACCGAGTGAACAATAACTCAACAATATGTGACTAATATCATTCTGATTATGCATTGACGCAGCTATTAATCTCTTTGCTATGGGCCTTTGAGTTTGTTGTCCGCAGTTATTTTCACAGTGTGAATTCACGCTCAAGTAATTTAGTGACTGTAATCTCTCATTCTCAGCAGTCGTTTGTTTACGTGAAGAAACCGTTCGAACACAATGACGGAACATCATCAGTGTTTACACATCACAGCCACCCCGAGTTCTGACGGAGATAAATGAGCAACTGTGGTAAAGCTACGCTTGGCTTTCTCTCCCTCTAATGACTTTATATTACATGCCTGTAAATCAAGACAGACGCTGAGTGAACTGTGACTAAATGTGAATCTAAGGATTGTAAAAGTTTACACAATATATTTTCACATGTACTCAATTGACTGATGCTTTTATGCAAATGAAATAGTGAGAATAACCAAGCGTTCATTTCATCCATCTCTACTTTGACTTTAAATGTGTCTATGACGAGTTTACACCTTTTAATATGTGAAACTGTCATGATCCTGCCTCTCCTTGTCTTGGTTTTCGAGTCTTGTGGCAGGATCATATCAGTCCCATGTGTTTTGTGTGGAGAAAGAGCATTGTTTGGTTTGAAACGCCATGCTCTCTCTCCGGTGTCTCGTCCCCCTTGTTTCCCTGTTAGTGGCATTAGTGTTTAGTCCTGTCACCGTCCCTGTACAATCTTCCCCTTAGTGTTTAATTTGCTTCACCTGCCTCGTGCAATCCTCTTGTTAGCTTTCCCTTAGTGTTTCATCCATGTCACCTGCTGCCACTCTCGCTGTGTATTCAGTCCTTGTTAGTGTTCGCCTTTTTCAAGCCCCAGTTTCCCTCTGTCTCTTGTCGGTTCATTGTCATTATCATCCCTGTTCAAGTCACTTTGTTGGATTATTCCTGTCTATGGATTATCGTGTTTGTTCCTGTTCTAAATTTGTGGATTTTGTTGATTTATTATTCAAAGGACTTTGTTTGTTTTGTCCCCCTTGTGGGAAGTTTTAGTTTACATTCTTGTCTTGTTTTAGTTCGAGGGTCTTTTGTTTAAATAAAGTTTTGTTCTTTAACACATCTGCCTGCGCGTGGGTTCTGTCCATACCCCATGACAGAAACGATTTGTGTTAATATTCATCCGGGTCAGATCTATAAACCTGACCTTGATCTGCCCCTTCTGCAGTGTCCTGCTTTCAACACGATAACACAGATAGCTGTTGATCTAACCACCTCATCCCGTTATTTTGAGTTCGAGTGAGGTATAAAAACGGCCCTGCGAAAGACCGGTTCACTTCTAGAAGGAGCTCAACTTTGGAAACACACAATGAAAATTACAATGTTCTACTCAATGTTCCTAAAAACGACATCTGTCAGCGTTCCATCGCAGCTTGTTTAGTCAGACTGAAGAGCCTAACAATAATGAAACATCAAAGAGGAAGATGAAACGAGGCAAAGCTATTTTCATGTGACCTTGTTTGTTTCGAGAGAGCAGAAGCGGCCAGTGGAGTTCATGAGACGAATGACTGTTTTTACATCCGTCACAGGCGTTTGGAGGACACGGGGATCGACGTCAGAGATTTATTTCAGTTCTTTGCGTGTCAAGACCATCGTGGCTTTCCAATCATAGGCTTGATTTGTCCGGCGAGAACCTTCAGACATATTCACATAAACCTGCAGTCAAAACCACACAGAGAAACTCCCACCCATAACATACTGACAGGTAAATGTATTTATCCTTAGATTTAGACCTCCGCTATTCCGAACTCTAGCTTTAGCATATATTCATCTTCAACATACTACCAGTGGGAATCAACAAAACATCTTAAGGCAAAACAAACACTGTTTCAAATAGGAAATCTTGCTCTCAAATCATCACACACTTCTTCATCTTCGCATGACCTCCACTAAATAAACTTCTCTTGAATTCTCTGGGCACGCCAACATCACACTTCGCCTCAGATCGCCAACTCCAATTACCAGGATTGACTTCCAGTCACTTTGTCAATGAAAATCAATGCGTGTGAATGCCCCTTCAGGGCAGTGATGGGATTCTGATGTTAACTAGAGAATATTGTACAGTGCACTTCGGCGTGTGGAGACATGTCTTTGGCTTTCCTCAAAGCATCCATAGCTGTGATTATCATCCTGTCAGAGATTAGATGAAGAAGCAGTGAGGACTCATCTGCGGGCAGACGCACGCCACACTGAGCTTTCATGACAAGGCTTCTGACGGCACCGCTATAGTAAACTCTAAACACACACATTCAGATCCGCATTCACATTAACCACCATCTGCAATATAAACTTACCATACAAAAGAGGGGGCATGTTTACAGAGAGAGAGAGAGACAGAGGGAAAGTAAATGATAAAGAGAACTGCAAAAAATGAATTCTTAATGAGGTTTAAATGAGATTTTTGTTGCACGTTTTTTTGTAAAAATACCAAAAACAGCACAAGTTAACAAAACAACTTGATGTAAAGGGACATTTAAAAGGATCTATCAAAAAATTATAAATAAATAAAAGACAAAAATTCTGGCATTACTTATTTAGTCTCATCAATTGAAACCTGTATATGACTGCTGGTGAATACAAAAGAAGATATTTTGAGAAATGTTCGAGTGGTTTTAATTGCCATGTCAATTACCAATGTTCGAAAATCTCTGTTGTTCTTTGTTTTGCAAAAGAAACTCATTCAGATTTAAAATGACATGCACCGAGAAAAACAACCAGTAAGATTTATTAAATTTTTTGTTTTATTTGTGTATTGTTTTGCACACAGTTTGTAAAAGTAAATTAACACAAAAACAATTGAAGTAAATCCTACTAGTTGTTTTTTCAGTGATAGGGTGAATAAATAAAGACAGAATTTGCATTATATTGCATAAAAATGTAATATAATGTGCATGTTTTTTGTCTTTGATATTTTCCCCATTTGTTCTATGAACGAGCAAAGAAAAAAAGTGAAAATTGTCATAAATATTATCCAATGTTATATAACACAATATACTACTTTTACATTACATATTATGCATAGCCAAATCGATTTAAAATGCTACGTATGTCAATAAAGTACTTCACGGTTTTAAAAACATGTAAAGAGACGACATGAAAAATGTGAACACTACACACAGTAATAGACAATCATAGACGCGCGCACACACACACACACACACACGTGCACACACTATCTTCAGTATGCAGTGGGTGGATTAGCTTTGAATTTTTTTTACCTTTCTCAAGTCTACCAAAGTGAGATTTTCTCCACCTACTTTAGTCCATGTGTCTTTTCTTATCACCATGTTTCCACACTTCTCTACCTGTTCACACAGCTACGGCTTATCTCCGCTTAAACACACAAGTGCACAAACCCCCCTTGAACACGCTGAAATATAAAAAAAGGTTTTGAGGGGCATACATATTTAATGTTTTAACGTTTTAAATCACAAATAAATCACATCAGCTTGCGGTTTGGACCAACCACATTACCATCAGCTCGGTTAAAGCCGCACGCTGCAATGCATTATGGGTGACAACTCTCAAAGCCCTAAACTAACAGCTAATGCTGTCAGCTGAGGGCTGCAGTGGATTAGTGCCTGTCAGTAACGCTTAAGAATGACAAAACAGAGACAGCCAATAAAAATCAACGGATAACCAATGAGCCCTGATTCTCATTGGCTATAGAGGATGCTCTGATCTATTGGGCTTCTTTGTGATTGGACTGAATCGGTGTGTAGGATTCTGGTGTGTAGTATCTTTCCTCAATTCAGTTTTGGGAGGCCTGAGGCACACGGTGTCCCAGTTATGACGCAGATTTACATGGTCTGCAGTCAATTACAGCATCAAAGTCTGCACATATCAAAGTGTGAGCGAGTTTAATGTGACCATACTATAGAAATTATGTCAGAAAGGTTCTGATAGATGGAAAGTAGAATAGATTAGTTTTCCAACCAGGGGGTCGCCCAGCATACTTGATTTCAATTAAAGATAATATCAACAAAACTGTAGTAAAAAGACGGGGAGGCTGCATGAAAGAATATTTTTCTCGCTATGAAAACATTTAAAAGCCATGGCTACATTTTTGTATGTTGAATAAAACCTTGTAATAAAGAAATGTATTGGTTTGTGACGTTTAAAGTCTACGAATTGACAAAACAGGCCTATTATAAAAACACACGTAATTATTTGTTAGTTTTTAACTATTTTACGAGGTGGCCAATAATTGTAAATTTGTATGATGTGAATCGTATACAAATGTAAAATAATTCGAACAAAGCAAAAATAAAGCTAAATGCTAATTTATATTCGTTACTTAATGATTCTGCTTTCGAATTTTCTTTCCAAGAAAGCATACGTAATTATTTGTTAGTTCGTAGCTATTTAACATGGTGGCCAACATGTATAAACTTGTACGATGTAAAATTATTAGAACAAAGCAAAAATATAGCACCGTCCCTAAACTTGTACGAATTCATAAGAATTAGCTACTTCGTAAAATAGACACGAATCGCCATGCACGTGTTGTCAAACCTCTTCACAAATTCAAGGTACTTCTCTAACACTGAAACTTATTTACATTTATCTTTCTATTTTACTTGTGTGCAGACAGCGTCATTGAAATTCTCCTCAAACATTCTCTCATCACAAATTCATATCTCGATATAATACAATGTGTGAATAAAATGAAGTGCAAACATTTGAAACGTATGACATTGTTCCTTCAGCAAAAGGTTGGGAAGCACTGCAGTAGGTGAAAAGGAAATTAGAAAGCAGATCAGGTAGGTGTGAGCTGGCATCACTTACTAAAGAAGATGTACTCTGTGTAGCTGCTCCAGATCTTGTCATCTCTGTACTGGTTAACAAAAGCAGCAGTTCCTGTAGAGTTGCAGGCCACCATCTGAAACCCGACTTCGCTCAGCCTATCGAACGCTTGCTCCAGGTAGGTGAACTTCAGGTAGAAGCGTGAGGTGTATTTCTCCGGAGGACGGTCTGGATCTCGGCTCTCATTGAGAGTGTCCCCAAACACCTCCTTTGCTAGAGCGATACGGCCACACACCATGATCCGTGCCACGCGTCGAAACTTAGCATCTGCTTGGTTATCCCTCACCATTGTATACGATCCTCGGTAGCCAATGGTAATGAACCCTGACCTTTTGTCTAGGACGGAGGAGGACGTGGCGTGATGGGTGGCACTGTTTCCAGTTCGAGTCACCAACTCGCTACTCTGGGAACTTTCCTCAATGTCACTTTGGCAGCCTTCGTCATTTAACGACCCTTGTTTAGCTACACGTGGCCCCAGAAGCCTCAGCAGCTCCCCCAATTGGAAGTGTTCGGCCTCGCGCTGCAGACGCTCTCGCTCCGGGAAGTGTTCGGGGAGCACCAGCTGGCGGTCCCTCAGGAAGTCCAGCACGTAACGAAACAAGAAGCCGTCGCGGTCGATGAAAAATCGTCCACGGCTGTCTCGGGGCAGTTCCTGCGGTGTGTAGCGGGTGAACATGGTGTGGAGAGTGGTGTCAGGTACGCTGACCAAGGTGGAACGCTTGGTGACGTACACCTGGCCACCCACGTTGAGTTCCAGAATCTCCTGGTACGGGCTGGACACCTCGCTGATGGGAAGTACAATTTCCTTCATGGCCATGGTCCAAACACAAAGACGTGACGGAAGAAAGGAGTTGGGTTTGGAAACAGGGCAAAAAGCTCCAAAAGAAGAAAAGAAGGAATCCACAGATGTCCAGAAAGATGGAGTGACAGATGTCAGTCAAGGCTTTGTTGCCAAAAAGATATTAAAGTTTGAGAGAGGACTACATCACTGCTAGAGGATGAGAGAGAGAAAATGAGAAAGAGAGGAGAGAAAGAAAAGAGGGGAGTCAAGTTTCCTCACCGGCAGCCCCTCTGCTCATGAAGAGAGATGCGGAGTACGATGTGGAGAATAGAGATACTGAGAGGGAGACAGAGAGCGAGAGGAAGGGAGGAAGGTAAAGAGGAGGAACATCACACAGAGGCTCACATCATTTGCCCAAGGTCTGAGGGAAGCCACGGTGACATCATCTGCAAAATAAGAAGAGGAGTGGAGGTGTAGCCACATGTCACTGCCTTTTAAAAAGACAGTAACGCATTCAACAAGATCAGGAGCCTAAAATGAATTCTGTAAAATGTAATGTAATAAAATAGCTCTGAACAAGGATGTTTATTAATCCAGAAGATAATGAGAATCCAAATACGCTTTTTTGTAGAAAACATTTTAATCATCATCTCTCTAAATTTCTATATTGTGTAATTGACTTGGACTCTGTCTGCGTGTTGTGGCATACTGCATAATGAACAGGCGCATTGTGATTGTCTCATGGGAATAAACACAGATTAGCTGTAATTCTGACATTATCTCTGCCAAACCATTAAAACAGAGGGAGATGGAGGAAGGGAGAAAGAGGGAAAATATTACTAAAATAATCCTGTAGGCTATAGCTCCACCTAGAGGACAAATGCATTGCACTAATATTCAAGACAAAATAAATACTTAATCCAACAAAATCGACAGGGTTGAGGTTTATAAGTAAATAAATATGTAGCAAAGAGTAGAACATTATTTTTTTACTTACAATAGAGAAAATAATTTTTGAAAACAAACTTTTAATAATAATATTATTGTATATATTTATTATTAAAATAGCAT
Source organism: Barbatula barbatula (assembly GCF_947034865.1). Lineage (NCBI taxonomy): Eukaryota > Metazoa > Chordata > Actinopteri > Cypriniformes > Nemacheilidae > Barbatula > Barbatula barbatula. The sequence goes on along the minus strand of NC_136781.1, from coordinate 2,236,262 downwards.
AAGAGAGATTTATCCTCATGGTTAGATGTTTTTTTTATACATTTTTGCCATCACACCATAGGACACATTTATAACCCTTTCTCCACTACATATGGTTGTTAAATATTTAAAAAATAATTACTAAGATGTTTTACACACAAAGATGCATTTTCATCCTTTTGATGAGGATGCTGCAATATGTGCATGTTTTAAAAGACATCTTTAAAAACAAGCAAATTTTGCTGCAACTTCATCAGAAGGATGAAAAGGTATCCAGCTAGATATTTCTAAAGTACAGCGCAAAAAAAGGCTTTTCAGAAGAATGGACGATGATAATATAGATACATGACTATTTATCACTGTCAATCTAGGTACATCGTCCTACCTGAGAAACAATAGGCATCCACAGGGGATCACCTAAACCGCAACGGCTGTTGTTGCTTTATGATGATCAGCTCCAAAAGCAAAAATGAGTAATTACTCTGAGCCTGAGAACTGAATCCTCTGAGAGTCCAAATTCTCACAGTTGTTGAATGGACTGATTGATCAACTGCGTTTTTATGCAAATCTCATGATAGGCATATTTCCAATGGTATGTAATTTTCCCACACACATGGTTTCATGCATACATAACCACCAACAAAAGGAACAGTTTGCAATCGGAGCACAGGGGTATAAATGAGCCTCAGTCTCTATAATTATATAGTAAGCTGTTTATCAAGGAGACTACACCGATTTCAACCGCACAACCGCGAAGTCTCTTTCTCTGAACCACGTTCTATAATGTGATGTTTTCATGCATTTCTATAAAATTCTTGTTCAAGTTGAAATTCAATACTAAACAATGCGAGTCTTTGCAGTCAGCTTGTTTTGTGTCAGCAGCCAAATAGCAACCACCAAGGACACAACTTACATTAGCAACAACCAAAGTAACCAGCTGATACAAAATAACAACCGCATGACACTAAAAACATTTAAAGGTGTTTCATGCGTTCTGATTTCTTGACAATTGTAAATGTGCTGGCTTTTCATGCTTAACATGGTCAACGTGTCAAAAAACTAGTTGGATGTGTTATGCAGTATTTCTGTGCTCGATACACTCCCCCAGCGTTTGTATACGTTTCTGAAAGGGTTTTTTGAAAATGAAAAACCGTTACATTACTTTTCCTTTATAGTCCTTTATAGGGCAATTCACGATTATGAAATTTGGCTGACGATTAATTGTCTAATAAATCATTGCGATTATGACGATTAATTGTTTTGTTTTAGGGCTTTGACATTAATGTTTTATTTGGCTTTGAAACGGCCATATTGTTCTGAATAAAAGAGATTTCTCTTAAAAAAATGGGGTCATCATGTACTGAAGGTCTAGGGCCTAGGCTTTTACATGTCAATATTACAGCCGCCAAATACGTGTAAAACAAGTTCGATCAGGAGTGAATTCAAGCCACCATAAATGCTATCAGTCATTGAAAAGCTTGCATAATGTAATTGTGCATAATGTAAACCACACAAACTTGTATTGAATCAAATCATTTATGCAAGGTTAATGCAATGATGTTTTGTGTGCTCGTGATTCAGTTCCTCCCCCACCCGCACTTGTTTTCGGAAATAATCGTAAAGCTGTATCTATCTTTTATAAATGTGATCAAATGAAATACTCTTAGAAGAAAGGAAGTATGCGACACTACTCTATAGGTACTCAAGATTAATACGAGATTGGCCCGTTCAACTGGATCTTAAAATAAAACCCTTAGAATCCATATAGCAATGCCCTAACAACCAACACAAATACCCTAACTACCCACCCAGAACACCATAGAAGTTTAGAAAGAAAACACATAGCAACCAGATAGCAATAACCTGAAAACCACAGAGAACATCCTGGAAAACATCCTAGCAGAACACCTAACAATTGCAACAGCAAAACATAAAATACCCAGAATTCCTCAGCAACCACATAACAATGCCATTACAACCAAACAGAACATCCTAGAAAACCTCTGCTTACCAAAAAACTACACAGAAACCCATTAAAAACCTTTGCAACCGCCCAGAACATCATAGTGACCAGCAGAACACCATAACAATAACACAGCAACTCATTTTTAGAAAGCACACAAAAGACCTTACTATAGCAATTCCCTGCCAACCACCCAGAACATCCTAGCAAACAACCTAGCAACACCCGAGTGGCCATGTCGACTCTGTAATATACATCAAAATAAAAGCTAATTCAAAATATGAATTGTGCAGTTTAATTCTGCTACACAGACAACAATAAATACTAGAGAAATGTATTAAGAGTTCTGGGCCTAGAGATAAAGCTTGACAGGCAGCAGTAAATTACATCTCTTCTCTCTTTGCTGTGAGGAGAATGACTGAAGACAAGCCGATCTCAGGTCTCTGCGGACTGACGCGAACGCGGACGCGGAAAGTCAAGTATACCCGCGCCTTTAAACCCCCACCCGTTGGCAGTCAATGGTGCTAAACCGCTGTTTCTGTGGACTAGCAGTCAACATCTGTCGTTGATTTAAATGAAATGTCGTCAGAAAGTCTCCTCAAACTGTTGTCAAAGGTTTGAAGAAGCGCGAGAGCGGATGTTTTGAAAACAGCTGGTCAAAACGCCTCATCTCACCTCGAGGCCTCAGGTGTCAATCAAGTCCATCATTTCCGGTCAAGTGTAGCGTCGATATTTTTCGTAGGCAACTACAAAAAGTGACTTAAAGTGCTATTACGATGACTTTCTGATATGATGGCCTACAGAGAACAACAAAAGTACAAAATGTGTCTTACCAGAACAAACCATTAAGGCTGTCTGAGATTTAGATATTGTTTGACGAGCCTTGTGAAGTGGGAAGATGACGTTAAAGCAAGCGCTACAACCACGTCACTACTCGAGTGTTTACGTAACTTACGTTCGTTTGGGCTGTACGGCAGTTATTTCTTTCATCCTGTGTAAAAAAATACATGTTTTATATAAACCTTCATTTAAAATAACGTTAATTATGTCCTCTTAAAAGTTATAATGCAAAATTACCGAAAAACGCTTTTTTTAACAGTCAAATAAATTATATTATTAAGCATAATTTGAAAATGTTCGCTGGTATTATCCAGTAGTTATTATAACTATTAATGTACTAATATTCATGTTCATATTTTTCAAGAATATTATTAAATTGTCAAATTTGAATGTGGCCGGTGAGCTAATAGACCAAGAGATGGCGCTGTTTCCCCGACGTCTGGGTTGTGTAAGGTGAGCTTTTACAGGTGAGAAACAGCACATACCCAGACCTGTACAGTACATACCCCGAATCACGTTATTTTTATGTATGCGAGATAAACAGTCAATAAAGTGCATTAAATGAAAAGTGATAAGTTGTACGAGCGACCTCGTCTTATTTCTCACTTGGCATGTGTATTCTCAAGAAAGTACATGCAAAACACAGTCACACCGTGAAGATGTTACGAGATATTGCTCAGACACCCACCCCAGCCTTTAGATATCAAACTTTTGTGTGACAGAAACACTCCGAAGTCCCAGAGCAACCCCTGCATCCAGCCAGATCCAGATCTCTCTCTCTCTCTCTCTCTCTCTCTCTCTCTCTCTCTCTCTCTCTCTCTCTCTCTCTCTCTCTCTCTCTCTCTCTCTGCAGTCCTGTGGTTTCTCTGAACTTACACTGACTGATGTAAATGTGATCAGCTCTACCCACGACCACTAACCTCCTAGGAAATCTCTGCAGAAATCTACATCCAGGGTTCAGGTAAGGTGTGTGCAAAACTCTTTATTAGGTCGAAGTTGAAATTGAAATGCAGTTTATTTTTTTTTACTTTCTTTCATATAAATGTTCATTATGTAAATTGTATTGTATAGAGACCACTCTTCTACCTTTAATATTGAATGTTCATCTTACTGATTTAACACAAAGTAAATGTACTATAAAAGCTATTTCCACATACAAGTTTAGACTTATATGAGGTTTAAAATAACGTTTCACTCATATAATAAATTCATCTGGATGAATCGTGGTTTTCATTAAGAAATGCTTTTCTTTGCTAGAGGCTGTTTGTGGAAAATCCAAGTGCCTGTTATATCTGTTTTCCATCTCTCATTCTCCAGCCATGCTGAGAGGGGGATTATGGAATATGATGGTTGCTATGGTGCTGTGGGGTGACTGGCTGCCCCCCTGTCTTGGCCAGACCACCTCACCCTCTCAGGATGGAAAAATAAAGGTCCGTCTGGCTGGATACCCTCGCAAGCACAATGAAGGGAGAGTGGAAGTGTTTTACGACGGAGAGTGGGGAACTATCTGCGATGATGACTTCACCTTGACCAACGCTCATATTCTGTGTCGCCATCTAGGGTTCGTGGAGGCAACAAGCTGGTCGCACAATGCCAAGTACGGACCGGGCACTGGTAAGTAGCTTACCACAAATTACTCTGATATGTTATTATATTACATCATTGGAATTTGGAGACATGCTTTAGGGCTTACCAGCCTTTTCGATGAGAAAGCCTTTTTGTGATATAGCCGATATCATATGTGTTCCTGCAGGTAAAATCTGGCTGGACAATGTCATATGTGGAGGCTCAGAAAAAAGCATTGAGAAATGTGTGTCCCGGGGCTGGGGGAACAGTGATTGTACTCACCAGGAGGATGCCGGCGTGGTCTGTAAGGACGAGAGGCTTCCGGGTTTCACAGACTCCAACATCATTGAGGTATACGATTTGTTATAACGGATTTGAGCATAACCTTGTTGTTCACAAAGAAAACTTAGTTGACCAGCATGTTTTTTTTGCTGATGCTAGTTGACCAAAGACAGTGTTGAAAACCCAAAACATCTGCCGGTGACCAGACACGTGCAGAAGAGTGATTGCTCAGTTTGTTAGCTCGCATCTGGAAAGCAGACAGCAGACAGTTAGACAAACATCTGGCGGCCTCTGGAGTCTGAGCTTCACAACACCAGATCTGACAGAGTTCACTGGAATGTTGTAAATGACAGTTTGAGTCCAAACCAGTGAGAGTCTTTCCCAAGAAACTCTGAAATGATCTTAATTGGTTTGAAGAATGCAGTTTGTTTGTCACTGGAAGTTGTGTTGAGATGTCAGAGATCTGATTCACTAATGCAGACTTACACATAACACAAACACACAAGCGTACAAAAGACAACAGCCGGATCTTGCATCTCAGGCGGTGCTCAGCACCAGAATCACGTGTTTCTATTCTTTCTGATTGGACCTAGACGCTTAGTCTGAATTTTGTATGTGTTTTCATCCTGCACACGCGAGCACAGTGTTCCACACATTTTTATTTTATTTAGTAAGATTCTGGGATTAAACATTACGTTTTTATTCTATTTTAACATTTTAGGGAGGCGCTTTTTCTACACCGCATTCAGAGGTGCGAAAAGGACACTGTAATAAAGTTCGTAAGAAGGGAAGGAAGGAGGCGGGAACCGGCGAACATTCAAATAAAACTTTAATTAAATAAACAATAAACACTGAACAATCCGGCAGCCACCTCGCGGTAGACTGCCGGCCATAAAACATACACAAACTAAACACAGTTTCGGGCCCGGTCCTCTCTCGTCAACAGTCCTGCCGAACATCCATTTAAGCTCCCAATCTCCTCCGTGATAAGATGCGGGACCGGTGCGCGCACAGCTGATTGCACTTATCACTCACGCCACCGGCCCCGCGTCACGGCTCTCGTCCCGCCTTCCTCACCACAGACACACTGTACCTAAATATACCATAAAAGTGGCTCTTATGACTTGTGCAGGTTAACCTATGACGTTTGCTAAAATAAATAAATAAATGTTATCCCCATGAATGAAAGTTAGAAATAAGGGACTTTTATAAAGTGATCTTTACATTTTTATTTTATTTATTTATATACATTTTTGAAATAACATAAATAGTCCAAAACGGCACAAATGTGGAGTTAAAATGTTAATAAAAGAGTAAAATTACATTTGGTATAAAAACATTTTTGTTACAAAATTACATATTGGCTGGAGACCCGAAAGACCATGCGTGTACACCCCAAACGAAGACAGCATAAGGGTTCAATCTTTTGATAAGTTGTATTGCAGAAGTAGTTTTTGTGGACTGTGCAAAGAAAAAATCATTTGGAAGTGCTTGTGTAAATAATGAAGAGAATTTGTGCTTTAGCCAAAGTTGAACGAAAGTGTGGTCTGATGCTCTGGAGACCCAAAACCATCGTGTTCTTGCCGAGCAGAAGTCAAAGAGGCCAAAACCTTCAATACAAACAACTGCAGTCGTGTCTGAATGAAGTGATTAGTAAAACCAAGTGTATATGTGAGATGTATTTCTGTCATCAGTATGTGTTACTGTTTGCATGTTATAGATGCAAGTGGATGAAAACAGACTGGAAAAGATTCGTCTGCGTCCCCTCTCAGGTGTCCATTCGGGCCGCATGCCCGTGACAGAGGGACTGATAGAGGTCAAGTTTAAAGGAGGATGGGGTCACATATGCAACACTGGCTGGACCATCAAAAACACTCGGGTGGTGTGTGGCATGATGGGATTCCCTTTACACAAGACTATGGCAGGGACACCTCACAGGTGAGCATGTGTTTCAAAGGTCAAGGGTCAAACAGGTCGTAGTACTTTACTATCATTTATGACCTAACTCGTTTATTTGTGTAAACGGAAAAATGTTACTATGTCATCTTTTGAAAAATGAATAGCATTTGGTTTTATAGTTTGTTTTTTAATATAGAAACAACAAAACAGAAACATAATTCCGTAGTAAAGAGGTTATAGCTTAGAATTCCTCTAATTTGTCCAGCTGACGGTCTACCCTCCAAAAGATTCTTCATCTCTCGGATCTGGAACATTTTGAACATTTGGGGAAGTGATTTATTTATTATATTGGAATATTCCAAAGTAGCGTATATCGTTTTCATTATTGCGACTTTATATACACCGTAAAAGAACTCAGTGTGTGTTCGGACAGTCAAGAAGATGGAAAACTTTGCGATTTATGTCCGTCGTCCAATGAATCATTGCATATCATCATACACTTCCCATGCTGTTGCCAAAAAGGCACAGCTTTCATAAGAGTGCTGTTATGAAACCTAGCTGTGCATATGAGCACATTCACTTGAATCCTGAGGATATATAACCTGTCAGAGAATAATCCATTACTGTAGACCTCCAGATATGCTGCACATGGTTATATCGCTGCTGTTGTCCATTTTAAACATGGAATGTTATTTAATCCCTGCCATCCGTATATCAGTTTATATTCATTGTCATAAATATGATGAGTGATTATCTGCCGCATGCGGCCCTGGGCTGAAGGCCAATGTGTTTCACTGTGTAAGATATATTTTAGCTTTATATGTGTGTCAGTGAAAACCGTCTTGTACCAGAATATTGTCATGTGATTTGTTCTTATAGTAAATGTAATTAGTTGTAATTTAATTAGATTAGATTAGATTAGATTCAACTTTATTGTCATTACACATATACAAGTACAGTGTAACGAAATGTAGTTAAGGTCTAACCAGAAGTGCAGTTAGCAAGTGCAGGATATACAGTTAGAATAAATACAGAATACAATGCTGAATTTAATGCTTGTAAAGTCCATTAAAGTCCACCAAGGACAATAACTAACAAAAAACTTTTGAGCTTTTTTAAGGAACAAGATTTTGTGTAGCTTCCCTCCTCCATCTGTGTCAGAGTCATTATTCACATGTGAGCTCAGACACACTTTTAAATTCACAGCAGATGGTGAAATGTAAGCAGTCTGCGGCAGGACACAAGAATCACGCCAAGATCTGATCAGTCACGTGTATTCTGGAATGGTGTCCCTAAAAACGAAGAACATTTTAAACAAATAGACTCAGAAGTGAACAGCTTAGCAAGCAGACAGAGAGGCATTTTATTTACACATATTGCCACGATAATAAAGTCTGGCAGCTGACTAAACAGAAGAAATCTTCAGTGGATGAGAAATCTGTCATTTATCCGTTCCACTGCCTGTATGTGGTTATAAGATACAGCATAATTTATTGAAATAAAAAGTGTAAATACTGCACTTCATATTTGTAATGATGACAGGGTTTTGCTATGGCTAGATGCTGTACATTACTGTGGAAACTGCTTGCCCTGCATGTTTAGAAAATGCATGTGATCATCAGAGAAATGGAAAAAAATGTATCCCAGAATTGTAAATCCCTACCATCACACACAAACCAACAAGTATTTGGATTCTTAAGTCACAAAATGTGTCATTGCAACTTCAATTTTCTTTCAAATAAACTTCAGTTGGATATTGGTGGCACTGTAGTGACCCAACGATTCCAACTAAAGATTTACATCTTTAAAGTAATAAAGTATTTTATTAAAGATGCGTAAACTTTTTATGAATGTTGCATAGTTTGGAGTAAAAACTATAGCTCAGCTTTCCGAACCATCTAAAAACGCTCGGCAAAAAAAAACAATTCATCACATGTTAATATAAAGACATGGCTCAGGGCAATGATTACTAAGATACCACAAGCGTATCAATAACAGATGTGTGATTTATGTTTTCTATGCATTTTCTGTGTTTTAGAATAAACCCATATTCTCTGATGGTTTGCCATTCTGCCAAATACTTCTTAAATGTTTAGTATTTTGTCATATTTTGTAGCATACACCTTACATTTCCAAGGTTTAGTATAACCTGAGGGGACTTTAAAAGCAAGTATTGTACAAACATGTCCACTATCACTTTTTGCCACTATTATGGATCATATACATATGCCATGTTTTACATATCTGTTGGGTGATTATAGATTTAATTCTCTTTTCTTTATAGAAAAGGTTTCTGTAGACACATACACATGTGAGAGGAAATCATCTCAGTGGAGTAAAATTACTTCATACCAGAGTTCTCGTGTTTGTGTCATCGCCTGTGCGGGAGTCTGGAACATGATATAAATCAAACGAACCAACGTAAATGCGTGGCCTTTCATAAAGCGAACCCTGCAGAGAGAATTCTACAGTGCCAGACAGAGCAAAGGAATAAACTTCCAAACTATGATTGCTGATGAGAGGTCTAATAATAAAACAGGCAAAGCATTCTCACCTACATTGAAGGAGGGAGCTTTACTTTATCTAGGGACCAAAATATTATTTTTATTGTTTACTGCTACCAAACACTGCTTGGCATCTTATGTGAATCAATGTGTCTGCTTTGAAACAATATGTATTGTAAACATTATTACGATAAAATATTAACAAAATGTACAGGTTTATTTGCTCTAAAGCTGTTTTAGTGGTCTTGGCAATGGACTGTGTGCTCAGCTAGCCACTTATGTGGTGCAAGGTGATGGAATGTATGAAATGTGTAGACAGTGCAGTCCAAAAGTCTGAGACCGCATTACAAACCTGCCATTCAAAACTAAATTGAAATATACAAAATGTTGAAGATGATGCACTTCCAGGCTACTCATTTTTTTACAATCAAGCGTAGCGTCAGTTCTGGGCAGGTCACGCCGGTCAAGCTTGCATCAGCCGATCACATCGGATGCAGCAAATCAACGTTAACCAATAGTCATACAACACATGCTAGACTGCGTCCTATTTAAGTTGCTTTCTTTGTTCCTTATCGGCTGCTTAATCCCCGGACTCAAAACCCACCTCCATCCCCAACTCCTCCATATCTGCGTGGTATCTGTCGGATCATTTTTATTAAATCTTGTTACGCATCGTGAACTGTTCTTGTTCCCCAGGTGTGGGAACATGTAACGTTTTTGCTGAGCTCCAGCTCTATCCATGCAAGGCTTAAATATTTAAGATATTGTTTAAATATTTGACGACAGTAGTCCTGACAGAATAGATTGTGTAATGTTTCAACAGAAGCTTTAGACCCCACTGTATATGTTTTGATGTATTGTGTTTCTCTTTAGTCCTCGGGCTGTGTACAGAATCCATTCTGTGTCCTGCACAGGAAATGAGGCTCATCTTTCAGCGTGTACTATGGAGTTCGGTAAGATGAACTCTAGCGCCCCCTGTCCCAGTGGTGGTCCTGCTGCAGTCAGCTGTGTGCCCGGACCTCTGTTCACACCGAGCAGATCACGCAGGGGCAAGCTCAATTCAACGGTGAACCCTTCAAATCTAATATCTAAGAAAATCTGATCTGTCAGAAGGGAAACTTACTATTATAGGAATATTTCACCCAAACATTAAGGTTTTCTCATAATTGACCATCATGCCATCCCAGCCATTATGAGAACACTGACCATGCATCCACTTAATACAGTATACAGTACCACATTTTTATATACATATTTGCTCACTGATCTAATCTGAAACCATCTCGTTTAGGATTTGGTAAATATCAACAACAACAAAAAATGTGTGATGTACCTGATGACTGTCGTTCCTCATTCTTCAGTCTACGGTGCGTCTGAAGGGCGGAGCAAAAGCTGGTGAAGGTCGTGTCGAGGTCCTGAAGGAAACCGAATGGGGTACGGTCTGTGATGACCACTGGAACCTGCAGTCTGCCAGCGTGGTGTGTAGAGAACTTGGCTTTGGCACAGCTAAAGAGGCCCTGACCGGAGCACGAATGGGCCAGGGTTTGTGTCGTCCTCATGATTAATTGACCTGAACCACTGTATTTAGTTCCAGAATGTTGTGGTGTGTCCCATTGCAAAGATGTTTTGATCTATTGTCCGCAGGCATGGGTCCCATCTACATGAACGAGGTTCAGTGTCATGGAGATGAGAAAAGCTTGTTGGATTGTCCTCATAAGAGCATCGCTGCTGGAGACTGCAAGCACATGGAGGACGCATCTGTCGTCTGCAACATTCCCTACATGGGCTACGAGAAAACGGTCAGATACGTATGATGAGTTGTAGAAATCCTTTTGGATGGACTATCGCTTTAAACGCAATGCAGTGGGAAATTGAATACGTCATCCAAGTTTTTCTTCTAATGCTTTCACCTGCCTGCCATGTGAACCATCACAGATCCGCCTGACAGGGGGGAGAACCCATCTGGAGGGGAGGGTGGAGCTCCTACACTCCGGGGGTAGCGGGGTGAGGGATTGGGGGCTGATCTGTGGGGATGGATGGACATCTCGGGAGGCCATGGTAGTGTGCAGACAGCTGGGGCTGGGACACGCCAGCAGCGGCCTGAGAGTAAGACATACACATATTCCACATACAAACGCAAACCAACACATTTTCACCATCATATTTCTTTGAATCTCAGCTGATTATAGCAATGGGTTTTCTTCCATTCAGGAAACGTGGTACTGGGACAGCGGTAATGTGACAGAGATGGTGCTGAGTGGTGTGAAATGCAAAGGAGATGAAATGACTTTAACCGACTGTCAACATCATTCTACGGTCAGCTGCAAGAGAGCAGGAACCGAGTTTTCTGCCGGCGTCATTTGCACAGACAGTAAGTCTCATCAAACCGAGTCTCTCAACATCCTTTCGAATGTATTTAAAGACTCAATGTGATCTTGTCTCCTACAATCGCTAGCGGCATCTGACCTGGTCCTGAACGCCCCATTGGTGGAGCAGACGGTTTACATCGAGGACCGCCCCCTGCACCTGCTGTACTGCGCGGCTGAGGAGAACTGTCTTACCCAATCGGCAGCCAACGCCAATTGGCCGTATGGTCAGCGTCGCCTGCTCCGTTTCTCCTCACAGATCCACAACATCGGCAAAGCTGACTTCCGGCCGCGTCTCGGTCGACACTCGTGGGTCTGGCATGAGTGTCACAGGTAAGCTTCCACTGTTGCTGGTTTTACAGCTTCTGCATGTTGGATATATAAGAGCTTGACAGCATTACAACTTAATTATGCTGTATATTATGTAATATTGCACAGAGAGACAACGGCTTGGTTAACACAGACGAGAAAGTTTTTAAAAGGGTGTTTTAAGGATGCGTGTGCACACATGGCGTCTGTTCGTCATGGTTTTCGCATTTTACAACACAAAGCACATGTGCAGAGAAAGAACGTTGACCAATCTTTACTTGTGAATAACTTAAATGAAATGACAGATAAGCTCTACATTTTAGCCATTTAGCAAACAATCAATAATTCAATGGTAAATCAATTTACAAAAGTAAGGAATACAACAGAGACATTAATCCTAGGAGGACAACTTTTATATATAATTTTTAAAGTCATACATGAAAGAAGGCTGAGGACATGTTTTTAAGGGTGGAAATAAAATGAAAATACTTTCATTTGGTACTCACATTCAAGTCTTTTTAAACATGCATGACATTTTGCAGAACAAAAGAGAAGATATTTTGAAGAACGTTTGTAAGCAAATAACACTGACCTCCATTGTATGGACACAAAACCACAGAGATATTTCTCAAAAGTTTTGAATCACACAAGGGTAAATAATATGACAGAATCTTTCTTTTTGGGGGCCCTGTCTCTTTAATTAAAGTGTGTTTTCAAGCATAGTAATACTATAAGTGTTCTAGCAGTCTCTGATGAGAAAACCTGATGTGTGCTGGAGGACACACACAAGTGAGTCTGAGGCCAGCGGCTGCTGTTTACAGTTCCTTCCAACAATCATTCTCTTCTGGAAGGATTTTTTCACATTTTACTCTATGAAATGACAGATTTATAGGTCGCAGTACCTAGACAGGAATTATATGTACTAAAACCAGGCATTTAGATATCAGATGTTACATCTAGGGCCGGTTGCATAAACTGCTTAGACCTTCTTCAAGTCTGGTCATAACTTATTTCAAGTAAAACCAATACGTCCTAACTAACTTTTAGTCAGTGAGACGAGTTGTTAAGACGCAGTGGTCATTTTTATGCAACTGGACCCTAATACTGTAGGTTTAAAGTCAACATGCAATCAAAACTCATTAATAAATGACCTACAATTGTATTAATGTTTCACACGATGACTTTAAATCTTGTACTTTGTTTTTAATGATATATGAAAACACTTTATTTCCAGGCACTATCACAGTATGGATATCTTCACCTATTATGACCTGCTGTCTCTAAATGGGACCAAAGTGGCTGATGGACACAAGGCTAGCTTCTGTCTGGAAGACACCCAGTGCCATGAGGGTAAGACTGAGGTCAAAGGTCAGATGTGAGATCTGCATTAAAGCTGCCGATTTTCAGCGGTTTCTGCCAATCTCATATTAATCTTGAGTAGTATTGTATACTTCGTATCCTTGAAGAGTATTTGGTTTGATCACATATAAAAGATAGATACAACTGTACGAAAAATACGACCTCCTGGGGGTGTGCGAGGAACTAAATCACAAGCACACAATACATCAGCGCAATACATTAACCCTGCATAACTATCGATTCACTATAAGTTATGCACGTACGTGCCGATTGCCAACAAAACACAGACATATGACTTAGTTTCACTTACCGCGTGCGGTTCGCGTGCGGTTCACGTGCGGCATCGTTTAGCACTGGGACCGCTGTTCCATCTATCAGTTTCAAACCATCTGCAAATCCGGCGTTTTTGTCCATGTTAAGCATGAGAAGCCAGCACGTTTAACATTGTAAATAAGTCAGAATGCATGAAACACCATTGCATGGCCCCTTTAAAATATTCTGATAGCTATACAGATGACTTACAGGAACAGTTCACCCAAAATGTGTTATCTGATCCATCACATTATACAAATACATATGATGTTCTTTCATCTGAAAGCATGTTCAGCAGACGATCACACTTTTGTTTTAAATGTGTCATCTGTTGTAGATTAGGTATCAACCAAATAAAACACAGTTTCCTGTTGCAGGTGTTTCAAAACGATATGAATGTGCTAACTTTGGAGAGCAGGGAATCACGGTGGGCTGTTGGGACTTGTACAGACATGACATTGACTGCCAGTGGATCGACATCACGGATGTCAACCCGGGACACTACATACTACAGGTGCTCAGTTTTTAAGTCAAGTGTTGAATGGCAGAAACGGTAGCTGAAAAGTATGCTTTCAAATAGAGTAAAATAGTCTTTGGTATTGCTGTGCTAAGTTACATCACCAGGCTTGGGTCCCGTAGGACCCCATTGTCTGGGTTTTTCATTCAGCACAGGTCAGACAGACCTCGTAAAACTGTTGAAGTTCTGCCCTCTAGTGGTGATTTGACACAGTGCCCCAGCTTTGGTTTAGTCCAGGAATGCAGAAACAGTAATAGGATTTGGTTTGATGTATTATTTTACTGGAAAAGAGCTCTTGCAGGTTAGGATTGACGAAGAAGTGTTCAGAAAGCGTACTTTATAGTAGCCTAACACTTTTCTGGTGCTTTTTGGAATGGCATTATTTGAAATTATTATAAAAAAATGCACTACAAAGAAAATGAATGGCACGAATTGATCATTTTCCTCCACGTTACAGTAATGAAAATGATATTTTTCTGTGCTGGACGGGGTAAGAAATATGCTGTCTTGATACAAGCAATACATTTTTTGTTTTTCTCTCACTTAGGTGATAATAAACCCCAACTTTGAGGTAGCTGAGAGTGACTTTACCAACAACGCCATGCGGTGCAACTGCAAATACGACGGCAACCGTGTCTGGTTGCATCAATGTCATCTGGGTGAGACACTTGACCCTTCAGATTAACAATGAATTGATATGATTTGAAACATTTTAACTCGGCACATAATGAAACATTCCTTTAAAATGACTGACCTAGTTGTTGGTTTGCCATTTAAACATTTGTTTGTGTTTCCAGGCGACTCATTTAGTGAGGAGGCTGAGAAACAGTTTGAGCATTATCCTGGCCAGCTTAACAACAAGATCTCATAACATCATTCTTCAAACAGCGAACCCAGAGAACTGCAAGAACCACAATGATCTGAACTGAGACATAATTAAGATGTATTACTGTTGATCTCATTCAGATCTGATGCTACTGTGGTTACAGAGTTTACTTTTACATTAGGTCATTGACAAACAGCATTAAGATGTAGTCAAGGGCTTCAGAGACAGAACAGAGCCGTGACTGTGGCCTGAGCCTTTGACTGTAAATACAAGTGGTTGGTTAGAGAAGGACCGTGGCTGTACACTTCCTCTTTTATTAAGTCTGAACTTTAAAGAAATAAAAGATGGTTGACATGAAACATTTCATTCTGTGAGATTAAAAGATAGGTATACACATTTATTCATTCAGCAGAGGTTTCAATCCAAAGCAACACTACGTTTTCAACGTTTTGCACAAAGCATTAGGGAAATCTAAGAAACCTTTGAAAAGATGTTTTTGCAGGTTTCTCTACACAAGACACTACACTTTTTATATGTAACATGTATTAAGAGTTAACTGTTCTTTTTTAAATCATGTTTTTGTCTTGATTTTAATTGTAACGCACAATAAAAACATTTGTAAAAAGAGAGTTCGGCTTTTGGATCCAAACTATTCAGGCATGTTTAAATCGCAGAATCTGAAATTGTTTGCCCCAACAGGAGTCCCCTTAATTTTGTTATACTTTACCCTCCCATGGTTTATAAAACACAATCTTCTCCTCGTCTAAAGATCTTAAATAGTAAAAATAGGAATAAATATTCATAAAAGAAAAAACACACCAATTTGAACACGTCGTCTGCCAAATCTGAATTAAAGGAAGCCAGTTATCTTCAGAAATGAGTTAAGTCAAGAGGTGCGCAGTCCTGTGTCATCATGCGGTTTAAATCAAAGCCAAACAGCTTTTGTCCAAACAGACTAACATTGTATCCCGGGATCGAACCCATGACCTTGGCATTGCTAGCACCATGCTCGAACCACGGAGCTACAGGAAAGAATTCCCATTGTCCTAGATTTATGTGTTACTTCAAGAAACACTCAAGACGTGACTCATTTAAATCTGCTTTATTCACGTGAAAAAGGAACAACTCAAGGTTGCAAAGAACAGTAAAGCAGCGAGAAAAAGTGACGTACGTTTTGAAATGGAAAAACACAGAATGGTTCACTTAAGCAAGCTCCTCTTCACCCTCCTCCTCAAACTCTCCTTCCTCCTCAGCGGTGGCATCCTGATACTGCTGATACTCAGACACCAGGTCGTTCATGTTGCTCTCGGCCTCTGTGAACTCCATCTCATCCATACCCTCACCTGTGTACCAATGCAAGAAAGCTTTACGCCTGAACATGGCGGTGAACTGCTCTGAAATTCTCTTGAACAGCTCCTGGATGGCCGTGCTGTTGCCGATGAAGGTGGCGGCCATCTTGAGGCCACGGGGTGGAATGTCACAGACTGCTGTCTTCACGTTGTTGGGGATCCATTCGACGAAGTAGCTGCTGTTCTTGTTCTGAACGTTGAGCATCTGTTCGTCCACTTCCTTCATGGACATGCGGCCACGGAACACAGCGGCGACGGTCAGGTAGCGGCCGTGACGCGGGTCGCAGGCGGCCATCATGTTCTTGGCATCAAACATCTGCTGAGTGAGCTCAGGAACGGTCAGGGCGCGGTACTGCTGGCTGCCTCGGCTTGTCAGAGGAGCGAAGCCAGGCATGAAGAAGTGCAGACGGGGGAATGGCACCATGTTGACTGCCAGTTTACGGAGATCTGCGTTCAACTGACCGGGGAACCTCAAGCAGGTCGTGACTCCGCTCATGGTGGCGGACACGAGGTGGTTGAGGTCGCCGTATGTGGGCGTGGTGAGTTTGAGTGTGCGGAAGCAAATGTCATACAGGGCTTCGTTATCGATGCAGTACGTCTCGTCTGTGTTCTCCACAAGCTGATGGACAGACAGTGTGGCGTTGTAGGGCTCTACCACAGTGTCGGAGACTTTAGGCGAGGGCACCACGCTGAAGGTGTTCATGATACGGTCGGGGTACTCCTCTCGGATTTTGCTGATGAGGAGGGTGCCCATGCCAGACCCCGTGCCTCCACCCAAGGAGTGAGTGAGCTGGAAGCCCTGGAGACAGTCACAGCTCTCAGCCTCCTTACGCACCACGTCCAAAACGGAGTCCACCAGTTCAGCTCCTTCGGTGTAGTGGCCCTTAGCCCAGTTGTTACCAGCACCACTCTGACCTAGAAGAGAGCGGAAAAAGTTACGCAAGAGGAAACTAGATCTAGATCAGACCAAAAGAAAGCCATTCAAATTTTGTTCGGCGCCACCGTCTCCCCAGATCAGATGTACTTACCAAAAACAAAGTTGTCTGGTCGGAATATCTGACCGAACGGTCCAGATCTCACAGAGTCCATCGTACCAGGCTCCAAATCCACCAGCACAGCGCGTGGAACATACTTTCCACCTGAAAAAACAAAACAACCCACATGACGTCACCCACTTTCCTACATAAGACAAAAGAAAGGTATACAAAGGCAGCAGGTCTCTCACCTGAGGCTTCATTGTAATACACATTGATGCGGTCCAGCTGAAGGTCACTGTCGCCATGGTAACTGCCTGTGGGGTCGATTCCATGCTCATCACTAATGACTTCCCAGAACTGGAACAAGATGCATTCAGATATTAGCTTACAACAAGGTAATTTAATAGTTTGTTTTGACCACCCAACAATTCTACTAAAGCACAGCCTGGCTTGTTCTACAAACTAAATGAGATTAAAAATCAAGTTAATCCAACAAACAAAGGTCCGGTGCGTTTCGTCACGATTAGAAAATGGAGTTTGCAAAGTCACCGGAGCCATTTTGCATTGCACGAGCGCGACTCACGGAACCACTACAAACGGGTCTTTCGTGAGTTTGTCAATGACCGGAAACGATCTGAATTGCAACAAAGTATTAAAGGAATTACGTCATGTTACGTTCGCGCACTTTTCATAAAACGAACCGGCCACATTACGACATACGATTCATTGGGCGGCTCCCTCAAACGGCGCAGTCCACGGGTTAAGATCTGATACTCACAAGTCACTAAATGCATTTAGCAAGATATACTGCAGGTGACCGACGTCATAAAAACGTTTACGTTACGTAAAAAAAACGCATAGTTGGATCGAATCATTACAAAGAATCGATTCTCTTACGAATCGGATCTCACGCCGGTCCGGCGGGCCAACACCCTAAAACGAATGCATTGTTTACTTCATTCAACGACACATTTCTATTACAAAAGCGGACGTTTTCTGGACTAGACGGATTTAATAACCGATGAGAAAAAGCATTAGAAAATATAATATTGCGCTCGCTGTAACGGTAACGTTATATTAAACGACCAACGATAGTTTGGAAACGTGTTTAGCCGTCATCACAAGTCAAATTATAAAATAAAACCGAACGTTAAAATGACGGCGCGTATCGGTTTCAATGTAACGTTACGTTAATTCTTTCCCCCCCTGACGTTAGCGCTCCAACGGAATGAGTCAAACTAACAACACAAATCGGTTCTTACCTTGGCACCAATCTGGTTACCGCACTGTCCAGCCTGTAGATGCACAATCTCCCTCATTCTTGCTTGTTCAAGAACACGATATTAACCGAGAGCTGCACCGTTAAACTCAAAGCCTCGACAATGAGGTCGTTACGTGAGACGTGCTCCTACTTATCCCGTCTGGAGAACTGGCATACACTTCCATCATTCTCATTGGCTGCTGGTAGGTTCGTCCGTCGTCTCGATTGGCTAGTTCGTATGCCGTTTGCTGTGATTGGTTGTGAAAGACGCAAGCGTCACAGGGCAGGCTCGATGCCAATTGGCTTAAAGTGTGGGCTTTCTACATTCAAAACGCTTATTAAAAACTCGAAATATTTTCAACGTTTTCTTGAAAACTAAATTAAAGATCATATTTAATACAACAAACGTCATTTAACAAATTGCCTATACATAAATATTGACATTAAGCAAAAGATCCACTGCATTTCAATAAGATTTTTAATGTCTTTAAAAGCTGATATTGCGACCAACACGTATCCTTACAACAAATTGAACCCCAAGATGTATTTTAGCTCACTGCCATATATTTCTGTAACCCTTTTCTGTACCCCCGGACCTTATAAAAATAATATGAAGTGTGCCAAGGTCACTGGGTCGTAATACAAATTGTTTACCAAAATAATCGTGTTCTGTTGCAGAGAGAAATAATAAGACGACATGCATGATTGCCATGCAAGAGGGTTTACAAAGGGAAAAAAAACAAGAAAGGAAAAAATCCAGTCTTTCATTGAGTCTTCTCTCGGCATGTTTGGTGAACACATGTTGTTTCGCTCTATAGTCAATGCTATAAATTCTTCTCCTTGTCTGTGGTTTTCGTGTTAAGTAGCCGTCTCTCCTAAACAAATCCTCTGATGTGTTTGTCCACAGTCATAGATCTTCGTCTGTGTTCAGTCCATGCTTTTCGATGTAACGTCTACAATTAGGGTAGAAAGAAGAATCCGGTTACAACTCAAATAAAAATGGGAGTAACACCTGTCTGCACCGACCACGCATGGACCAAATACAAAATTATAATGCGTTCTAATATGTTCTATTGTCTTTTGTCGCGTCCGTTGCAGACACGGTGTAAAACTTTTATTACCATAACAAACTGGAAACTGACATGCAAATACGAAATACAATATTTCTGTCTCTATCCCATTATTGCAGTATAAGTAATATTCTTACCTTCTTGCATATTCATATAAGGCGTCTTTTCTCTCCTGTAGAGACATGTGTCTATCTACTGTTGTTCTTCCAAAATATTTGTCAGTTGGCTGTTGAACGAATAGAAAACTTTATGTAATATTTCTGGCAGACAAAAGGTTTTAAATGTATAATTTATAGGTAAATCCACCAATATAGGTCATGTACTGTGCTGTTTTTCTGGGATAACAGTCAAAACAACCAACAAACTGAGTCGAGTTACTTTTGTGGTTTCGCATAACAATTTTGATCAAATGCATTAATTTCGATCACATTTTTGTATAAATTATTAATGATGTACGTTAGCTAGGTGATATTGAATGAAACTAACTGTGGTTTTAGGAACAGGTGTTATCTGTGTATTATTTCATCAAGTGACGTGAGGGGTCACTTGTACCTTTGGAGTGGGTGTTGAGGCTGATGGGATTGAGGGTGTTATTGGTTTGGCTGGATGTGATGCTCTGCCCGCAGTAGCCTCCAGGTTAAACTGTTCTGTATGCTCCAGCAGGTTGGTTATGGTTGTATCCACACAGTTTGTTTGCACTAGAGAAGAATGAAAGGGGTTAATGAAAACGGCCCAAACTGGCTGAAACTGCATAGCTTAAAGCCCAAAAAGGGATTGGGGCAAACATACCACTGAAATGACCAAAATGTAAATAACTTTTCATTTCGGTGAATAATTTATTTGAACCAACTTACTGTATTTACATATTTATTTAATGTGAATTTAAAAAAAAAACTTGAAATTATTCCATACTGCAGATAATTATGGGGGATTAACATACACAGGTCTCTGGATATAACAGAGATGGGGACGTCAGGCAGGACCTCCTTGACCTGCTGTGCCATTCGGGTTACTAGTGAGTCCTCAGGCCCTGTATTTACGCCCAGGAAACCCTGTGCCACTGTGCGCGGTCTGGCACCCAAATCTGGAAGTAAAAAAACAAAAGTTTGAATTGCACATTTTGAGAGTGCAACAGTGATCCAATAAATCCATCATGATTTAATTTCTCACCATCAAATCCATGCTTACTTGAGTATGCAGTCTGAGGGACGACGTGTCTTCTCCTTTTGATGTGTTCGGCTTTGTCTGCTTTAGTGATCTGTGTTGAGATCACGCCCAACTCCGTCGCCAGTAGCTGGGAGTGGGAGACAATGGACATTTCACATCAAACAATGGACCAAAAAGAGTCAGACAGCTTTGAATTGGATAGAAAATAGATCTGAAGGTGAAGTAGATAAAAAGCCTTAAAAAGTCAAAAGATTATTCATGAAATTAATTTATCAGAAATTTTATCATGATGGCAAATTCAAACACAGTTTAAACATTTATCCATTTACATGAAAACTACTAAATGTAGGAAAGGCATCTGGCAGTGACTCTGTTTGGGAAGTTGATGGCTGAAATACAAATCAGACATTTCATTCTAGCCAATCATTTTGAAGAGCGTTAACCCAAAACCATCTGATTCTGTAGGTCTATGGCATCTAGGTCTCTCTCTTTACATTTGCCATACCAACCAAACAAACAACATCAGATAATAAATAAATAATTAACAGAGGGCAGTTTTCTCTAAAAAAACAAACCTGGGTGGTGCGTGCCCGTTCACAGCTGCCATGATAGCAGGGCATTGCTATGTGGTTTCTTATTAACTCATGTCAAGACAAACCATGCACACACTACAGTGGTGCCTTCATCTCATGTCCAAATTATGATCATTTCCGGTACTCAAAGTAATACAAATAATAGTCATGCTTGTCCATAGCAAATAAACAAATTTATACAAAAAATAAACAAATTGGTTTTACCTCCTGGACTTTACTGGCAACTTCTTGATGAGATTCACCATTCTCTCTTGTTATTGGAGGAAGCCATCTGGGATTAGAAAACAGGCCATGAAATTTAACAATGTTGCAGGGTCTAGATGGTGAAATACGCATTTAGACCAATTATCTATCCTTTTAGAAATATACCAAATAAAAGTATTTCTAAAAATAGTATTTAAATTGATATTCTTTACAGTTTATATTATGGACGGGTGCATATGAAAAATTCAAAACTATAAAGTGACAGTATTAAAATCTGTGACAACCAAAATCATTCTGACCTCATGCATGAGTTCACATCAAACGTCTCCCAGTACAAATGCTTTTGTTATATCAGCTTGCATGATCATATTCCAAAGCACGTCACAGGTAACTACACATGCATGCTCAGACAAACGCTCTTGCACATTCTGTACATATAACCCGAGAGCGTAAACAATAAAGAACATCCTTGATGTTGTATTACCACCAGAGCTGGCCAGCTGATAGCATCAACAATGGATCGCACGTTTAAAATACTGCCACAGGACAAAGAAGAGATTGTAATGTGTAGTACCTTACATGGTACACTGTGAACGGTACAAAAAAGGTCCACAACAGCTCCGTCAGCCATGACGATTCAGGTGTGTTCTGAAAAGTGAAGAAAAGGTGTTCCTTTAATGGAAACGTTAAAATATAGTTTCCTCCACAATCCACCCAGATCATATGGAAACTACTCTGTGAAAATGTCATAATATTTATGTCAGCACCATGATGGAAATAACATGGCCTCCCGTGGATTTAAAAATGCTACAAATGTGGTCAGTACCACTGCATCACTTTGTCAAATCAGAAAAGCATAGAATATGAAATAAATGTCAGAGGGAGTGCTGTGTATGTAGACAACGTGGCAGCTGTACTTTATTCCCCTGCGTAATACAGCAGCTGAATGGATCATATATATACTCCAATGTTCACAGTAAGACAAATCTATTTCTGAATCGCAGCAGTGTAATAGCAGCGAGAGGTCACAATTGGTCGATCTGCTGACCTCTGATACTCCCTCTCTTTCTATTGCACTGTGAGTCACTTATTATCAATGTGCCTATAAATATCCCTCCAATGAGCCACATTCACACAAAGACTCTCTTGTGTGCGTTCACTGGAAATCTTGGATGAAAAAGGGTCCGGAATATCTGACACGAATTCTGCTGATTGGCAATTATTCAGTCAACATTTCTTGGGCGAACAGCTTCATACCAATGAGATTTAGAAGTAGATCAAATTCACAGTCACAACACAAGGTTCACAACCACAGCGGTAACAGCTATTGCGACCAGTCGTTCAACGCGTGTGTGAAGGTTTACGGATTACAGAAAAAGAACTCAAATGTGATTACCACAGCTATGAAAGGCCTCTTGACCAGCAATGCCACAGGCTGGATGGAGTCAGACACAGAGAATGGCCATGAGCTGGAGAGAGAGCAAAATACGCAACATGTCATTACTTCCATATTGATCTTTGCAGAAAGAAACAACAAAAACTGTTGGTAGAAAACTTGTTTTAGTAGATTTACAGGCTAAAAACAAGGCATGAAGCAATGGCTCGTTCACATCTTAGACACTTTAAGTAAGCTTGACCTGGCAACCATCCCAGAACCATCTGTTTAAATCACCCGAGTCTCAGCTTTAAGTAAACATTACCTACAAAACATTACTTATATCAGGCAACTGACTGTGTAGGTCATGTTTAAAAACCAGATCAAATACAACACAGATAATGTTCATTGTATTTACACAGTAAACACTGATTTTCTGTTGGATAAAGGAACACTTGTATTATCTGTAATGGGTTTTAAGTAGGTGTTTAAATCTAACATACAAACTTTTATGCAACCTACAAATTGAAAAGTTGAATGTTAAAAGGACAGTTCACCCCAAAATTGTTTCATCATCTACTCACTTGAAATAAAAAAACATATTTTGGGTTTCCACAGAACAAAGAGTCATATACAGGACAGGTTTTGTCCTGTATAAAAAGTGAATAAGCGATAACTGAATTTTTATTTTTGGGTGAACTCTTACTTTACACCTCCAGCTTTAAGTTTAACGTGCATCCAAAAGGAATGGGAAAGTTATGCGTGTGGTACCTGAACTTTAGGAGACCGGCCCGACCATTGGTGGTGTCCTCCTCTGGAAAGAGCAGGAGAGGTAAAGCTCCAGGAGACGAGCAATACCTGCGGAGGGTCTCCGTCAGCTCCGTCCTGCTCCCAATACCCTGACCCAGCTCCATAAAACCCCTCGCCCAGCACAGGAACCCCACAGGGCCCTCCAGGAGTGGCTGAACACACAAAAGAGAGGGGAATGTGGTTAGTTATAGATCAAGTCATCGAGAGCTACACAATAAATGTTTGAGATTGACCATAAACAAACAGTTTAGCTTGCAGGAGTGGATCAAATACGTCCTGTAAGAATTTCATTGTTCAGGGAACTGTGTATATGACAATAACTGCTTTGAACTTGAACCTGAATACCCGAAAAAACCACAGGGATAGAGGTTAAACATCAAAGATGATTTTGAACACGAGTTGTGAGCCCCGACTGTAAAAATGAGAAAACCTTGTGGATGTGAAACATTATTAAATCAACACAGAATACATTTACAATCACTGTATCAGTCAGGAAATGTATACTTTAATACGATAATAAAAGTATGTGAGCACTCAAACAGGCAACAGATAAAATTCTGAACCATGACCTGATAGCCAGAAAAGAAAACAAAGATAAATTCAATTGATTCTTGCTGTTAATTGTCCAAACAAAATGAATCCTTTCAAGTAAACAAACACTGACCTCGTGCCCGGTATTAAGTAACCACAGCTGTGAAAGAAGAATTATACCTCATTGTGTTCCTTACAACGGAGTGAACCATTAAAAGGAAACTTTCAAAGGCAACTTTCAATACAATTCAAGGGCAAGGCAGATGAAGAAAAAGACAGATTACATTATGCCTGGAAAACATTGTAAATCAGCCAACCATGCATGTATCTGAGAAAAATGCGATAACTTACTAAATAATATGACACACAATAATAATGTAAAAACTACTTTGAACTACATTAAAATATATTTAAAAGCATAAAAATTCAGTACCTAAAACTTTGACTATGCATAACTTTTTGAGGTATTGCGAATCACTGTGAAATTCGCAATATTTAAATACTGTGGTTTACTTACTGTGTTACAAGAGGTTACAAGATTGATAACATTGTGGTCGAAGTGCGTCACGTGATTGCAGACGTACAGCCGGGCAGTTTTGTCTCGTAACCGTGGGCTGTTCTGCCGGACGTGCAGGCCCAGAACTGAGCACATTATTCTTACAATGAACCTGAAAAAAAAGACATCGTTCACACAAAATTGCCAATTTTACCACATACTTCTATAAGTTTCACATACATGATTTGAAGGGATACTTCACCCAAAAATTAAAATTCTGTCATCATTTACTCATCTATACATTTCTTGTTCTGATGAACAGAAAAAGTTATCTGGAAGAATGCTTATAACCAAGACAGATTTTGCCCCCCATTGACTCCCATAGTAGGACAAATTACAATGTTAATCAAAAGTGCCCCAGAACGATTTGAAGCCCTACATTCTTCGAAGTGTCTTATTTTATGTTCAGCAAAAAAAAATTTTTTTTTCCTATTATGGGAGTCAATGGGGGGTTAAAAACATCCTTCCAAATATCTTTCTCCGTGTTCATTCAAAGACATCACATCTTTTTCAAAAAAGACATTTATACAGATCTGGAACAAGGTGGAACACTCGGAAGGTGAGGAAATGATTACAGCGTTTTCATTTTTGGGTGAATGATCCCCTTAATGTTTGTTTTAATCACTACGTTGCAAGGCCTTGTTCTGTTAGTAAATCAAAAGACAAACATGGCTGTATTATAATTCATAAAGTATAAAGTCTAGTTTCCTAATGTCATTTGATTTCTAGTCATTTGCTCTGGATGACAAATGTACATTTCATGTGGCCACTTACCTTCTGACAAGACTGTCAGGAAGAGCGCAACTCACTAGAAATACATGGACTCCAATAAATATTCGTAGGAGCATCAAACACAGGCCGATGGGGGAGTAAAGCAACAACAGCAGCAGTAAGAAGCCATCGTTCCGTAACCTGTGAAAACATAGGACAGGAATAGACATCAGCTTCACAATCTATTTCTGTCAGCAGTCGTTCACCAGAGTCCAACATACGTGTCATCTACACCAAAGCCATACCTGCAGAAATACCTCTACACTACTGTTTGCCACGTGTTCAACTACTGAGATCTACATGCAGCCCTGTCCTGCTGTTTTGTTTACATTACAATCTAAAAAGCCCATACGAACATAGATAAAAACATGACACAATAGTGATTTATGTGGAGATCAAGTGTGTTTAAATGCAACAGGCCAAATCAAATAAAACCAATGCCGGTCCACAGAAGGCCAACTCGTACTATTGAGCAAATCATTAACTTGGAGATTAGTTATGAAAATCATCTTAATATGTTTTATTTAAACAAAACAAACAAAAACATAGGCAGACTTGTCAGTGTTTTGCCCTAAAAAACTGACTTGCGATACAGAATATTAGTTTCATAACTGAAGATCGAACGTTACTGCACTGAGCTGTTATAACGTCTAATATTGACATGAAATAATTTATGTCCGCTATGTAATCGCAAATGCACGCATCGAAAGCACGTTAAACACACTTTATAGGGTCGGTCGTGTTTTTGAGGATTTAATGTCGAACGCGAAACCGCTAAAAGCGCTAGCTGTGACACTGTCACTTCAACCTTTAAACGCGTGTCATTTACCGCTGGAAGTCGAACATCTGCTCAATTCCCCGCGATTCCATTATTCAAACTCTTTATGTGAGATGTTCAGCGGCTGCTGCATACTATTCCTCAGGCTTTAACGGAAGGTGTGAGGGGAAAGACGCTAGCCCGTTGTTAGCCTGTGCTGTTAGCCGCCATGTTGAGACGCTGCTGATGTTTCTAGATAAAGCGCAAAGAACTTCGCGAGAGGAGCAAAACGCGCCATTCGGGGCCTTCTTCCGGCTTTGGGTCACGTGGTTCGCAGTACGGCGACTGATTGGTCGGAGTCGTAGATATGATTTCGTTAGTTCTGTTTGGCATACAAACATGACCTTTTATTACACTTGACAACTAAATAAGACGTAGTGTTTATTGCGATATCTTAAATATTGAATATAAAATACATACGCCAAAATGAAGTACTAGGAAAAACGATTTGAAATTAAACGAAGAGAAAAATGTCTATGATCAATTGTTATTTCACGTTAATGTTATCGGTATGAACTAGACGTGGTCTAGTTCTGTTTCACGTTGTTTTTTCAATGGTCGTTAACATATAATGAGTCATTTTACATATGGCGATTTAAAGTCTCTTTACGGATGACATCCAGACACAAAATGTCCAACTTTGATTCATGTGCACCTCGAGCGCCCTCTGTAGGATGAACTGTAGATGAGTCAAGAGTGGATGGGTTGAGAAGCAGAGCATCTATGTTCTTTTTGAGTTTAGAAACGACACAGCTCACCTTTTATGTTCCCGTCATTGCTGTCGTGGGTCTAATTTTCTAGTTGACGACTGACACCTTGCGTTATGGAGTATTTCACGTTTGTGATTAATAACATTTTCATTTTTTTTATGCCGATTTAGATCTACACGTGTACTAACCAGACACCTAACCATTTCTCTCTGTGAGCAAAAGAGCGAGAAACAGATGCATTTGCAAATTTGTGTCATTTTTCGTTCACCCTACATGTAGAGTATTTTCAGCATTCAAACACTAGAGGCCGCTGCAAACCTTCAAGTTTGTGTCATCACGGGTAACCCTACTCCCTTCATGAAAATCCAGGCCTTGTGTTGTGCAATTATTACATCTTTTTCGTTAGTTCACTGTGTGATAAAATAAAAACATTACTTTACTGAATGAAACAACAAAATGCATCAATTTACTCAACATTCCCCATTATTATCTATTGTATGCAGTCAGACACCGTTTCACCTGGGAATGTAAATAGCATCTTTGTTTCAACTAATTGGTTTGACAGTATAATGACAAAGTAAATAACACAGAATGTCTAATATATTTATATGCCATAACGCAATGTAATATACAAACATAACTCATCCTCACAATTTAGTACTCTTTTGCACGCACGTACGCACACACGCACACACACACACACACACAGACACACACACACACACAGACACACACACACACAGACACACACGCACACGCACACGCAGACGCAGACACTGGCAGATAACAGTGGTGCCCCTTCAATGCAGCGCATTCGCCCCCAGCTGCAGTTCCAAAATACGTCTCTTCAGTAAGAGATTGAATCTGCCCCATTCATTAGCCTAAGTGGATGAGCGTCCCTAATAGATGCTCCTCTTCCCCTCAATAATTGCTGTTGATTGGCATAAATTAGACCCCAGTTGCCAGACGAGTGATTCTCGACGACGATAATCTGATTCCAAACTGAAACTAATAGGATTTTAACTCTGGTTTGGCCTAATGTCCGTCTGTAAGGCCTGGCCCGGCTCTGTACGTCCAGACCTGCCCTCGGCCCCGCGGCCTCATACACGGCTCTCTCTTACAGGGCTGCAGATGAGAGCGGGCCACTAAATGAATTTCTACCCTCAGGTGAACGCACAGATGTGCGCGCGGTCAGACCAGATCTATTAACAGATGGTGTGGTTAAGAGCGTGCTAACAGAACTTGACTTCAAGGCCTAAACTGTCGAGGAGAAGAGAGGAGATTGAACACTTTGTGGTTTGTTTCAAAGACCTCTAATGCTGATCTGTTGAAGGGATACTCCGACCCAAAAATGAAAGTTATGTCATGAATACCTGTGTACATTTATTTTGTTCTGCTGAACACAGAAAGATATTTGAAAGAATGTTAGCAATACAGTTCTTGGCCACTATTGTCTACCGTAGTAGAAAAAAAGACAATGGTAGTCAAAGGTGCCGCAGAACTGTTCGCTGTCATTCTTCAAAATATCTTAAAGTTTACGAGGTGGTTCATTTGTATAATAATTGTACTACTATCGTAGTCAATAGTGCCCCGAAATGTAAGTTGCAAACTATTTATTTGTGTTCAACAGAACCAAAAATGTATACAGGTTTGGAACAACTTGATGAATTTTTATGACAATTTTATGAATTCTGCAGCAGAAGCCTTGTTTTTTTAACAATGGAAAGAGAAGCAAAACATTTAAAGTTGTAGGCATATTAAATTGTATAACTGTGCAAATGTGAGTGATTTTATTTAATTTGACAGCCTGAGCTCACTGGATTTGTATTTATCTTGAACTTTATAAATAATTTTAGAAGTTGACTAATTTGTGTGAATTTTTGAAAAAGCTAAAATGAAGCCTCACTCCTTAATGTTAAAACCCAAAACCAGATCTCTTAAAACCACAACGCATTCACTGTAAAGAATTTCTGTCGAAGTTACAGTATTACTGGCTACTGTAGCTTACCGTAGATTTACATTTGATGTAATTTACCGGCAACAGTTTGTTTAAAGATAAGTGATCATTAGACACTAACAAGTCTTCATCCTTACAGAAAAAACAGCCTATGCAAAGCATTCTGGGAGCCAAAATGCCAAGATTGCTCTGCATGAGCCTGTTATTTTATCGTTTTTTCTGTAACGATAAAGACGTGTTTAATGTTAATTTATTTTCAATATTGTTGCAAGTAAATTTGATAAATATAAATCTACAGAAAGTTACTGGTAACTGCATAACTATGGCAAAAATGTTTACAGTGTTCATACGAATGAACCACCTCGTAAACCTTACGACTTTTGACATTTTACCGTGGATGGTTGCCAGGGTGTTGCTATGCAGTCGCAAGTGCGTTGTCCACGATTGCCGCAGACGGTGTAACAAAGTTTAATGCTTTCCGTCAGGAAAAGTTTCCCATCAATCCCACAGTAACCAAATGTTTTTGAGGACCATGTCCCTAATAATGATCAACCTTACTTGCCAGTATTTGTCATCAGGACGATAAGAGTGAGCAGCACGCCTTGAGTCTAATGAAACTCCACTCCATTAGCACTGAATCGGACAGATTGCCTTCCCAGAGAAATGAATTGAGTTTTTTGTCTTTGTGAGATCATTCTGCCTGCATTAACTGATCTTTATCCCATCTCTTCATCACCGGCAAATCAGGTTAGACGGCCATGATTAGCTGGGGTGGCCTCCCTTTTTAAGCAGTAATTTGGTTTAGCGGCTTAGCTGATAGCGCCATTAGGACCAATAAAGGCCTTGCTTGGCTCGGGGAGTGAAACAGATTCTCTCGTAACAGATGGCAGATGCTGGTAAAGGGGTTTGATTTAGAGGGGGCGAAAGCAAAGTTTGTGTAACCGTAGAAGCGTCGAGCTCCGGCTGCACGTCCTCTCCGTGTGTTTTGTGAGTCAGGATTTGTGGAAGAACATAGTGGAATTTGATGCATCAGAATTGACTGTCAGAGAGAAATAGATCAACAGAGATGGATAGGAAAGATTGATAGATTATTAGAAATAAACAAAATTAATTCGCTGAGTCTTGCATTATCCGATTCACAACGGTACGCTTATGAGGGTTTTAAATCGAGCTTTTGAGTTTCATGATTTCATGTGAAATGCCAGTTTGACATCATTTGACACACGTAAAGATAAATACATTAAGCAGACTCACCTGCAATTTTATATTTCAAACAGAGATGGCGATAGAGAGTTGCAGCTTTAAAGGAATACAGTAGATCACCTTCAAAACTTAAATTCTGTCATCATTTTCTCACCACTTTCAACAATGTGATTTTCTTTCTTCTGCAAAATACAAAAGAAGATATTTTGAAAAATGCTGGTAACCAAAAACCATTGGTCCACGTTGACTTCTATGGACACAAATGGGGTCGCACATAGGGGCCTACAAGTCAATGGGGGCCAAAGGTTTTAGATGACAACATTTTACAAAATAGGCTGTCTTCTTGTGTGTTCTACAATTTGAAACGACAACAGGGCATGCAAAGAATGACAACATTTTCATTTTGAAGGTGAACTATTCGTTTAATGGAGTCATGTGACGCGGCTAAAACGAATATTGTCGTTTGTTTTAGATGTAATGCAATGTGTATACACCAGTTAAGATTCGAAAACAGTTTTTCCACATACCGTGCATGTTTGTATCTCTTCTTTGCCCCCCCTCTCTGAAACGAGTGGATTTTTTACAAAGCTCAACGTTCTAAGCGAGTTGTGCTGTGATTGGCCAGTTAAACCAGTGCGTAGGGATTGGTCGAACACTGCAAGCATGTGACGAAAACGTAACGCGTCTTACCATATTTGGAACATCGGGTTCCAAGCAATTATACTGACAGGTACGCCCAGCTTACATGCGTATACATTTGGGCGTATGTACCATGAAGTGACATAGATTTGTGGTGGTGTGGGTTACATGAGTCATTTCAGGAAAGGTCTGGATGAGCATTCGCTTTCAGATAGATTGCAACTTTAATTTGTGCAATTTTACGTATCTAATACATGCATGGACAACTTACATCACACCAAAGACATAGAAAAACACGCATTCGTGCCATGTGACCCCTTTAAGTTATCTTAACATCTCTCAATTTATGCCTTATTTCCACCTGTTTAAAAATAATGAAAGAATTGCCTGAACAACATTAGCAATTATATTTTGTGCATTTACCGAAAAACATTGACAACGCACACATCAATAAATTGAACTCAATTCCGGGCTTGATTTCAGTAATGACTGCACACACAACATAATGTCAAGCTGTATATCTTAACAGAGTCTATTGAGAAAGCAGCAGAGAGCTTCTCATTAATGTAGGAACATCGCCGCCATTTCCCGCTCAAAGCCCTCGAGAGAGACTTATGAGAGAGCACTCCAGATGAATGAATGTACACGAAACCGCTTCAATTATTCACATACAGCTTGGCACAGGGTGTGACTTTTGGGAAGCACAGCACACGGCGCTAATATCTGAATACCTGTTGAACATCAAGACTATTAAAATGAGAGAATTATGCACCTCCAGCAGTCAGTCTCAGCAATTATTGACAGGTAGGAGGAAAATTGTGGACCACTGTTGCCTACTCAGATTGGCCCTTTCGATCTCCTGGTGTGCAAAGTGTTCGAACCGTGGCTTATGGGGTGATGCCGAGGAAAATAAAGATACTTTAAAACAATTTGAAAGGAAACCAAGGGTGTGCTTAGCTGGAAACGCTTCTTGCGGTGAACCCGTGGTGGTTGGATCATGTTAATAACGCCGATGCCTGGTGAGATAACAGACTTGACACGTTATCAGGTATTTCATGATCGGAGAAATAATGGATAATGAGAGTGCCATAAATGTGAATTTGTAAAGTTCACACAGCTGTACTTGACATGTTTATTGTGCTTTTTTGATTCTGTTAACTGTTACTCTGCTCGTGTGAATTAAGATACAATTTCAATACATCTTTTTTAAATCCATTAAGATAAACCCAATACCTTCAACACAGCATGTGTACACAGCTCAACAAAACATCATAATGTGATTTCACAGCAGGTCAGGCACAGAATGGCTTTATAATGCTTTTCCGTTGAAAAAACAAACACGCGCAAGCACAAAACTGCTGCGGTTTCATTTTATGCATTATTTGCATTGTAGATTAGTTTGACTCTCAAATCAGTTAAATAATATAATCCATAGTAGTTAAAGTACATATTGCTAACACGGTATATGCATTTTGTCATCTAGAGCAAGGGTTTTTAAATTTGGGTCCGGGGACCCCCAGAAGGTTGTAAGAGGTCCCCAGAAATTTTCAGGGAAAAAGATAAAGCAAAAGTCTACTGAGCATTATTATTGTTTCATTTCCAAACGTTTATCTGCTTTGTTGTATACATGCATGATTTCCAGAAGTGTTTATATTTGTATCTTTCTAGTGGGTTTTCCTCAATATATCCCCTTTTCACGCTCAAAGTGAAAATTTAAAAATGCATTTGCCTCTACAAGTGTGGCCAACAAGTTTGCAAACAACAAGTCTTTATAACATCACATTAACTATTTATCTAACAAAGTTTAAATGCTTCTTTACACATAAAAATAGATGGATATATTTATAGAGGGGGTACCTCACAAAAGGTATATCTTTTTTTGGGGGTCCTTGGCATCATAAAGTTTGAAAACCCTATAAATAAAAATATGAAAGTACCATATATAGTATATTTTGTAATATCTATAGGACAGATATTTCAATATGCAGTACCGTGTGACTGGTTCCAAAAATGAGTTCATTTAAAGAATTATCACAACCACACTTGACTTTTGTTATCACAAACCAATAAGTCTCATCCCTTACGTGAGGTCAATCTTGTTGTTGATATTGCTGTTTAAGACACAATATAAGACCATTAGGATTTACAAGCATTTGCTCCATATGTGACCTCCGCTAGTGACATCATTGTTATCAAGGAATTGAATTTGTGGAGGCTCCATGAAGACTGTGAGACTGTGTGTTTATGTGTGTGTGTGTGTGTGTGTGCGTGCGTGGTGTGCACATGAATGAGAGGAGAGAGGATATGACAATGAATCTTCATGAATCTGACATGCGTGTCCACTTGGAAATAAATCACGAGAACACAACACCCATTACAGTACAAAACAGACAACAAAAATGGACATGAACAAGAATGACTTACATATCAAGTTTCGCTTCCTTTTCATGGGTCTTTAATGACGATGAAAGGTTGTCCAAAGAATATTTGATAGGTACGATTTGCATTTCTTTCAATGACGTTGACAAAGCTTGTTTCTAATGATTTTAGTCCTGTTATACTGCATATGTTTTCATCCTTGTCTTTGTCACTTTTCCGTATGCTGATTGATATTATGGTTTAAGTTGGATTCTTACTGAAATTTGATGTGTTTACTTAGCAGTTCATCTTATAAGTCAACGTTTACCATAGTAATATTAAATATCGCTGCTGTTCTTCTGAAACCTCATATCTCTGTATTTCGTGATAAATCATTATTATTATTCACCTTTTGTTTTTTGACAGAGTTTTAAAGACATCTATTCAATAAAACAGCTTTGCTTACACAGTATGTAATCATTTAAAATGTAAAGGGTTTTTTTCGTTTTCCAAAAACTGAATTTGGACATCCGAGGTTTCAGCAGGAATGCGACGGTATGTGAAAACGCCCAGAAGATCATCAGATTAAGTCCTGATAGAGGCAAAGTTCTTTAAAAAAAAGTTATTATATACCTTCCAGGGTAGTATAAAATAGACAAGGTGTATATAGAATAAATATGAATATAACGCATACACTTTTTGATATTTTATATTACACATGGATTTCTAGGAATGGCAAGTAAAGTCTTTTTACTTTCTATCAGACATGCACGTTCACAGCTGCTTTCTAAAAAAGGTTGTGATCAGTGTTGTTGAACTTTCTTGAACACAAAAGAAGATATTTTGATAAATGTCTCAGTTTTGTGTCCATACAATGGAAGTCAATTGGTGTCAGTGTTGTTTGGTTAATACCAACATTCTTCAAAATACCTTCTTTTGTGTTCCACTGAAGAAAAACATAAACAGGTTTGCCATGATGGTAAATAAATGCTTATAGAGAATATCTGCATTTTAGGCCCTGTGCTCTCTATGTGAAAAGCAAAACAGAGGACGTGTTTGTTCACAGATAGAGAAAATGACACGTCTTTTGTTGTCATCATGTCTACAAGAGTTTGCCCACAGCTGGTCCGCCTTCAAGCAACAATTCATGACCATGTAATCTTCAGAAAAGCAGTGCACATTAATACAGTACTTAAAGATGACGTCATGCACCTTCAACACAAAACCTTTAAAAATTGTTCGTGACAAAATAATGACAATAAATGACTGCCTGTTCCTTTCAAAACATATGAATAAATAGCACGCCTTTGTATTCTGGACAGACCTTGTGTGAGTTTCTCCGAGAACACACGATTAATTGGTGTGGGTCTGATTTTATCATGGCCGCTCAATCTGCGTTACTTAATGGTACAAACTCAAGGCACACTGCTGCCTCCCTGGTGCTGAATACAAACGGCCTGAAGCAATTAGCCCACTGTAAGAGCCACTCATTAAGAAGCAAGCAGTGAATGAGACGCGCTCACCACAGCTAATCAATATTAATGATGGATTATTTACAATTAACAATGGCCCCTTAATGGCTGCCTAATTGTTTGTTTTGGCTTTACGTGGAGAGGTGAGAGCAGTGGATAAACTAAGGACATTAGTAAGATGCAGGAGCTCAATGGCTTCTCACTTTCTTTCACGGCTCAAATAAACTCATTAGCAATAGAGAAGCGTTGTGGTTTTCATGCTGAGCTGCTACGATGGGCCTGAATGCAAAACTACATAGATTACTGAGATGATCTTAGTACTTTGGGGTGGGTGTGGCCAAAACTCAAGGTTGTTTGTTCGAGAACCATGAGCTCTCACTATTGTATAGCAAAGCCACATTTTGCAATATAACTATCAAAAGAATATTTGTTCTCAACTTTAGGACCCAGAATTTTTACTCTAAAGTCACTGACTGCAGCTGTAACGCGTCAGAGGAGAACTGGCACTCCTGAGACTCCCAAGTATTTTTTCTCATCATTGGAGTTTTGGTTCCTTTGCCGCATTGGCTCGCTCACCGGGAGACTTCTGATATTATATGAACTTCTGCAAATTCCATTTACATTACGATTATTAGGAAGGTCCTCTCCTGGTCTACTCATCACACTAATTTTCCTCTTCTGTGTTTTCTTTTTCGTGTAAAGCTGCTTTGAAACAATGCACTGCAACACTGTAAAAAGTGATACAGAAATCAACTTAAAAGTAACAACGTATGGAAATGTGAACATTTTGGTTTCTAAAATCTCTTGATGTCCCTGTAATTCGCCACACAAGATTGGAGGTTCGATAACCAGGACACATACTAATAAAGTGTACGACTTGAAGTCACTTTAGATAAATGCATCGACCAAATGCGTACTTGATTTTTTTACTTTATGCTTTTTCTGTTCGCTTACATAGACTTTTTATGTTTTTATGGATGTACGTAGCAGATAATGCCATTAGTCATTTTTTACATCTACCTAATTCATACCAAATGGAAGAATGTGCTAAATATTGCTGACGTTTTACATTACAGTAAAAGACCCTTAAAAAAACTGAAAAAGCATTTTTTACTATGTCACCTTTATATTTTCAGTTTCATGACCCCAATAAGACCTATTATGGGACTAGTTCAGTACTTTGAGAACCACTGCTGTGAAGATCCATTTAAATCATCATATATGTGCTTGTTTGCTGTACAAAAATATTGTAAATGCTTTTAATCGATGGCAGCGGTTTTCACATTTTTGATAAAACAAATAAATGCCTTGAGGACATTGAGATCTACAGATAACCATGCACTACTCGGACCCCCCCACCACACAAACAAATTGAGACCTGAGCATTCTGATTGGCTGTTGCTCATCTCCCAGCTCACACCTTTGAAAACTTTTGTTGGGCAAAAGGGGGGAGGCACCCTGCAGTTTAAGAGGGGGTCACCGGTGTCAGACCTGTCCTGTGTTGTCTTTCTCACTCTCTCTCTCTGAGCTTGCTGCTCTTTTCTTTTCACGGTGCAGTTTGACTTTAGGAGCACAAATCGTTTTAGAAGGGCAGCGCTGAAAATAACAGGTACTTTAAAAACGGTATTTTGGGACTGTCAGGCCTTACGACCTGGAAAGACCCTTCATGTGACTTTCTGCACTGAGATAAAACCTGTAACAAAGGACATTTTCTGAAATTGTCTTTTTCGTTTGTGACCTTTTTTATTAAACTAACTTTGGACATTCACAATGGTTGGTTTACTGGCGATGCTAGTCACGATGCTAGCTTCAGGATCCCAATCCTTCCGTCTGGGTCGTGTGGACTGGCAGAAGAGCGTTTTACCAGGGGAGGGATGCCCTAAAAAGTGTCACCCTGAGAGATGTCCAGATCTCAGGCAGATGCAGGGCTGTCCAGGGGGGCTGGTTCGAGATCAGTGTGGGTGCTGCTGGGAATGTGGGAATGAAGAGGGGCAACTTTGTGACCCGCAGCCCAGGTCTGGCTCCACATTCTACGGGCGCTGTACTGAAGGTCTACGCTGCAGATCTCCACACAAAACCGGTGGCGGTGAGCCCTGGGCCATCTGCGTGTGCAGCAAGCAGGAAGCACTTTGTGGATCAGACGGGAAGACGTACAAGAACGTGTGTCAGTTTCGGGCCGCCCAACACAAGCAGGGCAAGGGTCAGATGTTGACGATGGTTCACCACGGACCCTGCAAGGCAAGTAAGTATTGTACAAGAATGAATTCATACTCCCATAAACTCTGAATGAAAACACAGAGGTCAAATGTTCTCCAAAAATCTAAAGAAGAAGCACAAAATGGTATACATTGTTGTATGATTTTTCTTGTGTCTTTCCTGTTTTTTTAACAATTTTGTTTATTTCTGCTTTGCAACAATGCAAATTTATGAAAGAAGCTACATATGTTACATTTAATATATGATATAATGACAATGAAACAATCTCATCACATCTTGCAGATCCACACAATGCAATTTACGTTTTAAGTGTTTTTTTTTACAATTTTGTTTATATTATCTTTAACATTATTGAATCTATAAAAATATAGATTTTGGGCTGAGATATGACCCCAAGTCAGTTCATTTACATTTAGTCGTGCAGCAGACGCTTTTATCCAAAGCGACTTACAGTTATTGTTTTGGAAAAACATTACAGAACTTCTACACGGCAAACAAGGTCAAACATTTTGTTTAAAATTGTATTAGATGTGTTTTCTTAGTTGATGTTTAAATTTGTTTGCTCAGATACCTCAGTTAAAGTAATGGCCACTCACATCATTCTGGTAAGAATGCATCTGCTATTGTAAATGTAAATGTATGTATGAATGTAAATGGCCTCTCAAGAGAACGCATTGTTATGGATAGAGCCTGAGTGCTAACATAATCACCTCATTTAAAAGTGTTTGCCATGTAAAAGGTCCAAATGAATCTATTTGTACAGCTGTAAGGATGAAAAGTGAGCCGTTAAATGCGTATTTATCTCACTGCCATGTTTAAGATTACCATCTTGTAAATACGCGTTCAATATCACACCACCGGACAATTAACCAAGTTAACCAAACAAATGAAACAAATGGTAACGTGTCAAATACAGGAGTCGGTGTGAAAGAATAACAGAGATTTGCTTTGCTTAATTCAATTTTAATTCAAACTCAAATAATACATTTTAATTCTCAATATTGGATTATCATCTGCTAACTCCACAGAGCCTGTCATCACTCACGCTCCCCGTGACATCATCACACCCAAAGGAAGTGACGTCATCTTTTCCTGCGAGGTTTCGTCGTATCCACTGGCGTCCATTCGGTGGAGGAAAGAGGGGGATATTGTTTCCTTTCCTGCGGATGATTCGAGCATGGCTGTTCAGGTATGTGCACATATACAGGAAAGTAAACCAAATAAAATCCTTTTTCCTAAAGATGACAACAAAACAATATGCAGACTTGAAAAAGGAAGACACAGCAAAAAACGAAAGACAAGAATATTAAAGGGATGATGTGGTGCACTTGGTTTAGTAATATAGCAACCTTCAGTAAATGTAAAAAGGACATTACGTTTGCGTTGTTTACTGTCAAAACATCACATCTAATCTAAAAATCTTAAAAACAATCAGAGAAAAAAGATCAAGTATCTGTAATGTTAACTGTTACAGAGAATAATAAAGAAACTATAGCCGAAGACAAAAAAAATTAATGTATTCCTATTTTTATGCTTGTTGTCCAACTAAGTGCACACAGAAGAGATCTGTTTTTAGTTTCTTCCGAGTTGTTATTTCCTATCGCATTGTTCTACGTGAAGTTGAAAACACATATTTACACGCAGACAAATTACCTCTCTCAGTTTGACATTATAGACACATTCTCAGTTCTGTGTGATGTGTGACTGTGTTTGTGTGTAATAACAGGCTCGCGGCGGCCCGCGGCGGTTTGAACTGACCGGCTGGCTCCAGATTCACGCAGTCGGTCCGAGTGATGCAGGTGTGTACACGTGTACCGCCAGGAACGCCTTCGGTGAGGTTTCTGCCTCCGCCAGATTACAGGTTACACACGGAGGTATGTCTGAGAACCCGGTTACATACACAGACATAACACAGAAACACAGGGTCAGAGGTCAACGCTCTGAACAAACACAACTGGGCAGGATGCTTCCGCACACACACACACACACACACACACAAATCGCAAGAATTAAAACACACCCAGATGTGTTTGAGTAAACTTAAGTTAAAAAAAGAAAACAAATAAAGACGTCTTTTACATTTAGCTAAAATGACCGTGGATAGTTTAATCACATAACAAAAAACCCTCAATTGTGATTTTTCATGTTTGTTGATCTTTTGTGATTAGGAACAGGCGGTCTATCTAATGCATTGCAAACAACCACCATTCATTTCCCAGAATTCTTATTTTGACATTGAAAAACCTCCATCCACACCGAGAGAAGTCTGTCAGGTTATTCATGTTCTCTCTGCGGTCTGTGGAGTGGTCAAAAAAGACATGCAAATGTAACAACAGTGGAAGGTTATCGATTTCTTTACCCGACTATCAGTGCTTATCATCTCCTCATCGGCAAAGGTGAACTTGGCCTTCCGAGAATCAGACGGAGCTGAGGATAACCGTACACCAGTCAGGGGCTTTCTCCGGCAGGAGCGTGAAAGCTGGTGATGACAGGAGGTCGAGAGGGCCCGAGATGGGAGGGAGATTTGGAGGGGAAAGAGAGAGGGGGTGGACGAGAGTGTGTATTATGTGGCAGGTCTTTGCTGTGACTGTCTGGATGCTATCTTTTACTCTGGGGGGTCTGCGTCTTTAGACGGACCTTTATCTGCCGCACCAGCAGCTACCCCCCCAGCCCTCATTTCCCGGAAAGCTGCTATGAACTCTGCGATAGGTGGTAGAGAAAGGTGACTCTGAACACAGGACAGACCCTTTCCTAAAGGCTAAGCATTAGGGGGGCTGAAGGACACTGTAGAGAAACAGAAAAAAGGATAATTAGTGTGTGGGCCGGGGGGCTTTCCATAGGTAAAAACTAGAAAAGTAAAGCAAAAATAAGGTTATACATCAACATTCTATACATCGATAAGTTATCGACAACTAACAATGAATTGAAATGTTTATTAAAAACAATTATTCATATTTGCAGAAATTTTTACTAAAAGTTAAAAGTTTAGTATATACAATCGTATCCAAAGTACCAAAATTAACAAAATGCGAACAAATTACAATGAAATCTAGAGTGCTGGTCTTACTGTTTATGTAAAATATATATATATATATATATTTAAAAATAAAAAGGTTAAACATGCATACCAGCACCAAAAACATTTCGTTA
Organism: Barbatula barbatula; assembly: GCF_947034865.1. Classification (NCBI taxonomy): domain Eukaryota; kingdom Metazoa; phylum Chordata; class Actinopteri; order Cypriniformes; family Nemacheilidae; genus Barbatula; species Barbatula barbatula. The sequence goes on along the minus strand of NC_136781.1, from coordinate 2,196,353 downwards.
TCGCCTATGGTTTATTAACAAAAACGATCAAATCAAAGGCTTAACATGCAAACAAAACCAAAAATCCTTAAACAACATTAATTATTTCCCTTCCCAAAACACCTTTAAAGCATTTATTTATAATACATCATAAAGTGTCTCTAAAGTTGATGTCAATTTCTCTTCATGTTTTTCAGGGTCTCATCTGAGCAAAGACGTCCGACCAATTGAAAACGGAGAATACAAACTATCAGACGAAGAAGAGGTGAACGAAGACGACGAAGATTACGCGGGCCAGCCCAGCGGCCATATGTATTTGTGAGATCCAGAGATTACAAAGATTATAGCATTTAAACAGATTTTTTTCTATTGTTTTGCCGATTACGTGTGAGTATTGTATATAAATCCAAATAACTTCTATTCCCTCCTGAGAACTGTACTTAAAATAGAACTTAATTAAATAGTTGATTTACACATTGGTTCTCGAGTCTCGAGTTCTTCCATACGTATCTTAAAACTGCGCATTTTAGCTCTTCGTCATAACGTTGAGAGGGTAAATGGCCATTACCGAACGTGTGCATATGTAAACGCGTGAGCCAATGGACGCGGTCCCGGCATACATTACTGAACTCTGAACTCCCTCCTGCTGAATAAAATATCAGCGCCTCAAAGACGCTGGGCAGGAAAAAAGCACCCAGGTTAAGTTGTTTGAAAGCTCTGGTATTAAGAGGCGTTTTACACTTAAGAAGTTGGTTTCCCTGGGTTTTCTCTTCCCTCCCCTATTGATTGATGCTTAGCTATCAATGCATAATAGAAAAGCACTCAGGACAAATGTGGGGTTATGGCCTTCCAGGGAGAGAGCAGACCGGCCTGTTTCTCAGCGCCATTATTGCCCCATAAAGAATCCCAGGGGAAGGACAAGCTCCTCACATCAGCACACACCAAATACCCAATTAAAAAAGAAGACCTTTAAATTCTCTCCTCTTTCCTGGGCAGAAATCAATCAGAATTCAATCTGTTCAGCTAGGATGCCGACAGGCCAGGTAATTGCTCACCATAGCCGGGATAGGTGACAACGGCTTGGAGGGGAGACGGTAAAAGCGATGGGGTGTTTTCTTTCAGCACGCCCGGCTACTGTGGGTGAGAAAGCCACGGTGGCTTTTATTTTTAGACGCTCGGTGGCAGGTGAGGCTGTTTTTTTATAGCCATCAGGTAAACGATCCGACTTAAAGCTGTAAAATAAACGGATCATTTAAAGTAAGCGGCTCTCATATTCGTCTTCTTAAAAGGGCTCTGAAAATGAATTCCAATTTGCAATGATTTGTACTCCGAGAGGCATTTGTTAGGTAGCGCAAAACACAACCGAGAGAGAGAGACGGATGGACGGATGAAGATGTGCTATAGAGTTATAAGAATGCAATTAAAAGCTGAATCATTCTCACTCCGGTGTAACTCTATCCGTTGAGATGAGAGCCGAGCCTCTTTCTCATGGCTGTATTTGTGAGGATAAAGCTCTCCCCTGGCCCTCATCTTAGATGCACGCTTAATGATTCTCCGATGGGAGAGGGTCGGCTGCTGTCGGGATGGAAGACGCCGTCAGGATGCGGCACTTCTCCAGTCCCTCTGGCCGGCAACACCATGTGCAGGGGTCAGCCGAGGTCAGAGGTCATGGGCAGAGAGCTGGGATTAATGGACATCTCAATAAAACGCAGGGTCAGGTTACCCGTTGCACGGAGTGACCTAACACACGAGCTCTCATAATTTCACCAGCGTGTAAACACAGACCTCACTTCACTTGAGGGGAGGAAGAGACGCACCAAATTGTCCACGGCAGGACGATTCAAGCAGTCGGTCCATCGTCCAAATTTGAATACATTTCATATTAAAGGCATCAACGTGTGAATTCGAAGCCTGTAACATGTAGGAAATGAGAAAATGCCTGAGAGGAATGTGGAAACATGCAGGAAAGATGTTGGATTTAATGAAGTAGTCGTGACAGTGAATGAAGCATTTTAATATTGTGCTGGTCGATGAAAAGAGCGTGAATATCCACAGGAGAAATGAACAGAGATCATATATTGACTCTGTCTGAGAAAAAAAATCTCTGTGGGGAAACAGATTTATGCAAAGAGCCGCTTGTTGACAAATCATTATTCAGATGATTTTGATATTTAATACGGTTCAAAGAAAGACACAAAATATATTGAGAAAACAGCATTATTAAAATAAAGACGATGTATCAAAATTCACACTAAGGTGAGATTTATACCCATTATTAAGTTATATTTTAAATATAAATAAAAGGCTGTCGTAGGTGTAATAGTAAAGACATAGTAAAATTAATACATAGTTAATGGACTAGTTTGATGCACTTATGTATGTTGTTATAATTGCTTCCAATGTTTCCTCATCTGTAAAGCGCTTTGGATAAAAGCGTCTGCTAAATGACTAAATGTAAATGTAAAATATATAGGCTATTTTTCATTTTAATTGGATAGTTCATATTTAAAATATAAAAAATACATCGGCCTACATATGTTTATATATACATGTGAATTTATTTATTTTCTTATTCATTTATGTATTTTTTACAGCGTATCAAGGTGCATTTTCTTGTATTATTGTAAAAGTGAGTTATATACATTTATTTTCATCGGTTTACTACAAAAATCCTCCTAAAACTATAGTTTGCCTTATGGAGCAAGACTGCGGTCAATTAAGGCATACAATGGTTTTATAACAAATGAAAAGTATGGTTGCTGTAGTAAAACCATGCTTCATTTTCCTCATCTTTAATAGCGTCACAATCCTCGAGATCCATCGGAAGAAATAAATCCTAGAAATGTTTCATTAACGCCATCAGGTGGCGCGTGCCGCTGTCCCATTCTCACTCCGAAGGAACTCTCGCGTTGACTCGCGCCCGCTGGTGGGTTTCTCAACGGAACTCTCGCGAGATCCAGCGGGTGGCATTTAGATTATGGATTGTGAGCGCTGCTCATTAAGTCACGCAATGAGTGAAATATGTCTCCGTCTCTCCTCTGTCGCGAAGTAATAAAGAGACGCCGAATTCTCCAGCACAGCTTCACATTATTGCACAGCTCTCAGCTGGACCATTTCTACTCCTATTCCTCCTCCTCCTTTCTGTCCTCTAATTGATAAATGATAGTATTAAAGGTTATTGTTGTCACACTAATTGGAGATGGCGGTGAATTACTAACGGGGTTTGTTCTTGTGCTCAGTGGCATTGAGTCATACAGTCAGACAATCCATTACAGATTACACTCCTGGTTCTGAAACGGGCAGCATGGTTCCTTAAGGAAAGCTTTTCTTTAGTGGTAAATGATTATATATAGCCTACTTACTATAAAAATGTAAAATATTAATTGATCTTTTGGGAACCTTTTACCTTGTGTGTTGAATGCATGGGTGAAATAATGAAGCAGTCATTTAGACAGATTTAGTCTTTAAATGTTTAATTTATAATAACAATAATAATATTCAATATGCACTGTAGTTCTTTCAGCACATCACGATTTAAAATTCACAACATTTTCAGACCTTTAATATTTCTGTATGGTAAAAAACATATTCCAGTTCATTTATCATGTTTTGTCTTCTCAAATATTGAATCAAAATGTTTTACAATCTTTATGAAATGTTTTATTATTATAATGAACATTCTGCCTAAAAATAATCAAAAGAAATTCAAGTCATCGCACACTTGCAATTCTTTAATGAACAATTTGAAATCCTATTATCCTTAAAAACATGAACTGAAGCATCACATTTTAATATACGTACATAAACCTTCCCTTCTCTTCCTGGAAAGCGCATTTATTCAGAAATGGACTTCCATTTGCACAAATGTATAATCAAAGCCTTCTATTTTGCTCTCTGGAGAACTATTCTCTCACTTAGTTTTTTCCTGTGGAAGCAGGATTTGATTACTACGGTTAGTAGTAAACATGCAGGTATTTTTCCATCTCAGCTTGTTCTGGGTTCAGGGCCTCGGAGTCTGTGGATGCAGCTCATCGGTGGTGCTTTCATAGATCATCTTTCACACAAACAAACCCTCACATTCTCCGATTCAGGCTGTAGAGAGAGCACTATATGCAGGAAAATGCGTTTTAAATGGCCATGCGCTTTAGTTTAGATCCATGCATCTGTGCCGGTGTGCATTCTGGGCACTTGTCGTGTCCAAATTTACCTAAATTTGCTTTTGCATTGTTACTACCCGTTCAACCTCATTGTGTCAATAGACAGTTCTAGGAACTGTGTATTGTTGAACAAACAGTTTAATTAAAAGCGTGGAACGAAAAATATTTGCAGAAGAAGACGATGAAACATGAATTGTGTGTTCAGAACAAACAAACATAATGACTTGAGTAAATATAACAAGGGTGTTAACCGTGGCTTTAACCTCTCGGCCACAAACTGAAAAAACATAAAATTTTATAGCTGTACAAATAATCTATACTTCATATCTCTGTGACGAGCCTTACTCATGTTTGAAGCAAAAGTGTATTTGTCTTCGGCTTATTAAAATCACACGTTTGCATGCATTTTCATTGGAAACAATAGGCCGCGATTGACAGATGTATTGATCCCCCGAGATGCTCGGTGATGGTGATGTGGCATATTTTTATTTACTGCCTGTCATTAATTCGAGCTGGCCGATGCTGACAGTAACGCCTGTCTTTAAAGAGTGACACAGTGGCCATTGTGTGGGAATTGAAAGAGTGCAGCGTTTGACATGTTGAGGGTGCCGTCAGGGGGAGATGTCACAGGTTTACTGTCACCAACACAATAAATCAACTGTCTAGTCATCCATTCACCCTTTTGGCAATATGGTTCTGTTCCTTCGGTTCTTTCTTGCACTTTGTTCTGCACTCTAAAAGATGTTCAACCCATGGTTGGGCGGAAAAAGAGACAAACCCAACGTTGGCTTAAACTCACTCAAAAAGGGCCACATCTGACCCAACCTTAAAACAACCCTGCATTAGGTCATTGTGGTTCATCCCTTTTTTTGACTTAAAGCAGTCCTAACTCAGACAGTTTCTGAGTACTTACAGAATAGTATCTCACCCTTCAAACATCTGCGGAGTCTTTAGTTTGATCACATTTATAAAAGAGAGATACAGCTGTATGATTATTTCTGAAAACATGTGACGCGTGTGTGGGGGGAACTAAAGCACATGCCAAGAAATCTATTTTACCTTCCGCATGCAGTTCATGTCCAGAATCTTTTAGCTCTGTGACCGCCGCTGCATCTTTCAGTTTCAAACGATATATCCACCCTTTATATATCATTCATCACCCAAATGCAGAGGAACAAACAACACAGCCGAGCTTCACGAACATAGTGCTCTCTCTCTCCTGCACACAAGTGAAAGTGAGTTGTGCCAATGCTCCTTCTCCTGCTTTACCTAAGAAAAGTTGTTACGTAATGATTTTGAATGTTCAGAAAAAACTTTCCGAAACCTGTACGAACCATGGGGGAGAGTATCGAGCACAGAAATACTACGTAATACGTCCAATTCGTTTTTTGACAAGTTGACAATGTCAAGCCTGAGAAGTCAGAATGCATGCACACTGTTGCACCACCACTTTAGCCACGAGTCGAGTAAAATAACCCAGTGTATTTCTGCTTTTGTTTTATTTCCACGATCTTTGACTTTGGACATAAAGTTCGGTCCACATAGGGGTTTAAGCAACTTCTACTTAAATAATAAAGATTGATAACTCCATGCCAAAAATGTTCAAACCTTAGTTTAGATTTAGTTCTTGCACTCTCTCTTAATCTGGAAAATGTCTGCTACTCAAAAATAGCAAAACTCTATTGTGAGTTAACACTTAAGCACAAGACAGATGGAGGGAAAGAACATTAAGCGAGACAAAGTGATAGATTACTCAATCAACTATTTCCTTTCTTGCACTTCAATGCTCTGTCTGACTTCATCAGCCTAGAAACGGATTTAAAGAGTGTTCGATACATCATCTCATAAAATCTAGAGATGGACACAATTGAGGAGCCATATTTACTAGTAAAAATAATACAGCACCCAACATAAGATTAAACTAATTCAAAATATAAATAATAATAATACTTAATATAAATAATAAATAATGAATGATGAATGAATATTTAAAAAAATACTTAATGTATGCAAAGCAATAATAATGACATAAGGTCATAAATCTGGAGTCAGAATTTCAGTAACCTCTCAGATTAAGCAAACACAACGCAAACGCAGCTCCAAGAAACCTCTTAAGATCCTTCAACCTTAAAAAGGTCATCTCTGAACATCTTTGAAAGATTTGATGCCACTAATTTAAAGGGCTTCAACAAATTCAGCGATTTCTTCATAAAAGTGTTCATTTTATTTCCTGGTACATTGCAACTTTAATTTCAGGTAAACTGATGAAAACTTCCCATCCTCCAGACGCTCTGTAGTCCGAGCCGATCAGAATGTACATGTTGATCTCACATCATTTTCATCTGCAATATACATCAGATCATGTCTGTGAATTGACTAATGGTGTCCATACAAATGAAAGCAGATCTTTGGTGAAATCATAAGAATAAACTGTCCCTCGAAGCTACAGCAGGTGCCGTTTGTTATGGATGAGTATCTGTTGTGGTCTGGGTACTTTTTGAACCGCAGCAGTCCGATCCGTGGCACATGGATCACAGGACTGAGAAACATTAATGTGAACTAAACAACCCACATCAGTAACACAAGATGAAACCTGTCGTCACTCAGAGAGCCATCGCCATTTTCTCCGTCCTGTTTAATCGTTCCTTTTCTCATTCCCAAACAATTACGCAGACTTAATTGCCAATATCCACAGCTGGGTTTCAATGATTTCTATGAGTTACACATCACCTGTCATCATACTTCCACGGTGAGGGGGGTTGTGCTTCATGAGAAATCAACGACTCTCGCGGTGCGGACCTGTTGGGGACATCAGAATGTTGTAAACATCGCCATTGGCCGTTTGCTGATGTGCCGTAATGGCAGATTTGAGGCTTTGCGCTACGTTACCATGCAACAAAGGACTTGCAATATACTGAAAGTGGAACTTGAACTGAAGTTATTATGGGCTGCATGATGGGGTATTAGAGCTCTCTGCGAGAGTCCTCAGAAGTGCTTTAGATGATGTCGACTCTATTCTAACTACTATTCCAAGTATGTTTTAATAAATTTTTAAAAAGCAAATCATATTAGTTTGTTTTATCTGATAGTAAAACCACAATTAAATGATCGCGAGCAGGATTTTAAAAACGTTAACCAACAAATACTTTCTGGAGTGCTGACTTAAAGGCTTAAAAACTTTTTTTTATTCTGTTTTAATTTATTAACCACCATGTTGTTCCAAACCTGCATATGTCTCTCAGTGGAACACAAAAGAAGATAGCTTGAGAAATGTGTTGGTGGTTTTGTGTCCATACAATGGAAGTCAATGGGATCCAGTGTTGTTTGGCTACCAACGTATTTCAAAATACACTCTTGAAAACAAAGGTTCATCACAGCGATGCCATTAAAGGGCTATTTTCGTTTCCACAAAGAACCCCAAATACCGTCTCTTTCTGACATTTCATAAACAGAAAGGTTGTTTGGATGGTTCTTTGTGAAACCGAAGGTTCTTTATGTAATCATTTAAGAATAAAAAGGTTCTTCTATGGCATCTAATAACCTTTTGAAGCATCTGTGCTCTGCAGATGAAAATGTCATTTTTGGATGAACTGTCCCTTTAATTCTTTGCCTGGATGCATGACATCCCCTCGCATGTTGCTGTGACTAACGTTTCTCAGTTAAAACCGCTTTCTGTGAGAGATATGGATGTAAACTGGGTCGGTTATATCTTAAGTAATCGCAAACATAAAAAATCTGATTTGTGTCAAAACCTTGGAAATGTGCGTTAGACCTAGTAGACGATGGACATCATTAATATAACACAAACAGTGCTCCTTATTTACTACTTTATTTTACCAGCATGTTTGTTTTACACAGTTTGTTTTGAGAATCCTAAAATGTTACCGGTTGACGTTAGTGACTACTTTGAGTCACAAGGTTAACACATGCAGAGCGAAAGTGAAAAAAGAGGTGGGTTTGGTGGAGTTCACAGGCCCCGTGTCATCTTCACCGAGGGTGGGGTGGAGAGGAAACGAGACTCAATCTGATTATCATCGGAGCTGAGACAAGAGGACGATGGGCGTTTAATGCATAAATGCTGGAAAAAGTGATATTTTATTACAACAAAAAGGCTTTCAAAAATTACAGGAAAAGGCTAGAAAATGTGTCTGCTTGGGATGGCACTAAAACCTGGCCTAACAGGGTCATAATTCACTTACGTCTGATTGGTCCTGTCATTCACATGCTCAAATGTGTTGCCCCGAATCCTGATTCGATCAACAGAAACTGCATTTTTGAGGAAAAACCACTTTGTTGCTATTACTGTGGTATTTCAAAGACAGATAAGAGCAGAAAAATAGCTTCTTCAAATTTCATTTTTTGATGTCCCATTCAATTGATCAGTTTATAGTGTGAAAAACTACCATGTTTCTTTCAAAGGGTCGGCCTACTGTTACACGTACTCCACAAAGCAGAGCAATTAGATGAAAGCAGTTACATCTAACATGATTTACCCCGTGCATTATGTCCGCGGAAATTCCCCGTTCTCCCTTTACTTTATGTTTCCATGAGAAGAGGGAAGATTCAGACGGTGAAAAAATGATTGCGAGTATGATGAGAACATTAATTATCGCGATGGCATCTATTTATATCAATTCTTTCGACGATGGATATGAAAAGCCGATTCGTTTTCGCACGTGTCATTAAACCAAACTTTACAGGCTTTCATTGTCTAAACTCAGTGATGTCAAATTAAACCAAACTGCCCGAAGGGCCAATTGTGAAAATAATTATTTCTATTAAACGAATTAAAAACAAACACATGTTCCAAATAATTGAATAAGAATATAATTTTATTGCAGTTAGCTTTTTTTGTCCAACACTATTATCTAAATATCTTCATAGACGTTATGCTTACCTTTCATGTCTAAAGTGTCTATTCTGACTATATGCTTGAAACAGGAAATAGCTGTTGGTCCGGGATAAAATAAATCTGATTATAAAAATGTTTACCCAATTGCATTGGCCAACAGTTCTTCCTTGTTTTACACGTGACAAAATTCAGTGAGATTTCTCTAAAATCAAAATGTGACATTCTTGTGTCTTCGCGATTCTCAAAATATATCATGTTTTAAGGATGTTTAGACCATTGCGTTGCAAAACAAGATAAGTAAACAAAAGAAAACTACATTTGCATGCCAGATATTCACAGTATAACGCAAATGCAAATGACGACAAGCTAACGCAAGACTTGTTTTGCAGGTGCACAAATATCAAAAGTGATAATCTTTATAAATTGTATTTGCTTTATACAAATAAAGCATATAGATATATACTGTATATAAGGCACATATTTACAAATATAAACTCTGTATTAGAAGTGAAACTTCAAGTGCACTTTCCAAGTAAGAAGTTGGAAACGACATGACATAAATTTCACAAATGTAACCTGTTGCAATGAGACACGCCACTGCGAGCATTCCGTCATCATTTAGCCAATGCACACAAGTCACATCATTCACTAGAGCGTTTAAAACACAATGATCCGTTGAATCCACCTGTGTGTGTGGTTGTGGAGTAGGCATCTGCCCAAGCGTTTGCCGTAGCATGTAGCCTGAGGTGATGGAGCACACAGATCAGAGCGGGTGGATCATTAACCTTAATTACCTCTCTAATCCACTCCTCACACTACAGAGTACACAACCCCGCTCAGCCCGAGCCATTAACCCGGATGACTGTCAGCCTGCAGGCCTCTGTGACTCTTTGCTTCTTTACAAGAAACCCCCCGGGGAGAAACAAGCCTTTTTAGGAGCATCGTCAAGCGGCTGCCTGGAGGAAGGTCCGACCCTTTTTGGCACCCCTGCGTCTTTTGTTTGTTGTCATTCGCTCCCTTTTTCCATATACCCAGATGGTTCATTTTGAAGAAGCCGGTTGCCGGTTGCACCCCTGCGTGCTTTTTCCACATTCTGCCCTGCAGGCATGTTCTCGATATACTCTTTGCTCTTTCCTTCATCTTTCTCTCTCTCTCTCCTACGCATCTCCAACGCAACATGGAATGGCGTCTCAAGGCGCAACCTACACTTTCTGAGAAGCCTCCTTTACGGTGTCAAAATGCATTGTTGTGTTGGCCCGACGTGCTGGTTTTGCACCACACCTTGTTTTTTCCAACTCAATATGATGTCAATCCTGATATCATGGCAAATCATAACTCTATCACGTCGTGAATTGTAGAAAATCATAAGATTAATATAAAATGTAGTGGAATGTTTTAACCCGTAGTCGGGTAAAATATGTACATTTTCTTGGTTAATATAAACCAGATTTTGCCTAAACATGAGTTGAAAAAACCCAGCATTTATTATTTCGTTTTTTCTATCCCTGTCTGTCTGTCTAAAGTGTCTTTCTGCTTTAGTGGAGTTCATCACCTGCCATTTGTCTGAGATGCTCATTTGGTCTGCAGGTCCTGAAGCTCTTCTAGGATTCGGGTTAATTGTCTCTGTCTGTAATATGACTTTACTGGAATGGAAATGGTGTCATTTGGGGGCATTTCCTTTGGGTGTGAAAAAGCCAATAATAATGCCAGTTGCGGACAGTTGGCATGCTTTCATTGGATGAGATCCAAGGCTATTTGTCTAGACTCTGGCTGGACTCCAAACTGTTATTAAAGTTTTCCTCCGTTTCCCCGCTGTAAGAGTGAAATGTGGGCACTGACCCAAACACGCACACACATGCTCGTTTTGATGCATATGCTGCCATTTAAAATCAAATAAAAAGTGATAAGACAAGGATCCTGTGATTCACCGGTGAGGTTATGCGAGTCTCATTAAATTACAGATCATTCTAGAAAGACTGTGTCACTGACACAATGAGGACATAGAACCTGAAGAATTCATTCACGTTGCAGTTTCAAGTCTTACATATCTTTTCTAAATATCTCTCTGATCCATGTTTACGTAAAACCAGAATACAGACAAATAGTCCAAGCACAGAAAACCCCTTTTTAAACAGTTGCGTCTACCAATTAAACCTTCATCGCCCGTAATGAATGTTTACGAATTCTTCTGCCGTTGTTCATTATTTCTCTACATTTGGACCGTGAGGAAATTGTATTGATCAAACACTCTGCATATTTAATTCTGAATCATTTGGAATTATGAAAATATCTTTGCCACTGGCCACGTAATTCCGGCGTGTGGTCTCCAGACACTGGGATGCTGTGAAATTGCAAGGAAAGAACAAGGTTCCTTAGAGGAATTAAAACATGATTTAGAAACAAACAAAGTGTTGCACCAACTTGCCATTGTGAAAAACAGCAGTGGTAAATGTCGCAAAGAAATTACAAAATTATACGTTTTAAGTTTATTCAGGTTCAGACCCCTTCCAGGTCATATTCTACCTCAAAATATTTTTAAATGTTTTTATTTCAATAATGCAGAAAAATCTAATTCATTTTTAAGTCATGTAGAAAAAATACCATTTAAAATATAAAATATTTATCTATGCAGATTTAAATAAAACATATTTTTATTACCGTATTATTCCTGTAAATTCTTATTGAACAGTACAGAAATCGAACTACAAATCACCATAAAGTTAAAGTAATGTGTTTAAATCAATTATAATTTGGGACTAAAATGTGAGCTGGACTAAACTCATATTTTATGCGATAAAAGTGTGAAAAGGCTCATTACTCAAGTTGCCTAAAAGTTCAGCCCAACTCGGACCCTGGAGGCAGAGGCCACAATTCCCAAATAATAAAGATGATGATGTTCTGTCTTTCCAGATGTCCTGTACCCTTCCCCTAATAAAACGGCACACCGCCAGCCGGCCAAACTTTCTAGATGAAGAGCTTTGCTCCCCGCGGCACCACGGTGCCCACTAAAAGCCAGTCGGCCTTCTGAAGAACCGGGAAACATTAGCCCTGTGCACCCCCGCCCAGACCAGCCTCTAATGGATCGCTCTCATTTCATCAGTCGACTGCCATTTAATGAATATATATTTTATCTCCCCGTCTCTCCTGATCGGAACGCTCGCTGCGTTCCCGGAAAGAGCCACCATGGGAGCGTTTGGGGCGGACCGCAAGAACGTCCGACCTGGCACCTGCGCGCGCAAGCCTCCCCTCCCTTCTTCCTCGCGTCGTCCTCTTCCTCCTCTCGGCCCTCAATATCGTATGGAGATAAATAATTCATGGGCAGTTATTAGGGCTGGTTCAATAGAATGGCTGTTGATGGAGAGCCGTGCGGAGAGAGGCTGCCCGCGGGGAGAGAGCGTGTTGTTGTGTCAGCCCCCATCTGCCAGAATGCAATAAGGAGAACAATGAAGGCCTTGATTTTCACCAGCAGGCCTATAATCTTTAAATGGCTATTAGCAGTGGAGAGCAACCAGTCAATAACCGACAAAATCCTTTTAAAAGCTCCTCTCTCTCTCTCTCTCTCTCTCTCTCTCAGTTCAGATATCTCTACCTTGACATTTTCCTCTCATCGGTTTTGCCGTCATGTAGTGTTGCTTTACCTGCATGTCTTTCCTGCCTGATCTCGGCATCACAAAGGAAACATTCACATGTACAGTAGAAACTATCACATACATCTATGGGGTCTATTTCTGTATAATTAAGCATACAGTCCCATATTTCCCCATTTCCTCACACTGCCTTCGATATTTTGGTCCGACATAAAAAATATTCAACAAGGTTCGATTTTCTGCTTCCGTAGCAAGCATTTGGAGAAGTGTTTTGACAATTCAGAGCGAGCGCCAAAATCCAGGCTGGCGTCTGAGTCCACTTCATCTCGCAGCACTATGTACTTTATGAGAAACAAAGTCATACAAAGACATAAAATATAAAAAGAGAGTCTGGCAGAGGAATGCGGCACAGCTTGATGATAAGATAGCGTGTACTGATTTTCTAGCCACGGTGCTAAACTCAAGACCATTCCTCAACATTTAGGTAACCAAATCCGAGAGGGACTTTCGGACCTTTATCCGAAGAAAAATGTCCCATATGATCTGTGGCCTGATGTAGGAACGTTGCGAAACGGGCATTGAAATGTGCCTATTTAAGGTCAATTCGAGATTTATAAAAAAAAGAAACATAGCATAAACATGTGCACACCCTATGGACACAAAAGTAAAGTAGAACCATTAACACTTTGTGTCCAGGCTGGTGCAATTCTTTCCATTTCATCAGAGAAAAAAACAGTAAGTGAATCAAATCACATTACGGGCGATATGAATCCTTATGTCAGGTTTAGTACTCATGTGATAGTAATGTGCACCAACAATGAATGACATCACCACACATTTAAGACTTTCTAACAGAATGAGGATCAATCCCTAAACCGTGATAAATATTACAGCAATACAGATGCGATGCAAACATTTTATGTGCATGGGAAATGCATAAGAAACACTGGTTCATTCTATACTAACTATACTCATAAGTATACTTTCATTTTAATAATATGGAAACAAGACGTTTTACTCTTCAGGCGGTTCTCTAAAAGTAACGATGACTTGCTTCATTTATTGTTTTGATTTGCGGTTTAATTCTCAAGTTTACTATAATATTGAAGATCATTTAGACTAAACCTCACTCGAGGGAAAATAAACCATTCTGCTATAAATCAACTTGTTATACGCAGAAGTGCACAATTATAACGATAATGTATATATTAAGTCCAGATTGCATTCAAATTCAAGTTTTGGGGATTTTCTTTTGGATGTTATAGATGCCTATAAACTAGTTTTTTTCAAAACACATGTATAGTAAACGTGTTCCTGTAGCTCAACTGGTAGAGAATTGCACTAGCAACGCTTATGGCTATTTGAAAAGAGGACGATCCACTTAAATGTCTCGCTCTAACTTCATGGTTTAGTGAATATTTCGTAACATTGTCAAAGAAAGCTGCTCATTTAAAGGCACTTAATTGGATCTGTAATGTGTGTTTTTGACGTTGCTAATAGCGTTAAAATTGTTAGCCTGACAGCCTTTGATGCACCATGGAAACGATTTGAACATAAATGCAGCCACATTAAAATTGTATAGGGAAAACACATAAACCATAAACACTTGCAACATTTTTTAAGCTAAAAGCAGGAAATTGATCAACCTATGTGCTCTTAAAGCGCTCAACACTACAATAACACAACTAGCACATTTGATCGCACTTCAGAGTTGTCTGTTTGAAAACATTTGTGCTCAGCCACGTCCCCTGAGATTTCCATCCCCGACTTAACATCCACTGCTGACGGCGACAGACGCCACCTGAACGATGGCTGACAGAAACACTGCACGTGAGGTACGCCATTACCCATAATGCCTTCTTGCCGCCTCGGCCACTCTGTTCTCATGATCGCCTACTGCAAGGTCAAAGGTCACGCTTAATGAATGAGAGGGTGAGAACAGCTACGCTACAGGCAAAGAGACGTCTACCCTCATTAAACAAATCAGAAAGCTACACATTTGATCTTGTATATGCTATAATAAAGGTATTATCCTCCACTCAGTTCGATGACTCTTTACCATAATCCATCTTCATTGTCTATAGACGTTTACCGTGTTGTGACAGCATGAACACTGAGAGATTCTAGGAGATGGACAACAGGCACCTAACGCAGATACAACCAGACAACCAATCAAAACATATCACACCTCTGACATCAGCGCCGGATAGGACGCATCTCTCAGAGAAGTGTCAGCCAATGAAACACACATACTGTTTGAAAAACAACCACTAAAAAGACAAGCAGTTTGAACACTTTTTTCACCTCTCATGTTGTACATTAATGAAAAGAGTCCTTTTAATTTTTTTTACAAATCTATGAGATTCACAACTTTACATTTTAGCAAACTATGTTTTTGTACAAACTATACAACAAGTTTAGGGATGGACCTCCATGACGGCTTTTTTTTTATGATTACCGTTATATGAATTCATACGGAATCATCTGCTTATAAAACGATTGTGTTATGTTGTATTGTAAAAAAATTATAATATACAAATCAAATAATAACAATAAATAAATTAATGTGAAATATCAGCCAGATTGAAACATCATAACATTGCTGTCTCACAAGTTTTCTGCATGCAACCTTATTATTGTCACATTTTTGTTGAACAATAAAAAAATACACAAAGGAAGTGACATCATTTGGAACATTTCCAACGACATGACAAAAAGAAAAATGTTACTTTTCCAAATTCGACCTAAACTCTGATGCTGACTTCCATTTCTGTGTTGCTTTAATCTCAGTTATCATCCGGCCTCGAGCAGACGGTCTTTAAGAGACAGAACTTTATCACCCGCACGTACTTACAGAGCGTCCAGACGCTGTATCACTCGTCACACTGGGGAAGAGTGTTGGAGATTTCGTCTGACAGCCTCAGGAAGTCTGTGCACAAGATGAAGTCCGTCCAGTCCTTCCTCTACACTGATTCTCATCACTCCTCTGGTCATTAGCACCTGCCAACAGGACACAAAAAAGCGTGCCGTGTTTGTAGCAGAAAAGAAAGTCGGAGATGAATCACCCCCAGAGTTTTGACTGGAAAACTATACATGTTAGTTAGAATTCATTGTGTATATCATGGGACTTCACTCACACAGACAAAGAAGAGAAAGTTAGGACGGGACAGAGCGATTGTTGAAAGACAAATGATAAAGGCGGTAGACTCGACTATAGGAAAGACTTTACATTCAATCAATCCATTTAAACAGCAAAAGATCAAATGCCTTTTTTTCATAGTATTGATCAAAATAAAATGTGTACTGATGAACACACACACACGCGGAGGACAGATTTCAGAAAGATCACTCATCAGACTAAAACGGATTCAGTTTTACAGAATATAACTCAGACTGATGTTCATCATTATACCCATGTTGGCGTTTCTCATTACGTCCAGACACAATTGACAAGAGCGCTGCATGATGCTCATGGATTTAAAACAGAATTTATTAAGCTTCATGTCTAAGGATTCACATTTGATTCCTGAAATTGATGATTCCTACGGTCCGACACACTCTCATACCTGTTCGTAACCATTTTATGAGGTGTCTTCGTGCGATTATTTAAGTAAATTCTTCTTAAGTGAGGGTTAGTTTTAAGAGTGGGTCTTCATTATTGTTTTCTATTAATATTCGTATGTTTTTTGTAAAAGTCTCATCCTTTGAATGCTTTTAGTAAAACAAGTTACGAATTGTCATTCAAGAGATTGTGTTGGGCTGTTGGGCAGCCTTTTGTAAACAGTCAAATAAAAAGCACATCCGACTCAAAAGTCTTTAATAAAACATACGTCTGACATCATATTATACAGCTAAGAAATTTTATTCGCAAAATAACAAGAAAACTGACACCACCTGTCCTAACTCCAAAACCTTCTTCCTACACTGTCTCCGCCCCATGCTTATACCCAGTGATGTTAACTTGGATAAAACCGAGAGGTGAACAGCAAAAAACAAATTAAAAGTTCATTTGTAGTTCATACAAATGTTTTATTGCGCATTCCAAGTATGTTAATGAAACTGCATTCGTTTTTTGGGGATTAAGTAATAATAACTCAAAAAATACAGCTCACACACAACGCACTCAAAACTTGATTTTTCACATTTTAAACAAATAACCTTTTTAAATAGAAACGTAATCCTGCACAAACATACAAATATATTTTGATTACAAATACAACAGACTGAAAACCGCTGCCCAAAGCATTACCAATATGGCCACCAACAACAACATGTTTGCACGTTTCTGAAAATCTAGAATCATACAGCTAGAAGTACAGCTACCCTATTGACTTTAATTAGAAACAGACCAAAATCTTTCAAACTGATGTTCAAGATTACATACACATTTGCATATTTACAGTCACCTCAAACCGTATAAGGGGTGTGCTTTAGATACCTATACTTTCCGGCACCTTAAGATGTCTCTCAAACTACCTAGTGTACATTTAATGCTAGCTGGACTAAAAATAAGAACGAGCTCTGATGTTGACTCAAACACGGTTATTTATCTCCTATTGAAATTCAAGCCCTCTTCATGTCAAGCAGGATGAATCGTCATGTCTCACGCGGTCAGACAACGAAAAATCTAAAAGTTACTTAAATCAAACACGTCTAATCGTGGAAAAAAATCTGCTCTGAAATTGCAAAACGCCTCATAGCCGTGTGACAGAGATGAATGAGCGCTGCGTCACCGAACGCACGGCTGCAGAGAATGCGTTGCTTCAAAAGACGCTAATGGTAGTGAGAGGAGGTGAATGACACATGGAGGTGTTTATTTTACTGTACATAATGGAACAGAGATGTTCTTATGCCTGCTGTTCACTTCACATAGAAGTCGTTCTTTATGGTTCCCACATTAAAAGAAGCGTCACCGCAAACTTCATGACATGAACGCTCCAACAATAGATTTAAGCTATACAAATACATGCATTTACAGGTAATGGCTGTTTAATTACCCACATGGTGTGTAAACAGAGGATTGTCTCGAGTCACACATGTTGACAAGATAAACTGCAATAACTTCTTTAAGACTCAAATAAAAGGTGTAATGCATGGGTAAACTTCCATGTGCTTAGTGTAAATGCATAAGCTGTTTTGAAATTTTGAAGGTACAGTTCACTCCAAAATGAAAATTATGTCACCGTTCATTCACCTTCATGTCATTTACACCCTTTATTACTTTCTGTCTTCTCCGTAACACAACTTAAGATATTTTGAAGAACGTTGGTAACCAAACAACATCGGCCACCATTGACTCCCGTTGTACGGACACTTGAGACATTTCTCAAAATATCTTCTTTCGTGTCATAAACAGACCTTGAACAACACCGAGGTCAATAAAAGTGAGAGGAGGTGAACGACACATGGAGGTGTTTATTTTACTGTACATAATGGAACAGAGATGTTCTTGTGCCTGCTAGCATAAACCTCTGCTTAGAAATTTGCACAGTGAATTCGCCGTCATTCTTTAAGGTTTCCACATTAAAAGAAGCATCGCCGCAAACTTCATGACATGAACGCTCCAACAATAGATCGAGAAATACATGCGTTTACAGTTAATGGCTGTTTAATTACCCACATGGTGTGTAAACAGTGTTTCTGCCCCTGTAAATGGTTCTCTGCCAGAGATTAACCTCGCGTCAGAATTCCCTTCAGGAACAAACCCATACAAATCTCACAGGAGCTGCTTCGACATGTCTTCCAGTTCCATGTCAAGTGACGATTAATCACTCGTGTGAAAAATAAGAAAAATAAAAGCGCCTCTTGATGGAAAGCGCTTGGCAGGTGATCTTGTTCACAAAATATCGAAAAGCTTGCAAACTTGCGAAGCTGCCAAGCGGTGGGAGATATTTTGAAGAAACAAAGCACGGAGCTTCAGGCTGGGCGGATGAAGAGGATTGTCTCGAATCGCACATGTTGACAAGATGAACTGCTTTAACTTCCTTAAGACTCAAATAACAGGTGTAATGCATGGGTATGGTTCCCGGTGCTTAGTGTAAATGCATTAGCTGTTTTGCATTGGCTGAAGGTACAGTTCACCCCAAAATGAAAATTCTGTCACCGTACATTCACCTTCATGTCATTTTACACCCTTTATGACTTTCTTTCGTCTGCGTAACACAAATTAACAAATTAATTTTGAAGAATGTTGATAACCACCACGATATCGGCCACCATTGACTTCCGTTGTACGGACACTTGAGACATTTCTCAAAATATCTTCTTTCGTGTCATAAACAGACTTTGAACAACACAATAAAAGATGACAGGACTTTTATTTTTTTCCAAACATTATGCTGAGGCATAAAGAATCACTGGAGCTGTAAGCCAACACCTTTTCTACATAAGATTACAGCATGAAGATCTGGGAACCCCCGGTTTCTCTCCAAACCTGATTTTCTTTGCCGTCTCCCCCACAAGCAACAGCAGAGTTTGGGCTCCGGGGCAACGCAGCTCACTTCATCATTCTTATGAGCAGGACTCAGACAGCAGCGCTGCCGCCCCGTGTGTTATCAGACTTTAATCAATCATCTTTTATGGAGAGTAATGGCGGTGCTTTTACACCGATGGAGGGGCGGCTGGGCGGGTGCGGGCCGGGGCAGGCAAACGTCACGTGACCGGCGGCGTTCACTTGAACTGTTGTCAACTGATCTCGGAGACACTTCAGATAAGAAAAATGTATATGATATCTGTTCACAATCACATCAGAGATAAAATTTTATATGATATAAAAATTGAAAAGAGGTATTTGTGCCCATAGTTGCATAATTATACATAGAAATGTAAAGTTTAAATGCAATTGGGTGCAAGCGTCTGTCAAATGCGTAAATGAAAATAAATGACACATGAAAATATAAACAAACTGTTTTCACAGCCGAGATACAAAGTTTCTGTCAAAATGTCAAAAATGTCGAATTTTTTGTTGAGTTTTAAACAAACGCTTTTCAAATACAGGCACTTAAACTCATAATGATCAATCTATGTAAAAGACATCAGACATCCAAAACATGAAGCTGTTTTAAATCAAACCACACGTGATTCTGTTATTGTCAGAGAGAGCTTTTAAAAGTGCTTCAGAATAAGAAATCGCAGACAAAATCCCATTATAAGACAAAACGATACATCATGGGACGCTTTACAAGAAATGCGCACTCCTGTAAGCACCATTAAAGATGTTTTAATAATAGATGGAAGGTAATACAAATACCTACTGTAACCATATCTGGACCTCATGCTGGTTTTGTGCCGCACACAGACAACACACGATGATCCGTATCTGTCATTACACACTTCACCTGTCATAATTCTTTAAATCTGTTTTAATATTTCTGTCTGGTGGGTTAATTCGTTTTAAATGGACTCATTTGCAACTTGTTTACAGACATGTGGTCAATGAGCTGTATTCTGGGTGATGGGGATTGATCAAACGTGCTTTTATAGTTTCTTTAAAGATCAGGCAGTATTCACCCGATGCTCAGTACTGACGTTATATCAGGTTCCTTGTTTCCACACTGGTCTCGTTTATAAAAAGCACACCGATGTGAACCATTCAGAAAATACTTATTTTCCCTGTTGCAGAATTTGAATCCTGCGTTTATGATATATAGTACATACGGTGGCCCTTAGAAATGTCCAGAGCGGCATATTTGCACAATATTTGCTTTCAATGCCCCACCAAAACATATGTATATGATACAAAATTGACAAAACTTTTAAGGTATTTGACAATATTATGTGTCAAAAAAGCTAACTTACACTTAACAGGTTATATGGGTTTTAAATAAACAAAAAAACTTGAAACAATTATAGCAAGACTACTTAAATTCCTTAAAGCTGAACTTTACACAACATGCATGCTAAACTTTTAACAATACATTTGAATAAAAGTGATTTTAAACTTTCATAATAAATGTCTCATGATTTTATTTTTGTCCACTGAGGATTTTTATGAGCACTACAGACCCAAACAAATCTTTAAACATGAACTGTCAAGAAAAAGTCAGACCCATTATGGAATCTCTGAATTTCAGGTGCCCCTGTTACACATGAAACATTCCCTGCATGTTCGTCAAATGTCAGATATGTTTATGTTGAAGATACAACTTAAATCACAAGACAAGGAGTCTTGAATTCAGTCAGCCAAGGAGTATTGTAGGAACTAGGGCATTTTTTCAGATGTTCCAGATCAAAATAAATACAACCTCACGTTGTTCAATCACATTTACACACTGCCTCCGATATTTTTGTCCGTCATAAAAAAAATCGGACTGGGTTTGATTTTTGCATCCATAGCTAGCATTTTGACAGGCATTTTGACGATTCATAGACACTGTACAAACGACACCAAATACTAAAAAAACGCATACGAAGATTTTGAACTGTGTGTGCAAAGACGTGTTCAAATATTTTACGCAATCAATGCAACATCCGTTTATTTTGTCATCCTTTGTCTAGCTTTACATTATATAATCTTGTATTATTCATGTGAAGGCCTTTAAACCATCTCTGTCGGACAGCACATCAGTATTAAGTTTTCTTTGGAGCTTAAATAAACAAAACCACACAAGATAATGTCAAAGCCCGTTTTGTCTAGCATTTTTAGTAAACACAGATTTCAACGTCTTCTTAAAGGGGCCGAATTCTTAAACCTGCTGCTGTGACTCCTGTCATTAACGTTAATCAAAGAACAAAAGAAAATATTTTTTTGTAGCTTTAATTCTGTATTTAATTTAGCATTAAAGACTGAAAAGTGTTTGAGAACCTAATTCAATGTCTGTATTTTTAGAACCTGTTAGACATGAGAGCTCTCAGTTATACTGTACCTCAGTTGAACGGCTATAATAAATGTTATAATAAAGAAGAAGTAATCAATTTAAGTTGCTATACTAATATCAGAATGTTGCCATTCATTCATTAAATGATGCTGTTAAAGAAATCTGTTGTTTCTACATTAACTTGAAACGATAAGAATGTAAAAGCACATTTAAAAACATTAATGTTGTGCGATTAATCGTGACTAATCGCTGAAAAAGTGTGCGATTAATCCGATGTTTTACATCTTTTTCTGTCTTTTGAATTGATTCCGGGGATAAGGCAGAACAAACTAGAATAATCTATAGACACACACTGAATGTGTGAACTTTTATTTCATATAAGATGCAAGATTGTGAAAAACCTGATTCTACCGCGGTATGAACTTACATTTGATCACAAGCAGCACAAAACAGAAATGAAAGCTTCACGATTGTTTCCAATACAGCTCTCTTCCATTGTGCACAGAACCGTTCACTCCAAAGTCATTTGTTCGGTGTAAATCTGACATGTCGTATCCCTTTAACACAGCGATAATTTGGGACCATAGTGCAACATTGGTTACATTCTAAAAACTTACTTCCGTTCAGGATGGATACATTTAAGCACTTCTTTACAGTACATTAACATTTATGCATTTGGCTTTCACCCAAACTGTGCATTCAAGGTATCATTTTCTAAACAGCATGTCTGTTTTCTAGGTTTGAACCCATGATGTTTGCGCTGCTAACCAACCGAGCTACTGGATCTCTCTTAAACACAAAAATAAAACAAAAATGACACGCCTCACCTTTCAGAATCACACAGCTAACTTTCTACCATTGGTAGATGCTGTAAACTGGTCAAAATAAGAGTTAGCGTGCCATCTGTTGACTTCTTTCACCGAATATTTTCCCGAAACTATTCTGTCACCTGATCAAACAAGTCCACCCCAAGAGCAACCCCCCCTCCCCGTCTCCTTATGGTACTTTTCGCATCTTCAAAGTTCTGTGAATCGATTAGTAAGTTTGACGCCTCCGTGCTGGCGAAGGGCCAGAAATGATAAGCGCTCATGGGGGACGCGAGAGCTAAGTGCTAAATCAATGTTTCCACGTCTCGGATGCGGATTTCGTTACTGAAAGGACCCAGTGGCCGAAGGTAGAGATGATGTTTCCCTCGAGACTTCTTTAACAGTCACACTCACCGCCTCATTTTCTTGGTGCAATCATCCACGTGATCAATCATTCATTCTTGAGTAGTGTCTGCTTGACCCTCATTCACATCAATCCTCCATTTAAAAATGAAAATGATATCATTTACTCACTCTAATGAGATTTATCCCCGGATTTACTTTTCTGCTCTTATCCATACAACTCATGATTTACAGAGATCCTGCAAACAGAAAGGGCTTTTTACTGACATGCCACCTTTATTTAAATAAATCATTTTTGAGAGGGCTGCAGTTTCAGATTGTCTAAGACAGAAGCAACGAAGCATCCATCCTTAAAGTTAAAGATCGAATGATAAGATCTAAACCTGTCAGCCTGACTTCTTCACTGCGGGGTTGAGCAATTTACCCTCATGTCTATGCTATTATCTCATACGTCAATGACTTTTAAAGTACAGGCTAACATGTTTGATGCTGAGAACGCATTTAAGAAAAGAACTTATGGAAAGCCCGCCTACACGTTCCATATTATTACTCTGGTTTTTAAGTCATGGAAACTTAGAAAATTTAATTTCATTGCAATTAAGTTATAAATGAATGAGCCACTATGTTTTTCTAGAGGCAGGACTGCCATAAAACTCATTAAACACAAATAATCTTAATGTCTCATTAAAAGGAGAAGCTCCTCTGTGAATCTGTTTTTACTTCAAAACAATGAATCACTTTAAAAAAAGGAACTCTGAACTGATATCAATATCAAGAAGAAGAGGAAGAATAATGGGTTTCTGGATTGGTGTTTTAACTTTTCTTTAAAGGGTTAAAACAAGACAATGGTAGGAAAACACCGAAATAGTGAATCGCAAGTATGAAAGTATTCAATATTAAAACTAAATGTTCTTCACAATGATGCCATTAGAGAGAACCATTCAGTCAAACGTTCTTGGAAAATACATTTATTGAATTTTTACAGTCCTTTTACAACTACAAAGAAGTGTCCGTTTTGAAACGGAAAGGTTCTGCAAATGGTGCTTTTTACCGCACAACAAAAAAATGGTTCTCACACACTTAAAAATAAGCTAGGTGCTTCACCATAGAAGAACCTTTTTTGTCTAAATGGTTCTATGAAGAACCTTTCTGTCTCACAAAAGGTTATATATGGCGAAAAAGGTTCTTCAGATTATAAAAGGTAAGAGAGAGATAGTTCCCTAAAGAACCATTGGGCCCTATTGGGTCCACAACGCGCTTTCACTTTACTTATTACAAAGAGGGAAGCACACAAACATGCCAAATATTCTTGTGTTCACTGGACACTGTTGTATTAGTTACCTATCCAGTCCAACTATATCTATCTGTCCATTTCCAAAAATAATTGTTATCGTAGAAATATGCATGACCATCCGCTTCGCGTCAGGGGCTTATTTGGCGATAACAGCCAGCTGCTTGTACATTATCTTGCTTATTACACCGCACGAGGAAAATAATCCACATAAATGAGAATATGAAATTACTTGTGCGAGGAAAAGCAGTTTGCTTTCGGCTTTAAGTTAAGAAATGACGTTCAAATGTCACAAACAGTCAATTAGTTTTATCGATTGTAAATATAATGTCATATATGTTATTGAAATATTATTTGTCAAAAACTCCATCAGAATGATTTGCTGCATCCGGGTTACTGTGTGTTATTCGTTTTGAGAGATTGTTATCTGGGAATAACAAACCTACAAATGTCGCGACTGGCCAATCAGAATCAAGCATTCCAACGAACCGTGTAATTAATAGACTTATTATGGTCTGCAACAGAAACTCAAACATTTAATCTCAAGCCTTAAAGTGACAAAAAGTCTGTAACACTTCGGTTGAATTTATTAACATTAGTAAGTGCATTTATATCTAACATGATTTAACAACGACCACCATAGTTTTCAGCATTTACTAACTAATTTGAACAAATACAACCTAAATGTAAAGTGTTACCAAAATATCTCTATGGTGATGAGAAATATAAATTCAATAAGGTTTGTCCAAATGTTTGACCGCTACTGTATGTGTGTATGTGTGATGGTGGCTATACAGGATGCCCACAGCTGTGTGACATCCACTCAACGTCAATGCACTTCAGCGTTCACATATTTTCTGTCAGTCTAACGTGTCGCTACACGGAGGCTCATTTTTCAAATCCCTCGTTCCGGTTTCAGATTAATCTCCTCCTTTCTCACTCTGTCCATCTCTCTTAATCTCTGCACTTCCCTCTTCATTGATCTCGCTCATTTTCATTCTCCTTTAACTCCTTCAGCTTTAATTCCCTTCATCACACACACACACACACACACACACACACACACACACACACAATATGGCTGACGATCATCAAGACAGACCTAAGCAGCTGCATCAACATTATGGTACTGATATAATGTTCCTCAGCCAGAAACATCTCCCATTTCTAATGCTGCCTTCAACTTCTCCTGGAAGTCTGTTCTTATAATTTCAAAAGTGATATTCATGATGTGCGTTCTGTTCAAGTGATTTCATTTTTTATTTTTCAACACGAAATCACACGCTCATTTACATTACATTTATACATTTGGCAGGCGCTTTTTTCCAAAGTGACTTGCAGTGTACACAAATTTTAAAGTTGGCTGTTGTGTTTAAAATGAAACAATTTTGTTGCCGTTTGTCAGATCAGTGTGAGTCGTCTACGGACCATTTCACAAGACGTAAACAATGGTGGTGCAGAAGCACTTCCTGTTTTAGTCACACACAAACATAACAAAATACACCCAACAGCATATGAAGAACTGAATCTGAAAATGTAAAATTAACATCTTTAAGATTAACTATTTGAAATAAAAAAATTATAAACACATTAACCAAAAACGGGAACCGAAAGTGCTTCTGGACCAACGATGTCTGCATCCATAAATAAAACACAGAAGGGGCGGAGCATTCCGTTTGGGTGTGGCTCAGAGAATCAGAAAGGTCACAGGTAATTATGACATTTGGGTGCCGTCCACACATGCACTGACCTTGTGAATGTGACTTTCCTTAAAGCAGCTCCCGTGCAGCCCTGCGAATGTAGTCACGGTACGCTGGCGGTGTCTGGGAAATGTACGCGGCACCTTAGGACACATTCATCACTGCACTGAGCTACAGGCTCATTTCTCATGCATGTAATGAGTTTCTGTGTAAATATGATGAACATGACCATTAACACGATATGTCAGGTACGTCACTGGCAAACGGAAGCTATTTTCCAAAGAACCTTACTGTAAAAAGCAAACCTTATATTTCTATCGGGGGTTTAATTTGTATTTGCTAAACGTTCTAAACATTCATTACAGTGTGCGTGAATACTTGCACTTGCATTTGTGTGTGTAAGACAGACAGAGAGAGAGAGAGAGAGAGAGAGAGAGAGAGAGAGAGAAAAAGAGAGAGAGAGAAAGAAAACATTGACATTAGATTTGATTGCTTTAGCCCTGGGCTACAGGCTGAATGTTAAAGTCAAACTAGGAAGCTAGAAAGCTTCTTATTGAACATACGCAATTCTGGATCTTTACGCCGTGCATCGTGGGATTAGTTTCCTACTTATCGGCAAAGCCTCTGCACGTCCCTCTATAGGCTGTTCAGGGTTCTTTCATATTGTAAGTTATGGCAGATCATAGACATTTGTCTATGTCTCAGGAGGCGGTGTGACCTCTCTAATGACTGAGGTTTCTAAACCGGGTGCCTGGCAGATTGGCCACAGTTGTCACAGAAACACGAGCACTTCTCTGCAGGATTCACATGACAGAGCTCGGACAGATCAATACACTAAAGTGTGGAGCTACTGACACGTTAAACCCGACAGCAGACATGACCGAAGTACACACATGCGCACACACACACCGCAAGCCCAAAGCTCTGGCACAACAATAAATAAAGGGGCTCTATTCTATTTTTAGTGCTAACTCGTTTCGCCCTGTTTGTGCTACAGACGTGAGTAATACCTCAAATCACAAGACTTGAAGAGGGGTATTCATTTCAATATTTGTCCAGGTGGGGATAAAACGGGCAAAAGAAAATCCCATAAACGTACAGTGAAGGACATTAGCCACATCTAGACTGGGAAACTGAAAAATGGCCTTTTTTGACATGGAACTGCAAGCAACCCCCTTGAATACCCTAGCAACCACATAGCAACACATTGACAACCACTAAAATGACCTGTCTGTGTGCAAGGGCCAGTTATAAATGAAAAAAATCTATCTATCCATCCATCCATCCATCCATCCATCCATCCATCCATCCATCTATCTATCATCTATCTATACTGTATCTGTCCATCCGTCGATCTGTCTGTCTATCGATACAGTACCTCGCCATCCGTCGATCTATCTGTCTATACTGTGCCTGTCCATCCGTCGATCTATCTGTCTATACTGTACCTGTCCATCCGTCGATCTATCTGTCTATCGATACTGTACCTGTCCATCCGTCGATCTATCTGTCTATACTGTACCTGTCCATCCGTCGATCTATCTATCTGTCTATATTGTCATTGTTATTCCCTTAAAGTACGTTTATCTTATCCTATCGGCAGATATATTTGCTTGTTTCAATTTTCATTTTAACTAAGACTTCATATCTCCAGCCATTTTTGCTTCCCAAGTAAATGAACACTGATTTCAAAATGTTCAGATATTTTTACAGGTAAACAAGACAGAAATTCTAAGAAATTCACATATTTCTATAGAATCGAAGAGAACGGATAAGACAAGACTCAACACCACAGGTTTAACACTTCAAACAGCTTCAGCCGTTCCAGCAGATGTAATTCACGCCGAAGTCCCCGTGATAAATGAGTATTCCTACCTTCATCGCTCCGTACTTTTATAGCTCCGCTTACAGACATTAAACTTTTATAATATCATCAAGTCGTTTCAATTGCTTTAAACGAGGCCAGTAATTGGAGCAGCCCCTTGTAGCATGTCGCTTAATTTCCCTATTGCGATGTAACAATTACATATGATTTGAATATTTTTTCCTCTCCCCGTCAAATTACCAAGAACCAACAGCGGAGTCGGATAACAGTGATGAGATCCCGTGTCATGTGACTCCTGCGAATTGTAAAGATGAACACAAACCAGCGGGGCTAATACTGTAAGCGTTTCCCATGATGCACTGCTTCCAGAAGCACCGATTATTATGGTGGTCTAATTAGTTGCTGGCGGAGCGGGCGGACTCCCAGCATGCTTTTCAGGACAGTATTGAGACATGGATCATGCTTGCTGCCACCCTTGAAAGGCCCTTCTGGGGCGTCTGAACTCTATTGTTATGTCTGCGAGGCTTTATTGCGGCTAGTAGGAGAGATTTGACGTGATTGGACGTTGTTTATACGGAGCGTGAAGTGCCGGGTTGTAACGGTCTCTGATGTGCACTTGCGCAGTCTGATATTAAAATGACACGGGCGAATAACACTGAAAAATTCAATGAGGTCTCTCAGTAGACCCCTAAGTAATGAGGCTCAGAGTCGAATCAAAGGAAATAACCTCACGTACCCACCGAGACAAATCGATTTTGAATGCTACTCCTGTGATTGGAATAGAGTCGCAAAAAATATCGTGACAATGTGCATTTCATTTCAAAATTTGTCTTTCAGACTGACACAAGATTGGTATTCGTGCACGCCTTTCAGTCGTCAAGACAAAATAAATCCTTTTTTCATTTCCTTTAACTTCCTCCTTTGGCAGTTCCATAACTTATTTTCATTCAAATTAATTTCCTTCAAGTCGAGAGCGCCGAGAGGGGAGAGATGCAAATACTCTTGTAATTTCTCCAGCCCCGGTATATATTTACAGACACCACAGTATCAGGAAAATACAAAACGAGGAAACCGACTTTTCTTGGTAACGCAATTACAACTTTTGATGAAAACGCCTCTCTCTGCTTCTCCGCGTAATTAAATGTCTCACGGCTGCCCCAGAGCGTCTAACAAAACGCATCTCGAAAACAAACGTGCCCTGAAAATCGTGTTTTTCCTGCGCGGCTGAAGTGCCGTTTCATGAGCCTGTAAGTGGTTTATATCTCCCTTTCAGAAGCGCTTAATCCTGCATCTCACACAGCACCGTCCTGGATAGAAGACATCAGTTTAAAGATACAGCGTCAGATTCAGAGCTCTAAAGCCGCAAACATGTCCAAGCATCTATGAGCTAAATAAGTACAATCACATGCAAGATCTGGCAGGACATAAATGACCTTTGATCAAGCTCTGAAACTAAAAACCTCCTCATCTGTATAGCTACAAGTCTCCATTAAAATACCATTAATGTGCATTCTTAATGATTGACTGACTCATGTTGGGATATAAATGCGGCCACTCCTGTTATCGTATCCAAACGCATCTTTGGATAAAAGTTTAGCGATGGATTTCACAACTTTACGCTACATCGGCGCGCAAATGTTAACATGCCAAACAATGATCTCACTACAGCTCTGCTCACAGCACATACATGGTGTGAAGGACTGAGTCATGTCAACTCATTTTCACACACTTTATATCTGTCAAAAGAAAGTGCTGACACCCTTCACGACACCTGCACAGAACATGACCTTGCAGTCAAGGTGTTTACTTTGTTTGAGAAGACTAACTTTTGACATTGTAAATATAATTCACTAACAATGAACAATATATTAGTTCATTGTGCAATAACCAAAGTTTAGAGTTACATCTTTTAGAAAAAGGATAGTTACCCAAACATTTAAATTCTGACATCATTTCCTCACCCGCAGATTGTTCCAAACCTGTATACATTTCTTTCTTCTGCTAAAAACAAAGCAAGATATTTGTAAGAATGTCAGTAACCAAAGAGATCTCATCCCCCATTTACTGCCATGGTAGGGAATATAAATACTATGGGAGTCAATGTGGATGAGATCTGTTTGGTTTCTGACACTCTTCCAAATATCGTCCTAATATCGCAGAACAAAGATATGTATACAGATTCGGAACAATCTGAAGGTTATTAAATGATGACAGAATTGTATTTGTTGGGTTAACCAACCCTTTCAGTTTATAAATGTATTAGTAAATGTTGAAATGAACATGAACGGATTAATAAATAGTATGGAAGTATTGTTCGTGGTTTGGTCATGTTAGCTAATGCATTCACTAATGTTAACAAATACAACCTTAATATAAAGCATTGTTCAATGTATAATTGTGTTTATTTCTTCCATAGAGCATGAAATCACATGACATCATATCCTGTTGCCCAGAATTGTTATGGGGGTCTAACAAAATATCGCTGTTGTCCTCCTGAAACCTTGTATCTCCATATCACAAGATTTGTATTTTTTGCAATAAATCATTATTATTAGTCACCCTTTGTTTGTCACTGGGTTTTGCGAATATCTAACTAATAAAAAGTATTAAAAAGTCTTTGCCAACACAGTCTGCAATCATTTCAAAACATAAAGGGGTTTTTCCCTTTCCTGAAAAGCAGTGAATTTGGACATCCGAGGTTTGGGTAGGACAGCACCAATATTTTCAACCAGTCGGGTCAAAAGTGACGTGTGTCTGTTACCATACTAGAGTTTCCAGCTTCCCTATCTCTGCACCCTACAGTCGGATAAAGCTGTACTGCTTTCTGAAAACATCCCTGTTTTAAAGGACAACAGTGAGCCCTAACCATCTCCTCTTCACCAACGTTTAGTCAGGTTACCGAAGCCAGATGGTCCTGGGTCCTCTGTTTAAAACCATCCTTAGCTGCCCTTGAGAGGACAGATACCATCCATCGCCCCGGGCTGTGGGATGAAGCTCGAGACGATCGGAGGTCGTGCCGTCTTAATTGCTGCACTCATGTGAGCTTTACAGCCGAGGAACAACAACTCAACTCGCTGCATTATTGATGGAGGAGACTCTGTAGCACTTACAGGCTAACAGAAACACGCTCTGGTGCCTGGTGATGTCACGCAGGGGTCGGCACCGCTCGGTCGGGGTTCGAGGCCGTCTGTGTGTGCGTGTGTGGGGATCCGATCATCCATCACAGCCACTTACGAGCCATAGGATCCGCTCGGCGTGCGGGCTAAATCACGTTAGCTCCCGCTGCACATACCTGCTGCCTGATTAGCTTTCTCTGCTCCACGCGAGCTCACGGTGCATCGTGGAGCTGCGCTTACGAATTATACAGCTATATTTAAACCTGGTCCAAACAGACAACCAAAAACAGTGCTGCACATACAGTACATTATGCATGCAGCAAATGACATATTATATACAATTACATATTATCATGACAATTTTTGATATGAAGATAACATGTATACTTTGGATCGAAGCATAAATGTAAATGTCCACATGCAGGAAAATGTGGTTGTCACTTCAGAGTCTCAATCTGTTTACACACATGGCAATAAAATAAAATGAATGGCTTTACTATGTAAATGTTCAGTAGCCATGCTAGATTAACTGCTATTTGTATTACCATCATTTTATGTTATACCATGACTACTATGGTAACTGTGGAAACTGTAGCATTGCGTTTTATAAAAAAAGTAAAAAATTGAGGCAAAAATAGCTAAAAAAATTAAAATCACGTCTCACCTTGAATTTCAACGTTTTGCCTCATTCTAATGGTATAGCTGCCATCAGCCCTAGGGTTAAGGGGTAAAGCCTTACGCTGGCTCCAGAGACGGCAAACTATTTCAAAACAACACTTCAAATAGCATAAACTAAACATCTCTGTCAACAAATATACAAAAACTTGCAGAACATTAATTGTGGCTAAGAAAGCAAAGCTTTAAATTATTGTTGAATTATTTGGGATATCACACGTGTAGAATTAACACAGTATCGATAATCATGGTTTCCAATTTCACGGTTATTTTCAATACCGGTATACTGTGACACATGAAAAAATCAAGATTATTTTATTGTATTTGCTCAATTAGGGGCATTAATATTGATACTAGGGATGAGACAATATTGGACTACTGTATATCGCAATACAAAAACATTGTAAGATAAGTATCGTAGAGCTATAGCAATATTCTTTTAGCTATAAATATATTTTTTTGTATTTTCATGTTAAAATTCCTTTTTATTCTCATCAGTTTACATAAAAATGGTTGAATTAAACTTGAATGTTGACAATTCAACAAAATAACAAATGTTAATGTTTTGGGAAATATTTGGGATTTGAGTGTCAGTTTCATATTTGTCTTAATTTTACAAATACCGTGATGTAATCGTAAACGCAGTATCGTACTGAACCATGAGCTGAGCGTATCGTTACACCCCTAATAGTTACCGTGAATATTTGTAACTATCAGATTGTAAAATCTGATATTGTGATAATGTTCAACCACGGAGTTTTCTTTATTTTAACAAACCAAATTAATGAATAAAGCAACTTAACTTTTATAGATCAGGCTATTTTTAGCAGCGAGATGCTAGATAGTTTCTATGTTCACCATATACGTCATTTTGATAGAGACTTCTGTATTCATTTCACACATGAAACGATAAATTAATGGCTGTCACTCCTTTGCAGTGGTTACGTGGCCTTTTTAGACCCCACTTAAGCACCTTCGAATCCTTTCAACGTTCCAGAAACACTGCTGACAACCGTGTTTCTTTCTGCAGGGTTTGATGTCTCTGACCGTATCCAGGTGATAAAACAGAAAAAGGTCATTGTCAGAATATAAGACAAAACAGATCTCTGACACTTGCTGCCATAACACCAGATGCTTCTTAACTTGCCCATAAACGTGTTTGTGTTGGAGAGAATAGCTTAATGCTATTGGAGGTCTGTCACTTCGGCTGCAGCGCTGAGATGGAACGTTTAGTGCTTAGCTGAGGTGTTTCATTTCTGACAGCCGAGCCGTGATCAAAACCCCAACGTGAGGGAGATGACTGACAGCTCCTAATGAAGAGAGGCCGAGGAGAGTGTGCACGAGAACAAAAGCACTGAGAGAGAGAGAGAGAATATAAAGGAGATTAAAGTTCGTTTTACTGAACATGGCTTTGTGTTGTGTGGTCATGCATACTGCAACAGCTCATAACACGATTACCATATTAACATGATGGGCCGGAGCTAAGACGACCAGTTGCAAAACTGGAAAAGCATCAACAAAAATTTAAACTAGGCATGTATAATAATATGTCAAATACATGACTAGTCAATGCATGTATTTAAAAAAGTCAACAGAGATATTAATGAAATCTACTTTTCGTTTTGTGCTACTATCAGATCGTAACCTCACAACGGATAAAAACGGGGCCAGGAAGCCGAGTCAAGATTCTTGGACGATCATAAGATTACCTAAAGGCCATGATGCACGTCGCTGCCTGTCTTTAATCACAAACATTCATTCATTCACAGATGGATTCATCTTTTGATCAGCGTCTAATCCGTTCTGTAAAGATGAGTAAAATAAAAGAGGGATTAGAAGTGATATGCACATCAACAGAAAAAGCTTAAAGTATTAAATGTTGGATTTGAAAAGTGACAGTAGCCTGTGGGTGATGTTAGCTTCCTGCAACAAATTTAACATCTGTGTCATTACATTAGTATATTGGATTTGGCATACGCTTTTATTCAAAGTGACTTGCAGTGCATTCAAGACATTGTGTATACATTAAATACAGTCAATTCATTTGTATTGGTGTGCGTGTTCTCTGGGAATCAACCATATGACTTTTGTGCAAACACAACGATATACCAATTGAGCTGAAAACACAACAGCCCTAAAAACATTGCAGGGTTATGTTGAACTCAGTGTTGGGGGACGAATACAGAAAATGGTTATAACCAAGCATAGGTTAATTCACAACCCAACAGCATTTTGACTCAATGCTGACATGGACCGTCAATGAGCAATGGATGCACGCGGCTGGAACTGGAAAGGTATTTTCTTGACAAGCTTTAATCTGATTGGTTGGCTTCAAGTAACATCTGGAAGTAAGGGCACATGGGCTTTTTATCTGTATCATGGAGCATGTGTTCGCGAGGTACAGGCTGATACAACAAGCACTTTTGGAAGAACTAATCCAAGCGTTTGCCAAAATTTGCCAGGTAGCAACATTACATTATAGAAAGATATTCACAGTATTATTCAAGAGAAAACTAAGTAGCATGTAAACTGTAAGCGGAACTACATTCTGCGTTGTGTAATATCTATCACAAAAAAATGCTACGGATGGTTAGACAAAGATTCTAATCACAAATCTGGAAAGTTCCCAGTAACTCATGCTACTGTTTGCACACACCGTGTCATCAACATTTGCCAATCCATGTCAGTCTAATATCGATTTCAGATAAACTTCCTCTTAAAGACAAAACAAAAGTCACTTTAAAACTGTTTCCTCCTCTGTAAATTATCCTTTTTGCCCAGAAATCACAAATGTTTCTCCATTAGCGTTTCAGAAGAGATGTCAACAATGTCTCAAAATGAACTCTGCAATCATAAATCCATATTATTGCATTTTTTCATCACATTTACCCAAATCCAGATTATTTTACATTTCCAAACTCTTCGTGGATTACGTCTGTTGTCTCCTTTATTTCAGTTTAAATGTTCTTCCAATTTTTGGAGAAACATCTGAAATTAAAATGACACAACTGAGAATGTCCTGTGCTGTAAAAAAATATATATACTATGTGCATGCATATATTCTGTGTGCAGTTGTATATATGTCTCTCTGTGTGTGTGTGCACGATAACGTGTGTGGTTCATGTTGGTATGTGTGTGAAACGAGGAGGAATTTTGGGCGGAAAAACACAGCTGCAGGAATATCATGTTCCTCACATAATCAGAACAAATTTACTTTTGATTGCCTCAGTGTTGGACCAAACACATTTCACCTCCTTTTACATGACAAGCCATCAAATGCACACACACACACACACACACACACACACACCAACACACACACGCACGCACACACACGCACGCACACGTACAACACTCTCAACGATAAACGTACAACGATAAAGACGTTGATTTTAACACGAAAAAAGCATGTGACTCATCAAACTGAAATATTCCAAGCAAAAGCCTCATTTAGTTTATATCCTCGCTGGAGTCCCAGAGCATCAGGACTCTAATGGGTTATAATTATTGCCATTAACTGCAAATTTGCATCATTTATTCACCACTCTGCAGGATTTTGTAAGAAATTACACGTTGCCTTGGACTCAACTGGATTTATTTAGAATAAGCACTTTACCCCAAAGCGCTTCATTATCATAGAGATGAAACAAATGTCCACACGCTTGTCGTCGCCGCATCATTTGGGCGATCACACCCTGAGCGACATCAATCGATTTAGCACGAGAATGACAGCGAGCCGTAGAGAAACATCTTAGACAAAAGAATGCAGAGCCAAGAGAACCAGAGAGAACGTAACTTTCTATCATTACTATTATAATAAAGTCTGAATCCAAAGTGCTTTGTCACATCTACACTTGCATATGTACAGCTCAAGGTGTTTTTTCTTCACAATGTTGTGCTCTTCAAAACCAAACCCTTATCCACGTGTCAAATGGCACCGCAAAGTTCATCGCAACATTTACCTGAAATGTTACCGAGGATTAATCAACAAGAGACAGGTTTTCAAAGGATCATCGGATGAGGCGTGTCAGGACGTGACATCTTTAACACATCATCAAAGAGTCTAAAGGATCTGTTACCCAGATTTAACAAACAGCTGAAGATCATGCCTACGATACGCTGACACCGGAGCGGCTGAGGACCAGCACCCTGAAACAGAGCCATGGTGGTGGCTTAGATTTCCGCAAGGACCCACAGCCTCGGGCTTGTTGGGCTGAGCGTGAAGTTAAAAAGCCTGGTCCCCATCTATCAACCAAACCATCACGGAGCATCAGGGCTCCTCACATCCTAAGCGTTCATCCGGAGATCAGAATCTGCTCATTTCCCAAGTAACAAATGAGGGCGCAACAAAGACGTTCAGTTTTGCGGAACTGCATGAGGCTGATGATAGGAGACTCTCTCACGTGTGTGGAGACCTCTTTTAATTCATTAGCGGCTAATAGTTGCGAATGCTTGAAGTTAAACGTGTGGAAAAACTGATTTATGGCTCAACAGTTAATGGATAGAGATGATAAATCAATCGGGTGTTTTTTTGCAAAGAGACAGGTTCCTGGATGCTCTGTTGGCTTAAAGGGATAGTTTGCCTGAAAACAAAAAATTCTGTCATCCTTTATTCACCCTCGTGTCATTCAAATCCTGACCCTTTCTTCTGTGGAACACAATAGAAGATATTTGCGAATTGTCTCAGTGGTTGTGTGCATACAACGGAAGTCAATGGGGCCCAATATTTGGTGTCCAACGTTCTTCAAAATACCTTCGCTTGTGTTGTGCAAAATAAACTAATTCATACAGCACATGAGGGTGAATAAATGATGAAAGAACTTGCAGATGAACTATCCGTAAAAAAGTCATTAATAACGGCTTTTATGAATCAGCTAGGCAAACTGCTTGTACAAGGCTTAAATTCAGGTTTAGGGATTTAAACGAAACGTATTAAAATATAGCAAAATCACACTGTGGCATCAAGGGCAAGCACCTCTCACAAATGAACGAATTTGTTCGAAATATT
Organism: Barbatula barbatula; assembly: GCF_947034865.1. Lineage (NCBI taxonomy): Eukaryota > Metazoa > Chordata > Actinopteri > Cypriniformes > Nemacheilidae > Barbatula > Barbatula barbatula. The sequence goes on along the minus strand of NC_136781.1, from coordinate 2,160,178 downwards.
CCCTTCTTTTAAAATTATTTCATTTAGGCCTTCAAAACAAACGATTTAATAGTTTCTGCATCTATAGTGTTATCTTATACTTCAGGAAACAGGCACAGAAGACCAGCATATGTGGGTACTACTCCAAAAAAGGTCCCTGTTGTTCCTACTCATGAACCGAAGTCAAAAAGCGGAAGAATGACGCATCCAGAACTTTATAAAATAGGACATGTTTACATTCCTCACATTCTCTTAACTGCTTTAATGATTTAAAAGTGTGTGTGTACGATGAGGGTGTGTTGGTGTTATATTTACTAAAAGCATTTACCACAAGACTCCCTTCAAACCGCTTATAAAACGCATGACAAATTTGGAAATGGGCTTAGTTTGCACCAAAATGTATATTTATTCATCACCTACTTACCATGTCTTACGTAACTGATCTTTTTTTATAAATAATTGTATATGAAAATACATTCATCGCCCTCATGTCATTCCAAATCTGTATGGTATTTTTTCTTCTGTGGAACACAAAAGACGACATTTTGAAGAACATTGATAACCAAATAGCAACGGACCCCATTGACTTCCATTATATGAACACAAAACCACTAGGACACTTTTCAAAATATCTTCCTTTGTGTTCCACTGAAGAATGAGTCAGATACAGGTTTAAAATGACACGAGCATGAACATAATAATGAAACAATTGTATTTTTGGTGAACTACCCTTAGATAAAAGAGCTTCTGTACACAAACAACACTAGCAAGACAACTTCAATGTAAACTCAGTGTCATTTCCTAACAAAACACAGTTTCCTCCTTCAGATCTCTTCAAACAAAAGCAGGTTCTTCCATTTTCACTTGTTTACACACAAACACACAGGCACACACACCTCTGAACTGCATTTTCTATAAAGCACTCGGTATCACCAGCTGTCAGTGTCCTGCACAGGTTCGAGGGCTGACAAGTGGAAGAGGTGGGGGCGTGCGTTGGAATTAAAATGTCAGTCGTGGGACCGACAGGCGGTGACTGGAGAGGTGAGACAGCTGAGAGGGTGAGACAGCAGCTCTTCATTGTGTAGCACTTATACAGAAACTCCTCAAATCCATGTCAAACGCGCTGGAGTCAGCGCCCATCCCCAAAGCACTCAACAGACCTGTCAGAGTGACAGAGGATGAAAGAGTAACACAGAGAGAGAGAGAGAGAGAGAGAGAGAGAGAGAGAGAGAGAGAGAGAGAGAGAGAGAGAGAGAGAGAGAGAGAGAGAGGTTTGTATATACTCAGTAAACTCAATACAGAAAACCTTAAAACAACAGCAGCTTGTGACTTAAAGTGAGACGTCAAGTCTTGTGTCCCCTTGGAACACAAAATCAATTATATACATTTTAACAGGTGAAAAAGATAAACATCGTAAACAGTTAAATACATATTGTAAATCACAGTTGTATTCTATAAGATGAATGCTTCAGACGCTAAATGCCTAAATGTTCATAATGTAATACAACTGCTGGCATACAAATATTTTATTATAAACCAAATATTATATCAAAATGACTTCACACTCTTACAAATATAAGTTTCTGAAATGGGAATCGCTTTGCTGATTTATTTTAGACTCTTGTTTTCCAGTATATCTAAACACTCTTAACATTTTGTTTCAAGTCTTGTTTTTTCCTTTGTTGAGTTACAGTAAGTTTATTTTCCTCGTCGGCATATATTTGTCATGATTTAATCATTGCGTTTTGTTTTAGGAAAAAACGAATTAAAATGTTTTAAGACTCATTTTATTTTTATTTCAAGTATCTTGCTTCAACCAAATTTTGATATTTGCATGCTGAAAACAAGAGAAAATATTGAAAAAATATTAAATTGCGTAAAATGTCACATCCAAACATCCCGCTTTGATCTAAATACTGTTTTTGTTAAACCATTTATGTACAAATGCCTTACAAAATGAAACAATCTTTTGATCTAAACAATCTGCAATGTACAGTGACCATAATACATTTGATCTTACTTTATTTAGATAGTATTTTTGGAGCATTTTCACTCATCGTCTCTGACACAGAACCAGCTTAAGCTATTTCGAGCTCTCGGTGTGTGTGAAGCACTTGCGCAGCTGTGCGAGTTGGGCTTAGCCTGAGAATGTTAGCGGTGTCCTGCAGCACCTGCACGGATCACTGACCTCTCTTTTACAACATAAGACAGACGAACCAACTTGCCACGTTTAAACCCTCGCATAAATCTGCCGGCTTTATAACGAAGGTACTTCCTTTATTCCGTATCCGGTTACCGAGGCGCGTTCTCGAGTAATGCGTTTTCCTCCTGGGTCGAGCGAGGCCCGCGCGACTGGACAACCTCACATCAATGTGCTGAAAATGAACACGGCTTCACTTGAGCTTAATCCAGCTATTTCGTTCTTGACGTTTTTATGGAAGGTTCGGGCAGAGGAGTATTGAAGTTGCATTACAGTGGAACAGAACTAGCCCTTTGCTACAGTAGTCAAGAATCTGGGCACGGATCGCGAGCGCAGGTGTGCGGCATCGGGTTTCAGGTGAGGTTTGAAGTCTCGAGGACGCAACTACGTGCGTATTGTGGCGAGAAAAGCGCAACTTTTCATAAACCTTCGTAACAGGCCAACGCGGATCCATCAGTCTGGAGCGATGATAGATAAACCAGTTGTAGAGCAACAATGGATTCTGCGGATTAATCTTCAAACGCCGCGAACACAAACATGGCTGCCAAACGTCATGGAAATGCCTTTCGGCCGAACGTGAGATCGCGGCTCAGGCTTCGCCACTTTAGCGCAGTCAGGACAAGTGGATTGACCTCGTTTTTGTAACACGAGAAAGAGCGACACTCTGGAATTCACAAACTTTCATCCCGGCAGTCAAAACCTTTCACCGCGGTCATCTCAAAGAGTGCGTCAGCGGTCAGATATCCGCTGAGTGGATCTGACTGCGCGCAATCCATACGGACTCTCGCAATATTCCAAGGAAATTAAAGGAATAAAGACAAGTCAGGACAAATGTCCTGCATGCGAAAAGGCAAAAAGATTTACTAAAAACTCCTAAACAGAATAGACGGTTGAAAGTCCTTCACTTAAAACCCGGCACATCATTTTCATTTGTCACAGAACTACCCGAAGCATTCGTCTTTATATCTTTGTGATTTTGAAATAGATCGATAAATAGAACGATTAATTGCATCCAAACTATAATGTTTGTGTTTACATGTTTGCCTGTGTACTGTGCATATTATTTGTATTTGTATTTATAAACGCATCCACGTAATTGCAAATATTTCAGAGAAATATCAAATATATATAAACGTTATTACGTACATAATTGATTAATATATCAATATATATGAAGAGTTTGGTTCCAAAATGAGAACTCAAAAATCTTGTTTTTGTGTTAGTTGGCTGTATTTAAGTTATTATGGCTTAAATCAAAACAAAGCAATTGTTGTTCGATTGAGATTAATTGGAATGCACCAGAAAATATGATTTTGGAACCAAACATTTCATATATATTTATGAATATATACATGTATGTGTTTATAAATACAAATTTGATATGCACAGTAAACACAAACTTTTTTCCGGATGCGATTAATTGCTGTTAATCGTTTGACAGCCCTAAATATATTTATTTAACTAATCACAAATCACAATAAAATGACTGAATCCTACATTCCTAATGAATAATCAGGCCTACAATAGACAGATTTGAACTCAACCCTCATCATTCATAACCGAAGTTAGCCTATATGCAAACCTATATAATTAATTTCATCAACAAAGTGGTTGTGTGGTTTTTGCGTCAATGCGCAGCATATTTTTCAAATAAAAAGAAAAATGGCAATGACAGACATACTGTATAAGCATAACTGTTGTTCAACATCCTTGAGCGTGTTTGGCATTTGTGGCATTCCAGCGATGCTGTTCTCTATAAGGTCAATCAGACCTGTTGATGTGCAGAGATCTTCTGGCAGCGTATAGCTCTGTTTAATGAGTATTTGTGTGAGGAGGTGAAGCGTGGAGCTGAAGAGCTCAGACGCACCTTTAACCGCTGTCAATCTGCTGCTTTACCATCACTCAGCAAATGTTGCAACATGAGGTACAGTCTGCAGGGTTCACTGGCCATGAGACACTTTTACTGACATCACCTGTGTGACTGACACGCACACACATGAGTGCAAACACAAACATCACATTCAAATCAATATGCAAACGCTTTCAGCTTCTGTTATGTGAAAACAAGCACAAACACGTGAAGAAAGGACAGTTCATCCAAAAGTCTCAACTACATCATTTATTCACCCTCATGTCATTCCAAACCTGTATGTGACTCTTTCTTCTGTGGAACACAAAATGAGATATTTTGAGAAACGTCTCAGTTGTTGTGTTTGTACAGTTGAAGTCAATGTTGGTTGGGCAACATTCTTCAAAATATTCTCTTTGTGTTCTGCAGAAGAAAGAAAATCATGCTCATGACATGAAGGCGAGTAAATAAAAAGTTTCATATTTGCGTGAACTATCCCTTTGATAGATTTAAAGCAATGTTAACAAATAAACCTTATTGTGAAGTATTAGCAAAATCTTGAAACAAAAATGTATGTAAATCTTTATTTTGTTTATTCAAAAAAACACAAACATATGGCTTTGATCTCAAAATCAAAAATCAAGATTCAAAAACCAAATAAAAGGTGATAAGAAGACATTTGTTTGCTAAAGATAAAGTGCTGCAAGAAATGTATTAAAGTCCTTGTATAACATTACAGAATGGCGGTACATTCATATTTCTCAAACACTCTGGTTAGAGGTTTGTTCGAAACATACACGACTAAGTGTTTGAGGGGTTTGTTCAATGTGTTATTAAGCTTCTGCAATTTCATTCACTCCAGACAAATGAACATGCACACTCGGTTCGATAACCGAACTATAATAATACATGAAGGTGATCTGTGTTGTACAAAGCACCTTGTAAGTAAATGTGACTTAACTTGACATTCAAACTTTTCGTAAATTGTGACCATGTTGACTTTAGCGCATAGCACCGAAAACACAAAGCCGCTCTACAGAAACACTTTTTGCATTTTGACACAAATCACAACCAGTGCAGAATGTTATCCAAGACAAACAAAGAACTTGATGATACTGAAGATACCAGTAGGTCTTTTCGATCTCTACGGAGCCGCAATCATTTTCTTGTTAGGCTTTAATGCATTCCTCTCCTGCTGTCCTACTGCAGGGCTCGCACAGAGTTTATTTTAACCCTCTTAATTAGAGAGGGAACAAAATATTCTGTGCCAGACAGTCCTACAGGGTAACAGTCCTAAACATAAATACTGTTCATTGGATTGGTCCTGTACCCTCCACCAGCACTGAAACGGTGACCGTATCGATTTGGTAGGGTTTGTGGAAGCATAATGAAGTCCCCAGACCGTGTGTTCTAGAGTTAAGATGAGCAGAGGCCACAAGCAAACCTGTTACTCTCAGATTTATTAGACTCAGCCTGGAGGGCCTACGCTGAGCCATAATAAATGTTATCAGAGTGGCTATATTTCTGGATAACCGAATTATCAGCTCAAATTTCACTTCGGGGTCTCGGGGCTAATATACATTATTGATCTGCACACCATTTTAATCAAACTTACATTCATTGAACTGATCGAGAACTTTCTTAAACGCACCTTTGAGCATGTTCTGATAGATATGAATGAACAGCCATGCTAATTTATGAAAACTACCAGTCAAATGTTTAAACCCACCAATTCTTTAAAACCCACAGTTTTATTTGTGCAGTTTCAGAAACCATAAATGTAAACTACACAAGCTTAAAGTGTCCCATATTTATTTATTCATTTAAAGCAGCCAAACGCTTTTTAAACAGCACTTAACTTTCCATGCAAGTAACAGGTTGGACATTTGTTGTCTGATTTTCCTTCGATACATCTTATTTAACTTATAAATATCAATAAATAGATAAATAAATAAATATAAATTAATAGATGCAAATTAATAAGAAAATGCATACACAGACACTATACATGCCTCGAAAACGTTAAGCATTATTTATTATAGGGCTTTTAAGATCAAGAGGATCGTAAATTCAGGAGTCCAAACCTTTGATTGTAATATATTTGTAAGTTAATATTTCCTTATACAGTAATTTATCAAATAAATATAATGATAAACACCTGCATCTTAGTTATTTTCAGGATTAATAATTACATCAAATAATGTTATTGCTTTACTTCAAAATGACCTATTCTTAAAATGACATGAATGAGAAATTATGAGAAATTAAAAGTAAGGTTACTAAATGTAATTGATAAATAAGTATGTGTTATTTATTTATTCATTCATTTTTAATGTAACTTTAAACCACCTTAAAGCTCCTGATTAATCAAAAATAAATATTGTAAAACTATAATGATTTTGTGAAGGTGTTTGTAACTTTACACACAGTATTGTAAGAGTAAGCTATTGGTTAAAAATAGTGATAACTGACCTGGACACTATAAGTGCCATTTAAGATTTAAACAGGAAAAACCTCACAAGCAGTTCAAGTTAAATACGTATTAGTTCTGGTTATGTGACAAACCATGCGAGCACATATAATAAATACAGTATTTAAAAACAAAAGATAGATAACAAATTATGTTTGCCCCTATTTTACAATGACGTATCTGTGCAATAGTTCATGCAAAGCCCTGTAATTAAAGTCAGTCCCTCATTCATTGCTGTTGTAGGATGGGCTATAAGGCCAGTTTGATAGACACCTTATTGAGTTAATGCTGCTAGGACTCATTCCAAGAGCCCTAAATTGCAAGGCCATCAATCTCAGCTAGTGTTTTTCCTCACTCAAAGGGAGTCATCAATTAGGAGGCTGGTGCTCCCTGTGTTTGGGCCCAGACGCTGGGTCTCCCCTTCTAATACAACAGGCCTGTCTACTCTGAGACTGAGCAGGGATAGAGAGAAAGAGAGATAGAGAGCAAGAGCAGGGGGTGATAGGCAGCACTAAGCCTGAGGGTACATCATTATTACCAAAGCCTCTTTCTCTCTCTCTCTCTCTCTCTCTTTCTTTCTTTTTCACCCCCCATAAATGTTATCCTGAATGTATCTGTATTTAGTATTGCTCTCTCCAAATAACAAATTATAAGCCATTATTTTCCATTTCAAAATTATGTAGTATGTTATTTATTAAAATAAATTGTATTTCCTTTTATTTTGTAAATGATAATGGTCGCTTAGTAGCTTTTTACTATATACTAAAGCTAAATATTTGACAAATATAAATAGCCAACAGACCTATGGAATTGCAGTTTGTCAGAGAGAGGTCTGCTCCAGTTAAATAGCTTTTCCTTTGACAGACTGACAGCTCAGTCAAACGTGACTGAAGGTACTGTGGTCAATTCCCTGTGTACAATATTGTATTATTAACTTTAAGCGTTTCAGAAAGATTTAGACAATACTTTGTATAATTGTAGCCTACTATTTTCAATTTAAATTCGCATCTTTACGCGCATTTATCATTGCTTTGCTTCCAACGCAACTCTTGCTATGGGAACAAAAGAGTAACGAAAATGTTAGTGTTACATACATTTAAACATTTCCAGCCTGCTTTTATTAAAGTTGCCCAATGGCACCCCTCCCCCGGGTTACCACCCCCTGCAGGTGGCTGGCAGAAGGTCCCTCTCTGCTCGGAGCCCGCGGGCATCACCGATGCGTCCTGCCGGTGGCGGCTGGTGGAGGAAATTAAATTACTGCTCGAGGTTTGTAAACAACACAAAGCCAATGATACGCTCAATTACGCGCTTGACACTCCAACGAGAGACGCGTGTAGACGCGCGAGCGGCAGAGAAAGAGACAAAAGATGGATTACAAGAAACACATTAATGGCTATAAAGCAGATGTCTTTTTAAAACAGTTCACTGTTAGTTAACTCATTAGGGAAATAACAAAAATATCTATCCATCTATCTATCTGTCTATCCATCCATCTATTCATCCATCTATCCATCTTTCTATCACAGTCTGTTGGTATGTTGCTGTTTTTCTGGTGTTTAGCCATATTATATTAATTTCCTAGCGCTTTTAGATCAACAGATGTTTAATACAAGCACACAAAATAAGAAAAAGCATTTTTGCATGTTTTGTTTTATTTCGAAAACGCCAAACATTTTTTCTTTTCGGTAAGATAACTTGCCAATCGACGAGCATATGTGTCTGAAAGTAAAATAGTGGCTTTTTGTTGATGTTATAAACAGATGCTTTGATCGAATAAATGAATTGTACAAGTTGTATTTCACAGAAATTATTTATTTAAAAAGCCTGATAATATTCTACAACCAACAAACATATTTACAAAATAAATTATACATGTAGGCAATGTTTTCTTATGTTTACGCCAAGTACTGACACGTTGTCTGCACTGATGTAACTGACTAATTACAAATAAACGATTTAAATAATTTATTTACAATAACATTACAAAAAGAAAAACATGTATCACTTTGTGTAATTTACACAACGATATTTTACCGAAATTAAACCATTTATTCCATTTATTATTTACTAAAAACTTAATTTAAGGGATCGAACAAAACAGCACTTATTTTTTTAAGATGCTTAAATAATGATTGTTATGTAAATACTCAAATGGGATTCAAACTTTCTAATTCAAGGTTTATGCATTTACAATAAAACCGAATGTGGTTATCCTATTATTTTTTATAATGCTTTCGGAAATAGTAACATAAACCGAAGAGGAAGGCAAACCTAATAAATGACAAATTACATTAAAGAACTGGCTACATAAAAAACAGAAACAAAATAATTCGTCTTCCTTTACCATTTTTCCCCAACGCCCTCTCTGCGCTCAAAATTCATATCGACAAAGTGAATAAAACAATTCATTATTCCAACACTTTATCTGTTTCAGGTCACACAAGACCTTTCGATGTTATCCTGTCTCCCCTCCCCTCACACCTCTCATTTAGCCCACATTACCAGATGACGTATCGGAGATTCCGGTGAGCTCCTCTGCACTTTTCCCTTTTGGCGTTCCGTCCAGTTTAAGCCGTCTGATCGGGCAAGGAGGCGCCAGGTTCTCCCGGGGGAAAGAGAAAGTCAAGGACTGCAGCTCGAGATGCAGAATAACGTAATTCAATCTGCTCTGAATTCAACCTAATTACAGCAGAAAGCACAACAGTCATGGGAGGGATGGAGAATGGTGCAATGGATGCGAATTCCCTATTTGACAGCCTCATCCGCGAGCGCCACACAAACGCGCAAACACGCACATGCATTAGAGGGGCACAAGGCCAAGATGCACGCGAGGAAATGCTGAAGGTAGAGCATGTACTGACACTTAGAGTCGAGGGATCATTCAGAGCTCAGTGTGCTCCGCATTTCTCTTTGAAAAACAGTCAACACACATCACTCATCTGGAGCTTGTAAACACAACTTGGTTGCTATCAACATTATTACCAGTAAAAAACTAGATTTTAGTTTATTACCAGTAAAAAAACAAAATCTCTTCTTTCGTAAATAATAATAATAATAATAATAATAAATATTGTCATTATTATTGTACGCATATATAATAATATTATTGTAAGGCTAATTATTATTGCCTATTAATTGTTTAAAAAAATCATCAATTGATAAATAATATTTAGGATTAACAATTTATTATCACAGATATCTCACCCTTTATGTAAAAGTTCTTTATACATTATTATACAGATGCATAAACAGTCAATCCTCATAATCTGTCGAGGGATGCAGCTGTGATGGGTGGGATTTTCCTTTTTAAACCCACGTGCAATGTCCATATTGAACAACACGGGCAGGTGTTCTGGCAACGCATCGTTGTGACTCTTATGTTAAATTATTATGCCCTTTTCATAAAATAAATAATAAAAACGAGCTTTTAAGTAATTTACTTAGATTGACAGCTCTTTGTGGAGTCATTTCTTTCCGAGTAAAAAATCCGAGTAGCTACTTTGCTACCGACTCGACTCATTCTTTATGTAGCGTTGTAATCGCCATTTGTCATGAGCTGTGCCGCTTGGTATCGCCTTCCAATCCCTGTGGCACCATATTGAGCAAACACTATCGCAGTTGTTTGCAAATCTCCAAAAGCGCACTGAAACAGGTTACACGCGGGAGGGCGGCGGGTCACCGAATCTGTTGAGAGGCGGACTGTGACAAATTACTTTTGTCTTCGGTTTGTCTTTATACTTTATTATCACCACCGCCTGGAGATTCCGATTTATCAATGACCCCTATATACACTGAACGGCTCTGCCAAGACATCGCCTACGGGCAACCAGCTATAAGGGCTTTTGCAATTGACGAGACCGAGGTAGGAAGGTAGGTTTAGAAGCGACGTCTTTTACGTCTGTAGAAAAACAATAAATCAAACCTCTTAAAATCTTAAACAGGCAAAAATGAAAGCGAGAACTCAAGTTTCACATTATTTGCAATTAAAGTATTCCAAGTGTCCTGTTTTACGCATAGCTCGTGCATTTATTTTTATGTGGTTTAAATGATCCCAGCATGCATTTCAGACACAGTGTTTTTAACGTCCCAATCCTACACGGCCAAGTCGAAATGATGCTTTAACGGGATACAAATAGGATAGATTTGTGAATAAACAGCTCTTTGCACTTAATGAAATGAAACAAGACTAAGGTAGGCGCGGTTTGTCAGGTTCAATGATACGAGTCCTTTTTAGCGTTAACAATAATTACAACTTAAACCAATTAGTAACTATTAGATAATATTTTTCCTCCGCGTGAAAATGTAATTGTATTTAACGTTCACTGCTGACGAAAACAACTCGTGAACGCGGGGCACCGTATACGCTTCTGCCGCAATTTAATTCAACTCAATAAAAGCAAGAGAGAAACGCAATTAAAATATTTCCAGCACAGTTCATTTAGTCCGATAATAACTGTTGTTAAAATAAAGCAATCTTTGGGAAAATAACCGCAGGAGGAATATGAATGTGAAAGAAATTAGATCTACAATTGCATATGTGTGCATAGCGCACAAAATGCCATTAGGGCGAAATCTAGAAAATGAAAACCATCCCACATCTAGGAAATAATAGCCGTGTTAATCCTGACTGTTAATTGTGATTGAGCTCTTACTTTATTTCTAAATTGAACTGCTTCGTGATAAAGACTCAATAGTGTCTTATCATTATGACCTCAGATGGGCCTTTAAACCTGTGATGCTCTATAACAGCAGCATCACTTTGCCACGGCAACTGAATAACCATTCCAATTTAACAAACGCCTCTTCGAAATACAAATGTTTATGATGCACTTAATATTTTTCGTCATATCTGGGGAAAAAAAGAAAATCATTTTGATATTGTTGTTATATCCTGCCTACCCGAGGTTGTGTCACAAAACACGACCTCGTGCCGTTAAAAGCCGCGACTTCAATGTCGCTTTATTTGATATCACCGAAAGCCCAACATGCTTTCTTGCTATTGAGATACACAAGAGCGCTTATTATTGATACGGCTTTGTATTTAGAAAATTGATTTTTATGCTACCCTCTAGCCACGTTGGGCTGCAGAGAAATATTTTTATGCGTGCTAAAACTGAAATAAGTACGTAATAAAACGATGATATATTAAATTCGTTTTCCTTGCTTTCAGTTTTTATTATGCACCATTTTTCATTTTTATTGAATTGAACGCGGAGAATCTTCCACTGTAGCTTCAGGCGAAAGAAGGTTAAATTATTTGCGCCAATCACACCGGCTTCTGCAAGACTGAAGGCAACCGATCTCTCTCCTGCTTCGCCCTTTATTTTTCGCACCCAACGGCTAGTGCACTTCAATGAAATCCACTTTCATTAGATTAAGCAAACGCATTGCCATATTTAAAGTTGCATGTTCCAGTACACTAGTTTTTGTTTTTCCAAACCACTAACTCGCCGCAACAGATTTAACAAATTGTGTTTTACACGTTATTCTGATCTGGCATCCTCATGGACATTAAAACTAGTCAAGTATATTTTTAAAGCACACTGATATATAGCCTATTTGGACTAGATCTTGAAAACATCATGCAATGAACATGACATTTAATCTTTTTGTAAGTGATAATACGACTATTCCGGCGTATTGCGCATATTATTCCCTACAGCACTGCTTTATTCGTCTAGGCGTGCAGCATTTTCATTTTACACTGTGAACTATAACAGTACAACAGCCCTGGCAAAAATAGAAGCGGCTTCTTTAAGAGAGGGGTGCGGGCGCAAAGCATTGTCTCTCCAGAAGTACGCGCGAGCCAATGAAGAGGCGCGTGACTGAGTTCGGGCAGAAGGGGTTTGTCTCACCTGCTCGAAATCACTTCAAGAGGCGCGCGAACAGGACATTTTCAGCTCGCTACAATTAATATGCACGTATCGGACAGTTAACACTTCACTTTAGATAACAGTGATGCGCGCAAGTCTGGGCCGTGCGCCTTTCCGATAGAACCTCTCCAGAAACGCGTCAGCTTCCTGCGTGACAACTTGGCAACTCGTCGGTCCGTGGATTTAACAGTAAACGCGGAGTCTTTCCACGGTCGACTTGATTTTAAGGTACCGTATCATGGAAATGAAAACAGGCCAAACGCAATGCATGGAAGTGTTGGATAATGCCGATTCGTGATGGAGTCACTGTGATCTCTGTTTCACTATTCTTTGGACAACAAATGGCAGCGAAATAATCTGCATGGGCACTTGCGCACTTCAATGAAGAATATCTGCTAGAAAATAAAAGTGCGTACATTGGGGAGTAAACGGCGTTGAAGTGTTAGGAGTGAAATATTGCAACCTGTGCGTAACGAACTAAACCGCGACGATGGAGCACACGGGAATCGAAGAGGTGAACCAGACCCACCAACAGCACGAGCCCATCAGCTTTGGAATAGATCAGATTCTCAATGGCTCGGACCAGCCGAACAGCTGCATGCTTCCGAGCCGAACCAGCGACACGGACTACCCGCTCGCGCCCAACGTGTACGCCAACGGCTACAACAGCATGTACAATCCGGCCTGTTCGATGGCGGCGAGTCTGGCAGGTTCCTACAATGTCAACATGAACATGAACGTTAGCATGAATATGAACGTTAACGTGAACTCAGGGAATGCAGGTGGTGTCATCCGCGTCCCCGCACACAGACCCATGCCACCTGCACCTCACCCGTCTGCCCCGCATCCACATAGCATCGCGGCGGGGATGCCCACAGTGCCCAGCATGGGTAGCCCCCCCAGCTTCACGTTTCCCTGGATGGAGAGCAGCAGAAGATTTGCAAAGGATCGATTGACTGGTAAGCCTTGTTATTTTCGCGTTGTATTGTATTCGTGGTACTCATAAAACTGCCATATAGTCATTGTGTGCGCGCCTGACTGACCAGCAGCGAGACATATAGTTTATTTGCTGAAATTAAAGATGATTGTGTGTCTCGATCAGTTCATAACAAGTAAATAGAGTAATTTGATGTGACATTTCCTCAGTTCAGCAAATCGGGCACCCTTGTGAGAATAATAAAAAAAAATGAAAAAATTAAACAAACAATATAGCTACAACATTACAGTTACTAGGCTGATAATGTCCGTGTTTACAATTCTGTATGGATTATAAAGTAACACAAAAACAAGATAAAATATACACATAAAAATGTGGCAAAGCCTTTTAGGTTTACCTTTAGTGTTACACTGCTTTATTTATCTCAATATTCCATTCCGTACCTCACAGTATATTTGCTTAACATGTGCCTACTATTATTATAACGCCTATTATTAGTATTATATCAATATATTATACCTACTATAATTAGTTCGAAACGGAAATAGATTGTATTTAGATGTTCATATTTTCCAGTGAAATATGTTGAAGTTAAAAATGATAAAATTCCTCCACCTTTATTTAAATTAGAAACAAATTTTGTTTGTATTTTTTATTATAGTTATTTATTTTACTTACGTTCAATTTAGGTTAACAACTTTTCTGTAGACCATCCAAATTTAAAACCACTTAGCCATAAATAAGGGATACTTGTTATTGTATAATAAAAAAATAAATATAAAAACATGCTTTAAGACTAGAATTTTAGGGATTTATAATCATAATTTTTATTTGGCTTTGCAGATGTTCCACGGCGCTCACAGAGCTGTAGGACCAACAATCTCGGCCTTTTATACTGAGTTGCTCAATAAAACACGCCTTTCAAAAACACAATTTCGTCCTATTAGTTGCATCTATTTGTTTTATGAAACCGGTTACGTCCATATTCTAGAGCAACTGTCTCTCTGGGCCTTCAGGACAAATGAATCACGATACAGTGGTAGCAGGGCACTAAGTGTTGCCTGTATGTCACAGCCAGTAGTGATGCGTAATGGCATGTTGACAAATCGTTTTAATCTACGAAAACGTAATACCAATAGAGATCAAAGAGAGCACAATTTTGGATAGGCCTAACATTTTCAAGTAGGAGGAAAACTGAAGTTAAGGATATATTTGTATTACACGGTTACAGAAAGAGGATTCATGGTGCTCGTTCTATTATTATTATTATTATTATTATCATCATTATTATTATAACAAATTGGCTATGCTAGTAAATAGCACATTAACTAACAATTATGAAAGATAATGAAAAATAATAACGCAGTGTTTGCGTTTATAGCAGTAGGCCTACTTCGTTTTTCACTTCGCCAGATCTCTTCTTCAAATGACGTCACTCGTAGTGAAATGAAAATGAAGAAGAATATGGATTTCTGGCCATTAAATATTCACAATTCCGCTCTATGCTCATTAATTATTCAAATGAGAAAATGATATATCAACTGCAAAAGCTCTTTTGTAAATATGCTTATCAATTTTACTCATAGTCACTTAGGGCCGTTCATTTATTTTATTTTATCTCTTCCGTGCTTTGAATGGCTGTGGCTGCAATGACTGCGGCATCTACTTCAGCTTTTTAAACTAAATACAATACATCTATTAATACAATACATATATAATAATTATTATTGTTGTTATATTAAATAATAATAATAATTATTACTAACAATAATAGAGGCCTATAGTCATCTTTTGATTATTTTAAGACGACGGTTTGCTGAACTAAAATCACAGAAAATGGAGCAAGCGCAATAAATAACAAATAACAATAAATGCATAAATACACAAATAAAAATGAGTCAAGTCTTGACTTTAGCAGGCTACTGCAACTTTAGCATGGTATTCATTTGCTTCCTTTCTTAAAGTAAGGCCACATGTCAGCCCCAATGCCCAAGTCCTTGCAAAAATACGATTTCCCCCCGACTATTTTCACCGTCATCTTAAATTGCATGTCTGCATTTCACCACAAGTGTCACAGCGTGTATAGGTGCACGAACAGGCCTGAGACTCGATACGCACTGCAGGCCGGACATATCATCCCGTATTGGGAGGCGATGAAAGGCTATACCACATGTTTTTTTGTTAATTGACTCCTTGGCAGTTTGCAAGTTTATAAAAATCCAGAAATGCATAAACAGATCAGTCGCTCTCAAGTCAATAAACACATGTGGGTTGGTGGTCGTGAACGCGCAAGGCATTGTCCCTTTGAAATGATCTTATTGCTCGGCTTGACTGTCTCCGTTAACATCACTGGCGACAACTGCGGGGCGCAGCGAGCTCTTTATATACCAAACTATTTGAATAGTTCATTTATTGAAAAAAACCCAAAAACTAGACTGGCACGAGAAGCACATCGTGCGATTTCCATCTACATCTAGGGCCGTAGGCTATTTCTCTCTCTCACACACGGGCACAGAGGCGTCCACCGATTTGACATCCCAGTTTATTCATCAATGGGTACATTTATTTTACAGTGCAGCATTACTGCTGGTGATAGGGGGGATATTGGGCAGAGCATCACAACAAGAAGCAGGTGATGGTCGTAATCTGATATCCCGGCCTTAGAGAAATTGGAAAATGAAATTGCATGTGGATGGCGCTCTATCTGAAATGACAATAATGATCTTTCCCACCCATAAATACAAATGATTATGAAACTGAGACGAGGCCACGTAGCCATGGTGACAGTGTCTAAAGGGAGAGACAATCGTCACTGGCGGCTCTCGAGCGCACGGTTTATGGCCTTTCCTGACAATTATTTTATTTTATTTGATATTTCAATTCCCAGCATGAGGGGAAATTTAAAGGCACATTCTGTTTTGCCTCAGCGCGCGTAAATAGCGACAAATGCCCATGTTATATTTCAATATCTCGCTTTGAATCCATTACATGTATATTTATTAGATTGCGACAAAGGTAATATTCGCAATGGGAAAGGCAGACGCTGTCGCATGAAGGTGATATCACGTATAACTGATTTTATTACTGTCCGCAAATTCTCTAAGGCAAGCTTTGATTTTTTGATGCGCTCACGATAAATTTTATTACACAGACATATCATTTAGAATTCCCTCCGCTGTCGAGAGAGAATACGGAGATTGTTTTGTTTCCAGTTGACCCACATATGTATTTTGCGGGGGAGTGAAGGCTTTCTGGAAAACACATTATTCGTTTTGTTTGCACATTTCCTACATAGTAAAAAAGGACGTCCTAATTTAAACAGCAAAAATAGAAAAACACAATTGGTAACACTTAACAATAAGGTCTCTTTTTTAAACATTATGCTTCAATAACTAACACGGACATTTACTAATTGTTCATTTACATAATAAAAGGCTACAAATGCAGTTGTTCATTATTGTTTGTTTGTTTGTTTGTTGTGCATTAAGTTAACAAACACAACATTTGTTTTTAAATATTTTCCTGTAGTTCAAATTGTGTAGCACCATAAATACAATATGTATTACTAAGTGTTAAAATGACATGTACCACGAATACTTACTGTTAGTGTATTGGTTATTGTTAGTTCACATTAATGTACTTAACAAGTGTGTATCCCATACCAATTTATCAATTAATTTTTATATATATATAATAATGTAGGCCAAGTAGAAATACCAAACGTTATCTGTGTGTTTAATTGATGTGGACTCAGACCGCCTGTCACTCAGGATCAGAGCTTTAATTAAAAGCAATCAATTTACAATCAAATCCAATTACACAGGAATGAAGAGTCTATGGGCTTAATCCAATCAGAAGAGTTTTTACATGCTTGTCCAATAAAAGATGGCAAATAAACTAGGTAGACATCGAGTGTCCTGATCCAAATAAAAACATATATAAATACCTACTAAGTACACCAATAAAATTAAACTGACTTTTATTGCGTGGTAATGCCATTTTTAAACTTCTTGTTTTTCTCCATTTATGACTGACTGTATCTGAGGAGACCCAAACAGATTAAACTTCAGCCTGGCCTCATATCAATCCTTGAGGAATCCCAGCATGACTAGTGTGAACTATTAAGACGTTCTTTTAAGAGTCACCGATTGCACGGCTCAGAATCTTAAATTACACAAGAGCGTGAATAAATGTAGTCGAGCACTGCGACTATAGCCAACAACAGACATTTACAGATCTCTAACATGGAATCTAAGCTCTGACCTGCCAAAGAGAGACTTTGCTCCCTGTTCTCACACATGAGCAGCCAACCATTGCAAGACTCAAGTTCAGATCAGCAACAAGAATCACATTACTCTAATAAAAACATCTCGGTGGAAGGTCACTCTCTTAGTTAAAACAGGTTTTCCGCAAGTTAGTCTTGGGTCTTCACAATCTTTTTATTTAATTTCATTCTTTCTTGACACGTTTTTGTAATGTCTCCCTTTTACTTTTGCTTTCTTTATACTTTATACAAAGATCCTGCGTACACATTTTTCTTGAAACGCTTCACCACAATTTTGTTTTCTCCAGCAACACTACAGCAAGCATTTAAATGCATAAACCGCATTTCTTATTTAGCAAATATGAGTACAGTTTTCCACACGCGAGTTTATCTTTATTCAGATGCAGATTTGCTCGTGTAACAGCAAACCCGCACAATGACACATTGACTGACCTGTCAATTATGATGCAGACAGACAACCAATAAAATGAACATTGTTATATACGTACCCAAAACGTCATGTCGGTTCTCATCTGCAATTCGAGCCCTTTCTAAGTTCCAGTTTGTTTCTGTTTAGTGGAGGAAAGACAGAAGGTTCTCGGTTAATGTTTGATGTCCACAGGGTTTTGTGCAGTCACACCGACAAGAATTATAACAAAACACTGTTGCTACACTCTTTACAAGCACGATACGGATATAATCCTCATAATCCACTGTTTATCTATTGCTATAATCCTTATTTACCTTTACACAGGGCAACATGTCAACGAACTGGCATTTGATGAGACTTTTAACCACCAACTGTTATTCACTCACTTGCAGCTCTGAAAACATTATTGAAATGAAAAAGCACAGTGAAAAATTCTAATAAATACAATGACTTGAGAATTCAAAAACCAAGACCTCTGTTTGTAAAACCATGAATAATGGATGAACAATACAGAAGGGCTGAATGAGAAATACCCTGTTTCCATTTCAGTGCTATTAGCATTTTGATTCATATAAAGCATAAATACAATTTGTCCATGTCTTTGCTAAAGTTTATGTGCGCCTATATCACAATAAAGATTATTGATTTCTTTCATTTACTTTTTGGAAGTAATAAAAAACATATTTTAGAAAGTACTTACATAGAGAGATCAGGTCAGGAAAGACCCATTTGGTATGTGTTTTGCTCAAATGGCCATAAATGTACTTGCAGATTCATAAAAGCCCTTCAGATAACAATAATGCCATTAAATTATAACCATAAAATGTGAATTTGTGCCCTATATATATATATATATATATTTCACAACATAGAATAATTACAATCCCAAATGACATTTTATCATTGAAATTGCTTTGAAATATATATGTTGATGAGTGGACAACAAATAGGCTTACATATTTTAAACTCCTTTATATTTTAATATTCAGGTATACTCACTTCCCACTTTTCAACAGCTGCTCTCTCGCCGTTCTCCGTGACACGAAGGATCGGCCATCCGTACCAGAACCGAACTCCGCCGAAACGGAAAAAGCCGCGCACGTCATTCAGTCGCGTGCAGATCTGTGAGCTGGAGAAACGCTTCCACCGGCAGAAATACCTGGCGTCAGCGGAGCGCGCGACGCTCGCCAAAGCCCTCAAAATGACAGATGCTCAGGTCAAAACCTGGTTCCAGAACAGAAGAACAAAATGGAGGTGCGTTAAAGAACTGCATTCATCATCTGGAAAACATATATTTTGAAGACAAATAACTTAATTAAAAAATGTATGTGCAAGATCATTTGTACAAATCACGTTTCTTTATGGTGATATCACGTTTTAATTGTGTTATAGTTAGCACATGTGTATTTTTTAAATAAGCATTTAATCAAAACACACCAACAACAACTGTTTGATTGATATGAATTGAAATGCACAAAAAAGATTTGTATTGACATTTTAATGTTTTTTTTTTTGTAAATTAACTTCTCATGTAGGCCATAATAGAGGTTATTTTGTCACTTTTATAGTCTGTTGAACTCTTTTCCACTATCAATAACCATAAATAGAAATGATCTTGGGATGTTCTTAAAATCACACCATGTCAATAAAATTAGAAGCCTGCAATATAATAAAACTCTCAAATCTCTAATTTTAGTCCGTAACTTGGTGCTTCAGATCTGATTTCGCTTTCTTGCCTGCAATAAATGTGACTATTTTCCAATTGCAGCTAATTTAGTCAGGAATGAGTTTAAGCAAGCAGGGCATTCAGGGCCTACTGGAAAAATCCTACTGTTCCTACTGCTGATGTTTGCATTTTATTTGTTTATTTATTTTACATTGGACACCAATTGTCTTGACCAAGCAGAAATGTTCAAGCTCTTAAAAGGCTCTATGGAAACTTGCTGCCCATGCACTACAGAGCCCATATACTTCTGAATAATTGAGAGCATGTCCATTCTTTCCCCATAATCTACTCAACCTTTTGCTGTTGGCTCTTTTGGAGCAAATAAGTGCCCAATCTAATTAAGAGCAGGGCTTACTTACCTTTGGTTTTACCAACAGGCTGCAGTAGCAGACAAGAGCTTGCTGGACGTGATTTATTTATAATGAAGCTGAGTCATGGCCTTTAACAAATAAAAATTTATTATGGTTGGTTCTGTATGCCTACTCATCAATATTTATGGGGCTCTACTTAATTCAACAATTATCTGGATCTGTTGAAAGCTGCTGGGAAATATTCATTAGCACGGTCGCTTCCCAGGATTGTTGAATTTGCGATGCTTTTAGATGGTCTCTCAGGAACGAGATGCTGGTAAATCTTACATCAGACCTGGGCGCTTGCGTCAACACTAAAAATGTATACACGTGTCTCTGGTAAATTTGAAAATCTGTTGACTGAAAAATACAGCAAGATTTTAATAAATACAAACAATATTATTTAATGTGACAGAATCTAACCTAACTCTAAAGGTTAAATCACCCAAATATTAAATTGTGTCATCATTTACTCACCCTCAGGTTGTTCCAAACCTTTGTTCAGTTAAACACAAAGAAAGATATTTGTAAGAATGTTTCAGTTCTGTGACATCGTATCTTGTTTTTTTGTTCTATTGAACACAAAGTGAAATATTTTGAAGAATTGAGGAAAACAAAAATACCGGGGAACCTATCACAGTGATAGTTCACCCAAAAATAAAAATTCTGTCATCATTTGCTCGCCCTATTGTCATTTCAAACCTGTTTGACTTTCTTTCTTCTGCGGATCACAAAAGAAGAAGTTGTTACAAAATATCTTCTTTTGAAAGTCATGAAGTGTAAATGATGACAGAATTTTCATTTTTGGGTGAACTACCACTTTAGGGGAATAACTACACAATTATAGATTTTTTATTTCCCGTTATGATTGGCAGCATATTATTAATGTGACACTTGCTAGGCTAATACTTCAAACTTAAAATGTACTTCACACAAATGTTATGAATACTGCAGGCGCAATCAAAACATGCGAAAAAATGCCTAGAAATGAAACCATTGCTCCTTTTAATTTGAAGGCTTTTCAGTTTTGTAATGATGTACAATTTTCAACCGTAGTCTAGAAAGACACTTTGAAAATGAAGGATGTATTTGCGTGTCGATCGTACGGGTAACAAGCCTGTGATCAAATGAGGCGAGTGCAATCGCATTACACATTACAGTGATGCATTTAGCGGTGACGTGTGGCTAATGGACGCCAGGCGGCAGGTATGGAGCAACAATTTAGGCCCTCGTTGTGGATACATTTTGTCATGGAGGATAAAGTAATAAAGACAATTTCATAAATCACAGAGTGCCCTCTGAAATGTGAATTATTTTTATGATAAACGTATATTGAACACCCTGTAATTTGTCGTTTACCTCTTTTAGATTTTGGATTCAATTTGTTGTTTAATGCATTTTTGTACATATTTTAAAGGGGGAAAGTACTTTAAAATGAAATTAAATACAATTTTGCCTCTGATTCTAAGTTTTAATAATCACATCAGACCAAGTCACTGTAACAGAAAACACTTAAAAGCATATTTTAATGGTGAACTAAAAATATTGTGAACATAGATATCACTAAAAGTGCACGTGGGAGGCAACATCCCCCCCATTAAACCAGCTGCTCCACATACGAGGACTGTAATATTCACATCTGCTCTTGTTTACATCCAAGGTATTATTAAACGTAAAGGACCATTAACATTCACATGTTTCATTCAAATTGACATTAGTCATATAGTTCTTTTTCATAAAGGCACAACGTCTCTGTAGTGTACGCTCAGATCTCTCGTGGTAATTAAAACCAGCCTAGGACCAGCACTAGATCAACACGTTAGATGACATTATCCGCTTTCATTTTCAAAAAGAGAGTCCCCGTCACCGCACATTATGTTGACGTCTATCATGTCTCCGTTGACAGGAGGCAGACGGCGGAGGAGAGGGAGGCCGAGAGGCAGCAGGCCAATCGTCTGATGCTGCAGTTACAACAGGAAGCCTTTCAGAAGACCCTGAGTCAACCTCTACAACAAGACCCTCTCTGCCTACACAATTCTTCGCTTTACGCCCTGCAGAACTTACAGCCGTGGGCCGAAGAAAACAAGGTGACCTCCGTCACCTCAGTGGCATCTGTGGTGTGACCCACACCTGTCTTGTGTGCTGTTTAAAATGAGGATTTTATAGTCCGGGTAACATTATACAAATCCCAATTAGAACTTAATTTGGGTGGATCTCTGACATTTGGACTCATTTTAGGAACATCTGTATGAAAAAAACACATGCCTTTTTGTGGAACATTAAGAGATCTCACTTTTTTAACCTATTTTTTTCCAGTCATGAATGGAAAAAGTCAATTTCAGTGATTTTTTTGATAGGATCAGCGATAGAACAGATTTAACCGAACTGTATTTTTGTGTACTTGTTATTATACTTATTTAAATCTCGGCATGGAACGTGAAAGCCTAATATATTCCCAGTTACAATGGAATCAAAATATGCAATTCCACTTGACGTTTACATTCCCACATACATCTGATTGGTCATTTACTCGTCCCTTACGCTACGTTTTCGTTCCTCTTTTCTTCAGCTACCCATCTAAGAGAGGGAGGGGTTATGTCCTCTCCAACCCAAAACCGCAAAGCTGTCTGATGAATTTCATCCATCAAGATGGCTGTTTGTCTACGTGCCATTTGGCATCAAGGAGACTGACTCAACCCCAGACTCGTTCATTCTTGTTCCTTTTATTTGTGTTTTTTTGAACTTTGTAAGATGTGTTTGTGATGCATGTTCTCTACATTTCGTGTACGAAGAGATGGACTTAATACTGTTAATTCTGTCGAGCTGGAGTCCTTCGTAAACACGCATTTTGGAAGCAATTACGGAGGCACTCTTTCATCGATGTGACAAGTAGAAGTGTTTTATATTAAAAAGAATTGTGACTTATAAATTGAGTATAATTTTTCTATTTAGGTTTGTGTTTCCTACTGTATAAAGTTATCTTAAAGGTGAAATGTTTCATTTTTAAGCCACTACCATCACGAAACAGAAAGGCAAACATCTGACATTGGTCAGACAAATACTTAATCCCGCCCCAAAGCCATGACATTGGTCAAGCCAATGTTGCTATGTCTGGCTGGTTAAAATGCTTAAGTTTTGATAGCACCACAGAGGCAAAAATGTTTACGCTCTACAGGGAAATCAACCTACAAATAGCTTGCTTATAGTCGTCTCTGTGTTAAGCCGAGATGCACGTGAAACAAAACATGCGTGACCTTTAATTTCCCCTCCGACATTTACATACTTCATCATTCAGTGTAAACATTTAATATCCTGCCAGAGAAAAAACAGTTTGTATAAAAAACAAGTTCCTGACACGTATTTCACAGACATTCATCACCCATGTCCATCCAGACACTGCATGGGCGTAAACAACTGATGGAATCTCTGAGAGCCAGGACAGCAGTCAAAACAGGAGTTTCCTCATTGGTTAGCACAGAAGAGTGTTATCAGGGTAACTGAGGGAGCGGACGTGGAATCGTGGCAGTTTTATTCGCTGTAAATGAGCCCTTACGTACCGTTCCACACATGGCTGCATCTCCCAGGAAATGCTGAAGAGGTAAACGGATTACAGCTCTTCACGGCCTGTGGCGCTTAGAAAAGATCCAGCGGTTGCACACGACGCATATGGGCTGAGAAAAAAACTTAATTTGGGAGAATCTAAATTATTACAATAGTAAAGGGACAGTTCCCAAAAATATAAATTCTGTCATCATTTATTCACCCTCACGTCGTTGAAAACCCATCTATGACTCTTTATTTTTTTGGGGAACACAAAAAAATATATTTTAAGAAATGTGTCCATGCAATGGAAGTCAATGGGGGCCAGTGTTGTTTGGTTCCCATCATTCTTCAAAATGTCTTCTTTTTGCGTTCTGCAGAAGAAAGGAAGTCATATTTCTGCTGAATTTGAACAATATTCAATATATAAACTATAATTGTCACTCTTACAAACCTAAACAAAATGTTTTGTTTTCTATCCTGAACTAAATATTGCTGGAAAACAAAATTACAAAATTAGACATTAGTTATAATACAATTATTTTAAGGCGTAATTTCTGTTTTATACATTTAACCAATCTAATCAAGACAATGTTTTTAATTTGTTTACCCCAGGCAGGTAAACACCGCTATAATATATATTTTTCCATATCAAGCTTTGAAATGTTTCAGTAAAATGAAATTAGTTGTCTGGTTTTAGCCATGGCGCTCCTGGTTTGTTTAGACAAGTTTGATGCCATCTCGCCTGGTTAAGATCTTGGCAGTGTTAGCCGGTTGCTACGGTGACACCTCATCTACCCTCATTTCCTCTGCCAGTCATCTTACTGCTTTCATCTTGCTGTCTATTTTGCAACATGACTTCGCTCATTTCGCTGAAATTCCTTTCAGCGTCTGTTTTGGAAGCTCTTCATTGTGTTTGGCCGCAGGTGCTCCAAGCTTCTCTTTCTTCTCCTGATGGCCCTTTATGTTTTTTTATCCTATCTATCTCAACTTATCCAATAAAATGTTGCCGCACAAGATGAGCAAGAAGCAGAGGTTAAAGCACCACACTTCCTATCTCGCTCCATGTTTCTAGACAGGCTCCTGTTTATCTCACAGACGCTACAGACAAATATGAGTTATATGGCTTCCATTGTTCTTCTTTATATCTGTGCTTTTTTTAGATTGCATCAGATGTCAAACAGAGATGTTACACATTTCCAAACACTAACAGAGGGATAAGCGCAAAGAAAAATTCACATGATGATATAAACAAGACTAGCAAGGCACTTCAGGCTGCCATAATAAGGAAACAATGACACAGAAAATGCAAATATAATAATCCATGCATATTACTTTTTCCAGTCAAACTTTTTAGAGATTCAATTTGCCAAAAATAGTACTGCCATTCATTTTTTTATGTCAGCATAATGGCATTTATTCACACTGTCTGTAGTGTCTAGTCACTTCCAAAAGCAAAAAAAGAAAATGTCAACAACATCAGCTAACATGGGAAACAACAGGAAATCTGTGGAACAATCTTGTCCCGAGTATTGTTCCGTCAAACCCGTCAGCAGAGGAAAGCAAAGAGAAAAACATCAGATATACCTGTAGTGTTATTGACAGATCTAAAATGCTGATCCACTCACCTGCACACGTC
Source organism: Barbatula barbatula (assembly GCF_947034865.1). NCBI lineage: Eukaryota > Metazoa > Chordata > Actinopteri > Cypriniformes > Nemacheilidae > Barbatula > Barbatula barbatula. The sequence goes on along the minus strand of NC_136781.1, from coordinate 2,134,921 downwards.
TGTTGAAATCAGATGATTTCTTTCAGGAAGAGATACAGGTCTGTGAAGTCCTCACCCTTATAGCGAGAAAAACATTAAAGAAGTCGATGTTTCATCATTGCAGTGGTACTTATACATTGGCCTTGGTTTGGTTAGGTTAAGAAATGTGGTCCTCTATTAAATCTAAACCATTTTAAATAGATAATAATCATGTGAATTCAATGCTTAAGCAAATACTGTTCAATTAAATTTTATTATTATGTACTATTGTGTACTGCAAAACTTCTCAAATTTAGAAAATACAGTAGTATTACTATTAGGTGATGAAATTTGGCTGACGATTAATTGTCTAATAAATAATTGCGATTATGCCGATTAATTGTCTGTTTAAAGGCTTTGACAATTTTAACGATTCATTCAAATAAATGTATACAATGAAAACAATACATTTAGAAATGTGAACATTCTATAAATATCTCCGTTCCCTATAGTGTGACCTTAACAGATAAAACTGAGATATGAGGATGATGTGATCCTGCTGTGTGGATGCAGCAAATCTGGAATCACTTTAATAAAACTCATAAACACAAAAAGTACAAATCTGATAAAACTCAAATGATGAAGTAATGTCATTCGAACGTAACAGTGAGAGGACGGTGGATGTAAAATGCTGTAGAGGATTTGCAATCATTGTGGTTATCTGAAATAATTGATTATGTCAAATAATTGCGATGAGATGATTATTAAATAATTGTGACAGCAATATAACTATTTATAATAGACTGTAAGATTCCAAGATAGGACCGTGTTTTTAAATCTTGCTATAATATTACAGACTGCCTGAGTATTTACAACAGTTTGTCAGTTTAGTAAATATACTACAAAACACTACAGTATACATTTACTAATTGTAATACATCTCAGCATATAACAAATGACTACAGTTTATTATAGTAAATTTTAAAGTAAACAACACTATTTGTTCACGTGGGATTGGCATATTTTAAAACCAACCACCATGCTTTAGATATAGGCGTTGGCCATTAAAAAGCCATAACAGTCCACTACTACATTAAATCTTAATTCGGGTCCCACATCATAATTTATCAACAATATTTTACATTTGCCAAGTGAACCATAACAGTAATTGCACATGCGCATTAAAAAAAGTGAGTAGGCCTATGCAATGGGTCACCATGTCATGAACAAGCCAATATCCAGTTTACACCCTCCATTTGAGGACTTATGAAAAAGAAGGGTTTAAGCAATGTGTTGACAGAGGCCAGAGGCTTCAGAGAGATATGGTAAAGCCCGAGCATGTTTTCGGCAGTGTCATCAAACGGCACGTCTCTATGTGTATACGGGTCACTCACGTTAAAGTGATGCCTGTTTTGAGCTGTGCTCTCAGGATGGCTTTTTTTCACCAAACGCCAGCATGAAGGGTGGAAGCGATTATCTTCAGTCCTTATGTGTAGCTGTCACCTCAAACAAAACGTCAGACTTCGTTCTTTGAATAGGAAATCAACGTAATCCTCTGAAGAGTCTATTAAGAGACGCGAGGCTTACTGACCTACAAATGGTTCAATGTCAAAATGAACCAATGTGGCCACGGCAGTAGTCTGTTGACAATTTTGTATGTACCTGTTAATAGTTCATTAACGTAATCCCTCACATGTTTGTTAAAAGTGATTGAAGCATCTTGTTCCACACTTTTAGCCATAGGCTACCTCCAAAACACCGCCCTCTAAATATACATCATTGATCCGAAATGTCTGGCAGGCGTCAGCTCTGGATGGGCTTTTAAAAATGTGTCATTTATTTCGAGTTTAGAGTTACTCTGACATCATGAAAATTAACAATGCTTTTAAATTTTGCATCCATTTGTCATTTCCATAGTCTTACTAAAAATACTGTAGTAAGACCGTAGGAAATTATTTGCTACAAATAAAGTGATATCTAACTGCCTGTAATTAAACCATGGATAAGAGTCCCTGAACTCTTTGTAAGTGGCTTAATAAAAGCGTCTTCTAAATGACTAAATGTAAATGTAAATCTAAATATTTTTCGTAAGGGTGCATTTGATTAAATGTATTTGGAGCTGACAAAATGTCAGTTTCATCTTAAAACGACTGAGATCAAAGTAATATCAGCATAATTTAATAACCAAAATATTTAAAGATTAAAATCCAAACAGATTCATTTGAATGTAAGGTCCCTGAATATTTATTACATAGTGTCATCTGGTGGACAAATATGCTACTACAACAGCACGACAGAACAAGGACTTTTACTATATTATTGAGGGAGCATACTATTGGACGACGCCTCTGCGAGCCCGCCTACTTGAGAACGCTCATTGGTCCACACACGTGTCAATCTCTACGCCGGAACTACGCTTGCAGAAGAACAATCTGACTGTGGCGCAAAAATGGAGGATAACATTAAAGACCTCAGCCGACCTCAGATGTATTTATTTGGTGAGCTATAATACATCTATACATTGTAAAATCATACGTGCGCATGCAAAAATATGATGTTTTTTGGCGTGCATATGATTTATTATTTTTGTACAACAAAGAGTGTTGTGCTAATGCAGCTAGCATCATGCATTTATATATAACCTTTGTTTTTAGCCGAAACCCACACTAATTCTCACTGTGATTATTCAATTATTAATATTGTCATCTTTATCATTATCGTGATTATTGTTGTGTCAGGAGAACGAGACGTTTCCTCTTTAGTTTTGCTATAGTGTATTATTGTGTAGTGTATCTGTTTACATGTTTATGTTGTGAGTGAATGAAAAAGACTCATACATGTTCATGTATTTCTGTTTTCATGCAGGTTGCTCATTGAAAGGAGATAAGAAAGAGCACAGAGTTGAGGTGGATGATGATGAGGCTGAACATCAGCTGTCACTCAAATCTGTGAGGAAGATTTCATCAATTCAGCATTAATACATCACTTTTTAGCAAAGGACATTCATGGTATTCATATTTAGGACATCTGAAAGTGGAAAATCGCATTACTTAATTCAAATTCTTTGCTGTTCTAAAGCAAGATTTATTAGGACTGTTTTACGTTGTTTTATTTTCAATAACTTTATATAGCATGGCATTTAACAGAAGTTAGTGTAATTCTATACTAGACTTAGAATACTGATAAAGATAGTACTGGGCTGGCTTTCTGTTATGGATAATACTGGTTCTCTATAAACCACTTAACAGATATCTATGTGCTGTATCTAAGTCTATTAACGCACACCATAATGTCCATCATACACTACTTGTACATAGATCTCAATTCTAAATTGTGTTTAGTGTTGCGTTGCTTGTATATTCTTGTCCCTGTGTTAGGTGAAGGTCTTGTAACCTGTCCTTAATGCACAGTGGTTTAGAGACACTATTTGGTTTGTGCCCCTCCAAAAAGTAATGGAATACCATATAGATATTTACACTCGACGTTAACATGTAGGGCTTGCTCCTGTAGCTCACTTGGTAGAGCATTGCGAGCAACGCAAAGGTCACGGGTTCATCCCAGGGAACACGCATACATGCATAAAAAATGAATGTATAAACTAAATGCACTGCAAGTCACTTTGGATAAAAGTAAATATGAATTTGCTAGATACTTTTATCCAAAGTGACATCAAACAAGTCTTTTATATGTATACATGATATATCATTTTGTGTGTTCTTTGATAATGAAACCCTGTGACCTTAGCATCGCTGCTGCTGGATGAGACAAATGAACAGTTGCTTTACTCTTTTCATCTGTGTTCTCAGGTATGTTTGGGTGCAGAGGCAGAGGATAAATTTCACACCGTGGAGATGGAGGGATTGACTTACGATGGCAAGGCAACTAAAATCACTCTTGCAGTACTGAAACCGTCCGTTCTGCCTTGTGTAAGTGTGCAAGTCATTTCACCTATAACCTTGCTTTCTGTTGCAGATGTTTTGAATATGTTGGTTTTTATTTGAAGCTCAAACTTTTTATTTTCCACCTTCTGTTTGCATTCAGTACATATCTAACAAGCCTTTTTAAAGAAATTATTTTTGGCAATGATTTTGCTAGTTAGTTTTATACCGTGGAGTGATGCCTGTTTATAGTTGATTTATGGTATTGAAAGAATGCGTCTAATAAAAATTCCAGCTGTGCCGAGGCTGGTCAAGTTGTGATTGACAGATTGTTTTTGGAAGGGGCAGGGTAATAGTTGCATCATCAGGACAGCAGGCACATACTCTCCATGACATTAGCGCGTGTTTGCCTCTGTTTTATATCATCTATGGAAAGTATTTCTAAAGAACCCTGGGAAGAATGTATGTTCTATGGCTCAATACAATCATAATATTTAATTTTGGTCTTCTGATAGCTTTTAGCTATTGTTGCGAATTTAAAATTTACTTAACTTTGTGGTCATCATCTTTAGAGGATAGTTGCCTTTTCATCCATATTTGTAAAACCTTAAATACATTTTGGTCACGTCTCTGTGGTCTTTAATAATTCGGTAATCCCAAAATTAGAACTCGCCCCAGGATATCTCGCTCAAGAAAAAAAGAGACGAGCGGTAATTGAACCTTAATTACAAGGTTTTGTCTCGATTGCTCCGTAGACAATCGACTCCTCAGTCAGCGTTTGTGTTGAAACGGATAATCTGTGATGATTTCGGACGGGAGGGATTGCTCGCCATTCAGCGTAATTACAACAGTTACATAGCTGTCATTTAAAGCATTAACCAGACCATTGCGCCCGCAGCTGTTTACATCTGGTTGCCATGGACGCAAACGCAGTTGCCTGGCGCGCTGGAATGTTCATTCAGAACCTTTGGCGGCGGCTCGCATTTGCAGAGTTGCGCAATTGTGTTCTGACAGAGTTGATGTTTAGCTGTAGGCCTGTCTCAGATATACTGGCATGGTGCGATCGGGACGGATCCCAGTTGTGAAGTGTTTCTGGGAAATGAAAATCTCGTTCGCGGGATTAAATGCTGTAACCAAGTGAAACTGGGACACCGTCAGACTGTGGTTGTTTGTGAGTCACGTTATAACGTTGAGGCAACGTTGAGACAAAATGTGCCTGACAAGGGAAAGTAACTTCATTTCTCTGTGTGTACTTTCAGCAGCCAGAACTGCAAAAAATGATGTTGGTTTTAAATTTAATTTTTTAAATATGGAAGTGAATTACTGTATGATGCTCTAAAAAGTGACACCTTGGATGTTGATGTTATACTGCGTCAAATCAACCACATTTTGGAAACTTAACTGGCTAAAGTGTTTGATTCTGATGATCAAGAATAAAGATGTTTCAATAGTGAAGAACTCAATTGGGTTTTGAAAATGGGTACAATTTTTCAATTTGCACATCGAGCTACATAGAGATTTCTTTATCTCTCGGATCATTGAACCTTAAGGAGTCTTAGAAAAAAAGATACCAATAGTCGGGTTTGATAAGAACCAGTGGCCTCATTTATCAACAGTACATATGAAAAGGTTCTATATTTTGTGATACGAATGACAAAAAAAGTAAAAAAAAGACGTACACGTTCTTACGCACACCAATAAGCAATCATTGTCCCAGCCGTTCATGGGCATTTGCATTCGGAAACGCCCCAATGAACCATATATGGTTACGAAACCTCCCTTTATAAATCACGTGAAGCAAGACTTGAAGCACTCTGCGTAAGCATGCTCAGAAGTGTCCTTATATATACACACAATTCTACGTAGAAGTTCAAGTTGGTAGATCCTAGACTTAGCGTAAAACTGTTCTTACGCACTCAGCACGCGCACATTTGTGCGTTTGCACTGTTGTTATATGAGGCCCCTGATCATCTCTAGACATCACTGTCGTGTAATCCAACATGGATTGGTAAAGTCAACAGATTCTACAAATATATACACCAACATTTAAATAATAATGCTGTTTGTCTTCAAGTCAGTTTTATTTTAAATCGAAACTGTATTTTTGACCCTCTCTGTGAAATGCTCTGTAAATATTCAACCATGGCATTTAATCGCTAAGCGTTCTTAATCATTGAAGCATTTCTTTATCCAGGATCAAAATCCCTGGTTGAGTTGAAACGCAGTGACCCTGCAAGCGTTTTCCTTTGTGTTAAAGAGATCTTTGTCTGTTCATACTGTATAAAAACATGTTTATGTTCACTATAGTTGAGTCTTGGAGGGTTCGAGGTCACGCCACCTGTGTCTTTCCGCCTGCAGTCAGGAGGGGGGCCGGTCTACATCAGCGGTCAACATTTCGTCAGTAAGTACCTTTTCATTGCGCTCATCTGTGACCTGGAATGTAATTATGTATTAAAACTATAAAAAACTATTATAAGCACTCAAAACACTCTCACAGTTCATAAAAACCGTTCCCCAGGTGAACCCAGACAAGTCAACTTTTTTCTCTTTTCTTGTCTGTGTTGAAATGTCTTGCTTTACCTAATGTCCATGGAAGTTCTCAGCTGACTGAAAGATCGCTGAACCCTCCATACAAACTCCAGGCCAAAATGAATCAAACTGGCAACATGTGACATCATCTGCCTTGATATAATCCCTTCCATATGTGTGCTCGAGTTCAGACGCTTTCCACATGTCCTGCGGACATTAAACAACCTGAGTGTTTTACACTGCAGTATAGATATGTCAAACCGGCATTGGTTTTGTCATACAAACATGTTCATGTTTAGTCCTTGACCCCGTTTGCGTCGGGTATTAAGATGCGTTTCAGGTGAGCGATGAATACAGGTGTGAACGGGGTTCAAAACGCTTTGTGACCGGATCACATATGGAGGTAGTCAAAAAGGAATGTAAATGTTATTTTGTCCCGACTGACTCGCTGTCAATCAACCTCTGCACTTAAACATTGGTTTTAACATTGCTGATGATGTAGCGAGTGAAGTCTGTCCTCATGAAATCAGAGACCTCCCCAGGAATCCAAACAAAGTGGTCACAAGACACGCATTTTACTGACAGGTGTAAACAACGATGTATCTCATCTGACCACCTGAAATGTATCTTAATACTTGGTTTAAATAAAGTCTTTGCCTCACTGTGTTTTGTGATGTTTGTTCAGGCACAAAGGAATCGGATGATGAGGACGAGGAGGAAGAGAATAACACATCACCAGTGAAGAGACCGTCCATCATGACCCGCGTGAAAGTGCCTCAGGTGTCCAACCTCTCCTCTGACCTCAAACCACAAAACAAAACCTTTCATTCAGACCCACAATTAACATGTGAAGAGGTTAACCCGTCACAACATGTCATGTACATACAGTTTTTTGAGTTGGCTTGACTACTTATGGAAATAATTCAAATGTTAAAAGAGTAACGCTTCCGCTTTAAGTCTGAAACTTTCTAACATTGCGAAATACTTTTAAGACTTTCTTGAAATTTATGAAAAATGAATGCAGATCAAATCATCTGGATATCCAGAACGTTTGAAGAGAATCTGTAGAGTTGTCATGTTGACTTGGAATGGTGATAAAGAGACACATTGTTCAATACACACTTAATCCTCAGGATAAGTGTCAGGAACAAGCAACAGCTTGCCATCAGTGTGTCTGTTTGAAGAGTGGTGCTCTTAAAAATCATCTGAGAGTTTTTATTTAAACAATAAGCCATAAGAGGATGTGGATTTCTGTGGTTTTACTACAGTAAAATTATGTGGTTGGGATTTAAAATGTAAAAAAACACCAAATGTTTGTCCTTTTTAGCATTTTTTTATTATATAAAAATCTATCATGTTTAAAAACGAAAAAGATTTCATAAAGTAAGCGTTTTGTGGTTATTTATTAAATGTTATTTTCGTCTAGTAATGGTATTTGCTCTTTTATTTAGAAAAAGCTGAAAATGGACACTGATGAAGATGAAGACTCGGATGAGGAGAGTGAGGAAGGCGATGATGATGAAGACGAGGAAGATAACGGCGACGAGTGAGCATTCTAAATTTGTGCTGCATTCACCATAGGGCTGTCACAATATATCATTTTCCCTACAGGATTATCAGCTAAAATAAATCACAATAACAATATCACGATGGATCTATTTAAATGAAATAATAAGTGAAGCTATCAGTTATAATGTTTGTATTATAAACTTGAGGAGCGATGCATACTTTTGTGTCTGTCTGTCTTTGTAGGGACAACGAGAAAGCAAAAGCAGCGGTAAAGACCCCTGTCAAAACACCTCAAAAAGTGAGTCAGTGCATGAAGTAAATGTAAAATAGCTTTTATACGTCCTGACTGAACTGAAGGAAACCTCTGATTGGCCAGCAGGTGCCAGTCTCAGCCCGAGCGAGAGGAGAAAGAGCGGAGATTAACATCCCCCCTCCCAGACACACACACATTTATCATGAACTCTAATTATCCTATCAACTTACACAACGCTTGTTCATTCGATCTGTCTTTTCACCTAACACACGTTCGGTGTGTCACATTCATGCGTCATCTTCAGAACACCTCGTTTGATTTTGTCTGTTTGTTTGGAGCCACACTTTCTCCTGTCTGGAGTATAATAATAATATTTGTCCTCTGCAGGCCAGACATTTAAACAGACAGCGTGACGTCATCTCTCGAACCGTCACTTGCTCTTTCTCTACCTTGTTTCTCTGTAATGTGCTGAGACTGTGTATCAAGTACTTTAGCTTGTGTGTCATTCATTGGCGTGTATGTGTTGTGTGTTTGTGTGTATGTCAAGGATGTTGTTTTAATCTGATGAAAGCTACTAGAAATGTTTTTCATGATCCTAAAAGCCTTTTGATCTGGAGCTGGAAGTCTGCGTGTTTAAAACAAAGTGAAGAAAATGTGAAGAAAAACATATATAAATATATACATTTCTTCACAAATTGTGTTTAATTTTTTTTTTATTTGTGAATGACGTGGACCAAATAATGATTAGCTCAGAAACTATGTGAATTCCTTCGATACTTGTTGAATAGGTGTAATTTACTCGGTCATGTAAAGACGCACACTATAACATATATGTCGGCTATATTGATCTTGTTCAACGCCACATCTCTGTATGTTATTGCAATAACTATGATTGACTTGTGTGCCGCAGCGTGCGCCGATGCCCGTCTTTCCAACAATACTTTTTAAAAAATACGTCAGGGTGAGACCTTAAGAACATGTTTGATAAAATGTGCAACTTTTGTAGCATCTTGACCACACTTAAGATGCTATGGTATACGTTTTGTTTTGTTTTATAATTTCCATCATTACATTTGTGATATTTAATTCTACAATTGAATATCTCCCTAAATTTTATATATACCGTTTTGTGTGTGTGTGTGCTTGAAATGATGTACCTGCTTCTTGTGTTCTAGTGTTCGCATGCTTTTGTGTGTGTTAGGAGATCGTTGTGTGTGTGTTTAGACATCAAAGCGTCAGAGTTACATACCTGTTCTGTGATGACTAATTTCTGTCCTGAGGGGCAATGACAACCCTTCTCCATCTTCTGACCCCACTATCCTGACTGCTTTCTTCCCTTCCACACCATTTCAATCTCTCATTTCCTTTGATGGTCTTGTTTCCTGCTTGTTTTGTATTTTTTCTACAAAGGTTGCAAAAACACGAAGAGAAAAGTTTCTGGGGATTTAATATTTGCCTTCGTGACATTTTGCCAGTTTGTCAATATGACACACATACAGGGTTCATTAAGTTTCGGGCTGTGCTTTTCTATAAATCACTCTTTTTTTAATTTTTTTATTACAGCTGTCTCACAGGCAGACTAAAAACTTTGGTAAATTGTATTGTGTTACATCTGCTTCATAATCACTCTGTTTGCAAAGATTATCTGCTGTCATGATCCTAACGCTGAGCATGATGGGGTTGACATTAGTCAAATATCCTCTGATCAATGAAGTCACGGGCAGAGGGATCATAATGTCTCTCTCTTTGTCTGTTTGTTTTTGCAGTCTACAGAGAAGAAGAAGAGTCCAAATAAACAGAACGGCTCTCCAGACAGGAAAGCGGCAACACCAGGAAAATCTCAAGATCAGGTACCACGGCATTAGGATTGTGTTCATCCAGATTAACACCTCATGTGACGCTTGACTAGATGCAGTCCTTATGATTATTTATGATGCAAGAATAGATTTGCCATCAGATCAGAGCTAAAACATATATTTCTGACTCTTAATTCTGGCTGGATAATGTTTAGGTGTCAATTTGGATTCAGTATGTACATTGCACCTCCACTTAGCGCTTCTTTACCTCTTTGCATTCACACACTATATATCCTCAATCCTCATATTGTCAAGCTAGGTTTGGGTTGAAGCCGTCTGGAGTTCAGGTTTTGATATTCAGTCCAGATCTAATTCTTCAAATGCCGTTCCTACCAAAAGTCTACCAGAGCTAATTCTTAGCAAACATGCAGGTGCAGTTTGTAGCGGTGTCTCAGAGAAACCCGCAGGATAATGAGCCGGTCTGTCTTTGTTTACGATCAGCCAACAATGTCAAAAGCAAAATGTGAGTTAGACCAGCAGTACCCCGAAGATAAATGTGTATAACAGCGTTCAAAAGTCCAGCTGTGATTAGCTAAAATCCGCCCAATCTTAGGAGGACGCTACGGTCCCAAATCCACAAAGCCATTATTTCTATATCTTTTTATTTTTTCAAGTGACTGCCTATAATACGCATTTAACAGTCGAGGGTATTAGAGCAAACATCCTCAGATTCAAAGGTTTTCTTTCAGGTCATGGAAAAGGGCCATCATAGTTTCCCATGCACGCACTCTTAACTAGCTGCTGGTGGCAACAATCCCAAAATGTCCAATTTGAAGGGTCATTTGTGGTCCTTTTAAAAATAACAAACTACTCTCATAGCTACGGCCTTCTGGCAGGGCGTCCACTGCCGGGAATCTATAAAGCCTTCACCAGACTTTCTTCTAATCACATATTTTCCCCTCGGACCGGCGCTCATGAAGTCGTGTGGGGTGGAACCGTCTTTTGATGTCTTTCTTTGTTTTCTTCCCCCACTGCTGCAGTTGTGGTGCTGTATCAGAAAAACAGAAGCGAGGATGTTGGTCACACTGATGTGACTAAACATTCAGTTTGAGGTCTGGAAATAAAAAGTTAATTTATTTACTTCATAGATTAATCGCTTTTTAGTGTTGAGCATATTAACCGCACCACTGAGTTTTCTCTACTATGATCCATTTAGGGCCCGTTTTATTGTGTGCTTTGCTCAACTTTTGACTACATTCTAAACAATGCAGAGTTATTTTCTACCCATGTCTGGGTCAAAAAGGCACAACCCCATCCGTTTGGTTATAAATTAACCTGTGCTGGGTTGTTTCAACCCATGGTTTAACTCAACAGATGCATTTGTCCATTTTTCTACCCAACCATGGGATGAAACAACCTGTTTTTAGAGTGTTAAAGCATATGCTTTCAGATAAACAGGTTTGTAAGAGAACTATTTCACTCAAGTGACTCTTAACTTTTGAACAATAGTAAAAATACAATATATGAAAGTGTTAGCAATGCAGTCAATTGTTTTCTAGTGTTCTGTCTTTTTAAATCGAGTAAGTCATATGAAGTGCCTCATGTAATGTGTAGCTCATTAAAATACACACATTCACATTTTTCTCTAATTTGATTAATTGAGCTCTGATCCTCAGATGTTTATAAGAGAAAGAAACGCTGTGACTATTGTGTTTAAGGAATTATCAGATATATATAGTCGCAAAAAAGATTGTGAAAGACTGACAGCATGACAAGACTCATGAAAACTGTGATAAAGGTATAAAAAATCATTTTTAACTTTTCCTAAATGCAGGTACTAATATTACTGTTGTATTGCTTGAAAGTAAATATGAACTTGTTTATTTTGCAGTATTTGAGGTCTAAACAATTGAAGAGCACCTTTTCTCTTATTTTCACCTGTTTCTCTAGTTTTCTGCAAATAAGTGCAAGAAGAAACAATATTTTTATTTGAAATTTGGGAGGAATATTGTTCGTAGTTCACATAATGCAACAAAAATGATCATTTGACCTAAACACCTAAACACCTATAAATAGTCAATTCAGAAAAACTGCAGCTGTATGTGTCAATCAGGCTTTTCCTGTCAAACATCCCAAAGCAATTACCTGAAAGAGGCAGGTCGGAATAAGACAGGTGACAGACAAAAGCGAGAATAAACTTTCTCCACTTATGTAAATGTATCTGGCCTCTCACCCTCCAATCACACCCCCTCGGGACGGGTTTAAACCATTCGACCTAAGGTTTTGGCATTCAACCCCGGACCACCTTTAACACAATCACCCTCACACCCCTTCATGACGTCTCGACGCGTTTCTCATTGCTCCTGCATGCAGTTCACTTGACCTAACAATGTAAGACAGGGTAAGCATGTCATTACCTTCTTAGATGGCTGTCGTGAGGAGTGCTAATCACCCAGTGTATGAAACAGCCAGGGGGGATATGTGTGTGTGCACATTCGCCTAATGCCATAATGGCCACGTTCAGATGCAAGACGGCGGTTGTTGAAAACCGATGAGATCAGACATCATTCAATCTTTAAGAGACCAGACAACCTTCTATCTCCAAACGTGTCAAAACCGGCACCTTTTTACACTTATGCTTCCGGTTGGCCTCACAACAGTCTGACACACACACACACCTCGTTTCCGGTGGCCACTCCCCTGCCATTAGAAATCATTAGGGCTTGGTGTCCCTGCAGGCCACGAGGAGAGCGGAAACCTTGTGCTCTCTCATTAAAGCGTGGCAGACGACGCGTTGGTTAACTTTGTATTCTCACACATATGAGCTTTCTAAACCAGCGCTGCATATCTGAATTCTTAGTCCACTAAGAGAATTGCATTCTTGCATTTCACACAGAACGTTCAAGAACGCATGGAATGCTTTTTGAGACTGCATGTGCATGTACAAACATGTTTACGCAAAAGTATGGGACATAAGATGTGATTTGGGAATGGCATGGCCGCTTTTTTTGCTTCGAGTTATGTGTAACGGCAGTCTCGGTTAAATGGCAAATTTACTTAACTGTCTTGGAACACACGGCTATATTCCACTTTAATCGGAGTTACCTTTAACCTTGTGTAAAGACAGCGACTTGTTTTATTTATTTACACTCGGGCAAATGTTGTTGGCGGTGGAGATGGTGATGCTGCAGATGTTGATGATGATGCTAAGACCCAAACCGGGATACCTGGGCACCAAATGATGACTAGGTCTTTTACAGTATTAGCGTTTTGTAATTTCATTATCCAAATTTTGTTAAATCATTATTGTTCAAGCAATGCTCATGCACATTTTAAATATATATCACGTTAAATCGTAGCAATTACAATATGGATTTGTGTGCCAGTACGAACTAAAAAAGTCAGTTCCTGTTATGTAGTCTTCATCCTAACACGAGAACTTTAGTAGTAGAGCTAAGAACATTAACATCTCAGATTGTCAAAGGTCAGGAAAGAATTGAATTGATGTTCTCAATCACACCGTAGAGTCAACGAGGACATACTGAGGTCTGCGTGTGTGTTTGTGTGTATGGAGGACAGCTGATTACATCAAATGCTAGCGTGCTAATGATTAAGTGCCGTCCCTTGGCATCTGTAATCAGCGTCTGGCGTAGATTAAAAAGCTCGCTCCGCTCTCTGTCTGTCAGCTGTCTTAACTCTACAGCTGTCCTTTCCCAACAAAAAGACAAAAACGCCCTGCGATATAATGGCTCCACCACACCGGGCCTCGCTGGCCCTCTGCCAGTCCTGTGTGTGTGTATGTGTGTTGCGAGAGCACTTGTCCTTTAATCTGATACCTTTTGATCTATCGCATGCTCGTCAATCGCTACAGAGGAAAAGAGGATTATTTATTTTGTTCTGAGAAAGAAAGACTGGAAGACGTTGTTCTTTACTTTATGTTCCTCCTCTTTAGCTTTCATCTGGCAGAACCCAACGTTCTGGATGTTTCTTGATCCTTTTTTTTTTTCAACTCATACCGGGTCAAAATGGGTCCACAGATACTATCCAGGGTTTGTTCATACTCAAGTCCTCCATAAGCTCAATTGGTGATTGTGATTGCAACGAAACGTTCACGGGTTCGATTCTCATGGAAGCATCTAGGGTTGCTCGGTTTATCAGTCCTACGGTAGCATTGCGTCGCTAAGTCTTCAAAATACACACGATATCGCTCTTTGTTTTTCAAACCAAACGCGATCAATCGCGTTCCACGCTCTTCGTTACTCGTGGGAAAAGTTCATTATTAAATAGCGATATTAAAAAGCAGGCGGTAAAAATTGTGCATAAAGCCAGAAGAAAAAACTTTGAGGAACTGGGAATGGTTAAGCACGGTTTTGTCACACTCAGAGATGGTTGGTATGACCAGCATGCAACGCTAGAAATTGTCAACCAGCAGAGACATCTCCGTTATGTACAGCAGAGAATCAAATTAATCTTCTGCTCATTTATGTAGTCCAAAATTCATTGGCTCAATAAAAAATAGTCACCCTTACATGGTTATGTATTTTATAAATCATTATGATGAAATAATAGTAGCAAATAATGATCACTTATTGTGATATGTACTTGAACCATGATGTAAATTGACTCGAACTATGATGTCGCATTCATTTAAAAGCATGTTAGATGCAAACCACACCCTAGGAGATGCTTTTACATGCCTATTTCTATTCCTCTCTTGCTGTGAAAAACACGACTTTGTCCAGCAATGTAACCCTACAATCATTGTGGATTCCTGGCTGGGCTGCATGCACGGACAGGCCAGCGTGTGCGTGTGTGTGCGCGTTTACATCAGCGTGCAGCAGAGGGACAGTATATCTCCGACACATCAAAGTCACACACACCTGTGCCCAATGAGCATGCACACAAACACAGACGCACACATGCTCTCATAGTGGGTGGACACCAGATTCTTTGGTGAAGTTGTAATATTACAGACATTTACCCCCGCAATCTCTCTGACCCTCTTTATGTGACCAAACTTCAGCAGCCACATAAAACATTTTCCTTGCAGAGCGCCAACAAAATCTGTTTCCCTCCAGCTTGGAGGCGCTTAGCTGGTGCTATAAGCACAGTCGATATGACGGCAACTAAGATCACAGCGTGAATTGTTTGCTTATGGCTGTGTGTGGATTAACAAGTGTTACGAAAGTCATGGTTTGAACATTTTCAGGTATTTTGGTTCGCTGTCCTAGTTTACTGGCGGTGATGATGTGTTGGATTGTTTGATATTTCCTGACACGTTTACTGTAATCTACTCAATCGCAGTGTCAATGCCTATTTTGATTGTTTCCGGGTTTCTCAGCAGCGAAAGTCGTCACAGTTGAGTGAACTTCTATAGCGGTGAATGGGAGACTACCACAAATATATATTTTGCATTCTTATTTGCTCAAATAGAGAAAACGAAGAAAAACTTTCAACAAAATGAAAGAAATAAAGAGAGTCTGAGAGAAACGAGAGAATGATATGAAATTTACCGTGACTTCCACAGACGTTGTATAAGAAACACTCTCGAATTAAGTATTTATTTTGTAATTCGATGCAAAGGTAATATAATATAAAGTGTAGTGTTATAAACGTACATACTTTGGAGGATCTACGTTGCTGGTGTTGTGAAAATGATCCATTGAGCTATTGGGAATTCATTTTTTTAATAGTTCAAGTTATTTAATTGCGGTCAGCTTACTCGTTCGTTTATTAAGCATGTGATTCTTCTCATTCACAGACACCACTGAAGGCAAAAGACAAGTCTGCAGCAGGGCCTTCTGGGAAATCTCCCAGCACCCTGAATCTGAGCGAGGTGAAAACCAAACTAGCATCAGCAGCTAAAGAGGTTTGTGTACAACGCACATATCGTCTTCCGTTTTGCGCTGCGTCTCTCTGCTAACTGTGTTTCTGTGTTTGCGTTTCTCTTGTAATCACACACATGCGGTTGCTTTAGCCGAAGCCCTGACATACCCATACACGCACGTGACATATATTAACCTCAAGCAGGCCAGTTCAGCAGACCGTGGGGTGGTCAGATATTAATGAGGTGTCTTAGTAACAAGGCTCTGACCGGAGGGTGAATGACCACCCGTATGACATCACCATGTGCTGGGATTAACCGGTCTTCCCGAGCCCACCTGCACACTTCCTCAATCAACTAAAACACGCGGATTCACTCGCCGCCCCCTAACCACCAACTGCACATGGAGACCACCCCGTCTCTATCTTCATCATCATCATTATCTTCCTTTTCTCCGTTAGAGATGATCTTTGTGCCTGTGTCATGGCATCGGCATGTTTTTACAAAGCTTTGCGGCTTCACTGTATGCCAAACAAAATGCATGTGACCACACATCATGCCAACAGAATCAGACAGGGATGAGAGATTTTGAATATTGAGAAAATTGTGAAAACTTGCTAAATGATAGTAAGGCTTTTGAAATTGAATTCCTCTGAATTCTGCTATCGAAGTATTGAAATCATTAATTTATTACATACCATTGCTATTTGCACATTTGTGATATTGGATTCAATTTATTGTCATTACACACATACAAGTACAGTGTAACGAAATGTATTTAGATATTTAGATACAGTCTGTATACTGTATCTTGCAGTCCTCCCGATGAGCCAAAACGATTGTATGTGGGTATTAGGGCTGCAACAACTAATCGATATAAGCGAAAAATGAAGAGTTGTCAACGAATTTCCTTATTGACTAGTTGGTCCATGACGTCACTTGCGAGCTGCACAGTAATACATCGAGCGTTTCTTCTTCCCTTTCAAAATGACAAAATGAAAGGTTATATTAGTAAAGCACAATTTGTGCCGATCAAACTTTGCTAAATAGGCTAAATTCCCTAATTTGGGGGTTTATTTAGTTCAGAGGTGGGAAGTAACAAATGACATTTACTTGAGTACTGTACTTGCAGTAAGTAAAATTTTAAGTACTATTTTTTTCTGGATACGTTTTACTGTACTTCACTACATTTCAAAGACAAATACTTTCATCACTTTTCATGGCACCAAAAATTGTTTTCCTCGGCTGACCCTCCTATGTTTGGGAGAGACTGTAGAGAGTATGGACGTGTCGTCACTTTACCACGTGAGCATGTCGGAGCGTGCCCTCTTGAGTGGCACAACACTATACAATATCAGGAAACGCAATTCCGCACAACATTTCAATGTCCAGGAACACCTGATTCCTTTCTAAGTCGCAGTGAAGCCGTACGCGTCCAGCTGCTTGTAGTTTCAGCAAATAATTGCTTGTTTTAGTCCCACATTCTTTGTTTCTCCTATTCTCCTCTTCTCCTCAGCAATTTTGCTGCATGTTTTACCACTCAAGGGAACATGTCCTGGCGCTCGAGGGGTGTGTGTCCCAGTGTGTTCACGTGGGAAAGTGACGTCTATACATGCCGTCTATAGTCGGCTGCTTCTAATATGACACACCTGAATCAACTCATCAGCCTCGGTGCGTTACTAAGGGAGGCATACACAACATTTTGGGAGAAGTCTAATGGGTACAGTTTTGTATACTTTTCCCATCTCGGATTTGGTTATTATAAGCAAAAGATCTAATTCAAAGTTCTATCCGATTAATCTGAAAAATAATCGTCCAACTAATCGATTAACTAAAGAATAATTGGTTGCAGCCCTACACGCACAGCTTCTATAGTTAATCTTTGAGTTGAAAAATGCCTGTAATATTCCTTTAAGACACAGCTGCGCTTCTTGAAAACTCCAAAAACAAGGGACCCACCGATGAGTAAGTTGTGTTGTAACATCCAGTAACTGTAAGGACTCAGCGGATAGATTGCGTTGAGCAGATCCGATGATTTGTGTCCGTGTGATTTCATTCGGTCTGCTGTAGATAAGGCGAACTGGAATTACTGTAAAGGCCACGAAAAATATGCCTTCACTGAAGTGCGTCCAACGCCGAACGACTCGCCCTGTTCATCAGCACAGCAGAGCTCTGGCTCACGCTCAGAATGATCTCAACACTTAGCAGACAGACACGAGCGATGAAAAAGAGCCATTTCATTTCTTCACAAATATGTTATGCTCCACAGGGGAGGCCGCTTCCAAAAACGGAACAGAAGTTCGAGAACTACGCTAAAAGCTCGTTCAAGATCACCGATAAACAAGTGAGTATCGTAAAGCACTCTCTCACTCTGGCTAGCTTATTTCTTCCATTCGTTAACTTAACTTGACATCATATATCAGCTGCACAATTCACATTTTATAGTACACGTTAGCTTTACAATTTACGTTTTACATGTCAGCGCTACAGTTTATATATTTATATATATCACACATTAGCTTAACAGATTACATTTTACATGACATGTCAACTTAACAAGTAACATTACAGGCAGCTTGATAGGGACTAACATTTTAAGGTCAGGCTGACCAGTTAATCCAAGTAAAACCCATTTATGCTGTTTCTTCACCAATGAGACAAGAGAAAACCTCTAAAGCTTGTTATAGCACAACTTGGCAACCTAATGTGAAATTGACTTTACGTATCAAGAAACATCTGTGTGTGTAATTGTATAGACTAGATTCAAGGCTTTGCGTCTTGTAGTCTTGTATTTTATCGGGCCGGTCCTGGGTGACATACTAAGATTTTCTCGGTCTGTTCTTTTATCAGTGGATGATATATGTACTCGATGACCTCTTGGTGTTCAAAAACCGCCCCAAAAAAACAAAACAGGAGGGATCTGTCAGGACAGACATGTCTGGCTGTAATTTAAATGCCTGGTTCGCTCATTCCTCTATCTTTGTCTCTTTTAGTCTTAGTTTTTCTTATGTGTCAAGATGGGTGTCGACCTGAAATATTGAAGTAGTGTAAACCAACCCTTACGAATAATGACGATTGGGTCAAAAGAGAAAAATATCTCTTCACTAAAGCTTACTGTCATCTCTGCTGAGGAGTTATGAGCGAGAATAAGTAAACATCAGCGGTACCAAAAAATGTAAGCCTGTTTTTAAGCATTAAGATTTGATTTTGGAAGAGTGGCGTTATTTGTATGACAATTTTCCCCAAGATTCGTACTTTTTTTATCTGAACATGTCTACTGCAAGCCTGTTTATTATTTATTTATTTATTTATTAAATGTATAAAATGGCTCGTAATAGAGTAAAAACATATGTTTTGCTATATTTTAGCACGCATCTTGTCTGCAGTGATTGTAAACTGTTTGGCAAACATTGGGACATCAGTAAACACAACTGCGGGCGGATTCACAAAATATTCTTAAGAAATATATATTTTATCTTAAATTCTAATTTATTTGTTTTGTATTCCCGAAAAATGTCTTAAGAATAAAATGACGTGTATTGTAAATCAATCCTTAGAAATAAATGTAAAAAATGAAGATGTTCAAATATTTGAGAACTTTTTTTAGAAGGAACCTTATTTCGAGCTTCCTATACTTTATCTTAAGATCGATTTTATCCCCCGATCCTTAGGTTTCTACGACATACTATCATGAAAAAGTTGAGTTTCTGTTGCATAATACGTGAAGTATTTGCTGTCATGTAATATTAGTGTCCCTTGGAGCTGATGTATGTAAAAGATATGTTTATTATTCAAAGTTAAATAATATCAATAATATATTTTTAATACTAGTAATGATAATGTATTAATACGTTTTTAAATAACTACTCAATGAAACATGAATTTTAGTGTTCCGTAGGTGTAAGAAAAAAATGCTGTATGATAAAAAATAAATGTGCTGACTCACGGAGCGTGCCGAACGAAACGTTTACAAAACGGATTAAAATCCGATCACACAAACCACTTGACGAAACTGAATTGTACGTAATCTGAGTGTTGATGCCACATTTGTCAGGGCTTACTCCTCCAAACATGGTGCGTCACTGTCAGCCTTGCTCAAGCTCAAGTTCGTTGTTTTAAATGTAGATGCGCAGCATTCATTTTATTGAATTCCAATTTAATATTAAAATCTTATCAGTTAACGATTAAAGTCAAACAAGCGTTGGTTCTCCGTTAGCGAAATGACCTAAAACGAGCATCCCTACTGGGAACCTTGTGTCACTGTTATGAGTTTCCTGGCAACGTTTTACTGTATGTTTTGGATAAATTCTCTCAAATTTGGCTTTAAACTATCTAAACACGCTTCTGATAAAAGCGACTGATAATAAGAGGGATGGTAACAGACCGCGCGACAGCTCTGTAGGATCTGAAGAGCGTGCATGTTTACGTGTCGCATAACTTTGTGTGTGTTGTTGTCCATAATCGTGACATTTCAAGCAGGTGTTCTCTCACGTGTCGAATGCCTGTGTGTTTTCGAGTCAAAGCGGCACAGCAGGCGAAGACGTGTGAGACATCTTTGTCAAAGCGAGGCGCTAGTCATACCCTCTGGTATGTACACCGGCTGCCCCCCTCTACTCCGAGCTCGGCGCTGTAGTTATACCCCAGACGCGCCGCTAATGTGAAGCTTTCCGTCCAAACTGACTCACACGCCTCTAATTATGAAACATCCAAATGAGTCGCTACATCAGAGAAACTCTGTTCCAGCCTCAGCAACTGATCCTTCTCACCCCCTCCTCCTCTCTCCTCATTTGTTTTCTTGCAGGTGATCAAAGACCTTTGGAACTTTGTACAATCACTGAAAAAGTAATGGCCGCCGTGTGTAGAAGTCTGAGGTCGGCCGGTCGACTGCTTCAGCTGTGATCCTGCTCCCGTCCCATCTGAAAATCATCCGCCCGCTCCGCTCTGATGCTCTCGCTGTAGAGCTAATGAAGATATCATGGTTCACGTTATATCTTTGTTTCGTTTTAACATTGAGCGCAGATTTTTTTCTGTTTCTTTTAGAAGAACATTATTGAAATGTTTTCAGGATGTTATCGTTTTAAAGTCATGTTTAAGGGTGAATCTCACGAATGTTGTCCACATGTCCATCTTTTGCTTTATCTCGGATTAAAAGAAAGAAGACACGGTTTTATTACTTTTATGATTTTTGCATACCAACGTGGCATTATTGACCTGACAGTTAAGCTTAAGTCCTAATCGAGATAAAGTAAAACATTTGTTTTTATAAGATGTCATGTGTTGTGTAAATATACAAGGGATATATTTGTTGATTTATTGTAAAATTGGAACTATAGTAAAAAAAGTATCTAAGACGTATCAGTAATTTTAGAGATAGAAATAGACTTCATTATGACGAGAATCATGTAGAAAATGGGTTTAATTCTCTTTTGTTGTGAAGTGTGACTGTCTGTGAGATTCACCTTTAAGTACTTAAATAAATAACAATAATTTACTTAAATAATTAAGTTTATTATGCTTTGTTTAGGGGTCCCTTTAAATACATGCAATGCTTGAAATGGTCTTGTGTATGTGAGTTAAAAGAAAAGAAAAAACTTCCAGCCCAAAACCGACCTCTTGTGCATTTGAAATTGCAGAAATCACTTTCTGTTAATATAAGAAAACTGAATACTTCCCTTGCTTTATGTGTAAAGAAGGCAGCTGACATTGCTGAAGTTTAATGCAAAATATCCATCCAATGGGAGTTCCTCCCATTATTCGCTGTAGTCCTCAGATTTCTGCCCTGCTACGATCCATATGGCCTTTATCATAAACGAACAGTACGCTTGAATGCATCTCAAGTGCTATAGACGCTCACGTAGACGTTTGCTTGTGAGGTACCGTCGAAAGTTTATACCTCGATTGTTAGTCCCTTAAATGACACAAAACAGTTTAGTCCATAGTATGAAGCTTACGTTGTTTTAGCTGTTTTTATTTTCGTACAAAGCAGTTTTATGATGTTAGCATTTACCCCTGCGTAGTTTGTTTTTGAGAGCGAAGAGTCTGTCCTCGATCGTTTTTTTTCTTTGACGCATGTTGTGTTGCTTTAATACAAGTAAAGTTCGTACGGATACAATCTTTACACCTTGTCTGTGCTGCACGTGAGCGGCGCGTTGCAACAAAACTAGATCAACTTCACGATCATCAAACTGCAAGTGCAAAGTTTTACATACAGTATAATTCGATGACTATTAAGGGAGCATTTTAGTTTTGTTGCATCATAGCACTCTTATGCAGTGGAGATGAGGTGTCTTGCTTTGGATGGAAATAGAGATAAATCAGGTTTCGTACATTTATCAATGAATATACTGTTTAACCAGATTTTTTGTTGTTTTCTGTAAACAATGTGAAGTTGCCTGTACTCGGTAAAAACACCAAGTACACATATGGTCTCAACTGTGCGATTCTCTGATAAGTAATAAATTGTTCTTTCTTTGTTTTCTTAATATCGTTTGTTCCCAAATGCTTTTGTGCCCCCCCCCCACACACACTTCAGCTCTCTTTTATTGGATACAGTGTTTTGACAGAGAAGTATAAGCGTAATAAATATAACAGTTTGTACTATGTAATGCCTACACGTTTTAATAGTATGCAAAGTACAGAACATGCTGCGAAGAAGCAGTGTGCTCCATTTCGCACATTTTGGACGTAAAGAAATGCTCATTCTATGTAAAGAGTAATGCCACAACTCTACACAATGTTAGATAATAGGAAAATATTTGATGTTGGACGTGTGCAGTTATGTCGAGCGCCGTGGGATTTCACAGTGGATCAAAAGCGCAGGAATAGAAATAAAGCTTCCTACAAGATGTTTTCTTGCTTTATAGCATCTTGTCTGGCTTGGAATCAGTGCACATCCAAAACCGCTGGAGCAGATCAAAAATGTGAATCTAATTCTGCATTTTCAGAGGAGAGATTATGACACGCTGTTTCTCTTTTTAAGGTTTTCCCCTTTATTGATGGGTTTAAAACGGCAACAAGTCAATCTTACAGCAAGATGTTATTGCGTAGATGTTGTTCTTTTATAACTCAGGAGATTTGATGGAGTTCTCCGTTGTTTCATTGAAGTATCAACTTTTTTCTCAGATGTTTCTTCCAAAAGACAGAAACAAACGTGTCCCAGTTTACTTGAATTAACCCCGTACTTGTTTTGCATCACTTTGAGACGCCTGAAGTGGCATGATACTCGTATAAATGGAAAATCTTAAGATTTCTTCAAGATGTTTTACATTTGACTAATTTACTCTGACAATTATTCTCCTTCCCTTCACCACATGGTGGCGATAAGGGCTTATGATGATGATGATGATGTCTTTTGATTTATGGGATGTTGTATGCTAGAGCATAAGGGGCGATTAATCACCCTCTCACCTGGATGACGCTCCTTTTTGTCTCTGACACTCACCCACTTCCTGTTGTCTGGGTGCGCAGCAGGAAGTGACCTCAGCAGACAGGGCAAGACTTGAAGTATTACTGTGCGGAATTTCCCCTGTTTCCCAAGGGATAGGAATTCCAGCTCGGCACACGCTGCAGGCAGAAACAGGGACGGAGGAGAACGTACAGAAACCTCACCTGAAGCCATGAGCCGTTCCAGTCGCTGGTTAGCAGGAATGGTGAAATATTTCGCTCCTCGTAGCTGCGCAAACAACAGTGTCAGCGAGAACAATGATAACGTCATGTGGCTTAATAATGGGCTGGAGGAAATGTCCAGGTTGTCCTGAACCTTGTGTTGCAGGGTGTGCATTAGTGTTTTAATGTATCTGTGCAAACACCAGGTCTTTAAAGGGACAGGTCACATAAAATGAACATTCTGTTATTTACTTTCATGTTGTTTCAAACCCATATTAGTTCCTTCTCCCCAAGAACAAAGAACATTTTGAAAGAATTTGACAGATTTGTTTGCACGCTTTCACGGTTATCGTGACCAAACGAAAACCATAGCGAAATGATCCCCATGTCCGTCTAGGTGTTTTTTTGTGAACGAATAATGCTATCAGTCAAATGTATCTTTAATTTTGTTTATTTAGCATTATCTCCGTTTGACACTTACTATTTGAGTGTATAGGGATTTGAGAGAGACCCTTTACGCACTTAATGCGTAAAATGAACACTGAATTGATATTCATTGTTTGTAATATCACGGTTATTGACACAAATCTATATATTGTGACACCCATATTTCAAACATTTACCAATAATTTCTTGTCTTGTTAATAATGTCGACTAGACCTTTGCAGTTCACATTTTGATTGTTTCACTTTGATATTCGGTTGCTATTTGTTCAATCATTAATATGCAGCATTAACTGAGAATTCTGGGTAATGTTATTATAATTTTCAATGTTTGTGGATCGACTCTTTAATGCCACCGTAGAACCACTCCAAACAAGACCCAGCCCTCTATGTGAGCCCCTTTAGTTTCTGAACAATCTTTGATCACTTTGGGCTTCATATTTCAAAATTAAGGTATTTGAATTCGCCCGGTATGTAAAAAAGCTGTATGCTTTATTTATACTTGGCATGGTATTATGCATGATGTACCCATATGTTCACTTTACAACTGCATCATAAAGTTGAGACCATTGCATTGTGGGATGCAGTCGAAAAGTGCACATCATCCGAGTATATATATATATATTAATCACAATCTTTAATCTCATTATTTGACGGAACTGCTGTTGTTAAGCACCATTCGGGCTAATATGGAGGGATACGACACTGAGTCTGTTACACCTGGGCCAGGTAAAACAAAACAAGTTCACGCTCACGGTGATGAAACAGACGGCTGAAGTGCAGAGGAGACACATTTGTAAACATTGACTGTGGGAGAGTCAGAGAATGGCAACTTGGCATGTTGAGCGTGAACCCTCGGGGATAAAACTGGTTGGATCAAGGCCGATTGAATGTTTGACGTACCTTCAGTTTCAGCTGTCATGAGTTTGGCAGTGATGTGGCCCAATCTCAGTTTGGGTTCTGTGATGTCTGAGACAGGGATCGGTTGGGTTGAACCGGGACACCGCAAGATCTTTCAGAACACGAGTTACGTGTGACTACGACTGTAATGTTAGTTCAAGATTTCACTGAATTATAATTGGAAAGCTCTCTAGAATGAGAGCTTTCTTTATAGAAAAGAACATCTTACAATGTACCGGTCAGGGGACGTGCTTTTTTTTTAAATAATTGTTCCTGTGGTTAGACTATTACGTAAGCAGCGCAACACAGAAGGTTGTGGGTTCGAATCCCAGGGAACACACTGATAAAATGTATTGCCTGAATGCTCTGTAAGTTGCTTTGGATAAAAGTGTCAAATGCGTAAATGTAAATAATAAATAGAGCTATATTGAAACATACTTTTGTTGAGTTTGTTAATATATATATTACATGACATTAAAAAAAAATGATTTACATTGAGTCATTTAGCAGACGCTTTTATCCAAAGCGACTTGCAAAGAGTTCAGGGAGCAATGGGAGATTTACACTGTTCAAAAGTTCACTGGAAGGTTTCTCTTGATGTTGTCTAAATTATTTTGTAGACGAATAAAAAGTTATTTTCACAACAAAAAGTTTAATTAAAAAAAAAACTGTAATATAAATGACCAGAAATGGAAGAAAATGCAGACTGGGCAAGTGGAAATAAAAGTTGGGACTTGGCATGTTGTTATGGACTGTAAGAAAAATGGACAAATCTACAACTTCAGGACAATAATGGTCAGCTGAGTTAATATGAGTCTGCGAAACAAACCAAAGCTTAAAATGTAGTAATGAGTTTTGTTTTGCTTTCTTGGCAGTCAGCAAATAAGGAACGTCCAGGGAAAGTGTGTTTTAAAGCAGTGGATATATCTTTGTCTTTTAACAAAAAAATTATAATTTCTCTACACTATTAATAAATATTGGGTCTCTTAAGCCATGGTTGGGTATAATTTGGACAATCCCAACCTATGACATGCTGTCATCTCACTTTGCAAAATGTTAGGACTTGCAGTTAATGGTGAGATATACTGTTAAAATTTAGATTGTACTTTGGTTCATCGATCCACCCATATATAATATTTGTGTGTGTGTGTGTGTGTGTGTGTGTGTGTGTGTGTGTACATTTAAAAAAAAATTGCTGTCTTTTCTGTAAATTAAATTTTTTTAAAACTGTAAAGAAAACATCAAATTACAATTATTCGCATTAAACTTGACAAATCTGTGAAAAATAACATTCAAATTAAAGTTTTACAATGTTCGTTTTCTCCTTTTGTGTGTTTGTTCGTGCGTAATTGAGGTTCACATACGTGAATGACAAGTTAACATGATGCCTAGATGCGGCCTGAAAAAAAGGCAAAGAAGCATTTGAAGCATTTGTGGAGAGCTTTCAGAATAGAAGTGGAACAATGCGACAGCCCGAGGGCAAACAAGTGATCATGCTGGTATGTTTAGATTAGGCAAAGAGGAAGCCATCGTTGTCAGTTTTCTGTTTTTATATACCGAGTTGATCTCTGACATCCTATCCTGTTCTAATCTGTTGGGATGAGACCTAAACCACGGCGTCTCTCTCTCTTAAGCAGTGCATTATCTCTGTGATGTGCATGTTATGAGAGTTTGTGTAATACATGTCCGCTTTCAGAGATCCTCTTTTGAAAGGCTCCTATCCAAACAATCGACTTGCATCATCACCTCTCAAGGGTGGGCGTAAGACGGTCGTGCAGGTTGTGTGTTTTAGTCGGTGCTGTATGATTCACAAAGCTGTGAGTTTGGAGAGAGAAGGCTAAAGCTTTATTAATAAGAGACAAGGCACTCTACCCATAACATGTGCCAACATGCGAGAGCATTACCTCCACGGCTGGCTATGGCGAGATGCGAGCTGCGTTCCACTACCCACAAAACCCTGGACTCCGAGGTAATGTGACTTACAGAGGAGGGCCGGTCTGGAGTGGATTTCAGTTCAGGTTTTAATCACTTGTCTGTGGTTTTTAGAAGCTGTTACGTGGTTAGTTTGTGGTTTCTCTGTGGTTACACTTGTAAAACTCTATAAATCACGAGTCTTTGTGAACAACTGAGAGACTTTTCCTCTTCCGGCAGCCCAGAGATTGAATTGGATCCTTTTTTGGAGGGATAAATAAATATATAGGCTATATATTATTTTGTATTTGATATCATTCATAGTGTATATCTTATATACAATCAATGTTTCGGTTTTGTTATCGAATATTTAACATGTGTACTGCGTTACTTTTGTCTCTCTAGCGCCATCTCTGTTTGGAATAGAACATTGCGGGTTTTACTTATCTTTGTCACTTATCTTCGCGTTTGGAAGTCAAATAATGTCAAAATCCCATTTCCTGTGAAAACGTTATTTCAAAGATGAATTACAGCTTTAATTTTGTAAACATTAATTATTTTGCGCTAGATTGTGTCAGAACAATACATTTATCTTTATGATACATAAAAAGTGTACTCGAATTTGGCCACATTATTTGAACTAATATTTAATATTTATTCACTTTAAAAAGATCAGAACCCAACTCAAAATGTTCAAGTGACTGGTTACATCTACAGTTGTATCACGTATGACAGTAGTCGCATTTGTGAAATATATAAAACTTTAAGTGAGCCACTTGAAAAATTGCAACGAACGTTAATACAAAATGTCGAGTTGGAAACTTTTTCTACAGCGTTGTTCAGTCTGGAAGTGTTTTTTTTCGTAAAATCATATTTTTATAGACCGCTTCGGATGACAAAATCAGTGCCGGTCCAACAAAACTTCCTGTTTCATCACGCAAACGTTTTTGAACAAAATACAACCAACAGAATATTCACAACCGTTTTAAAATGTTAAACAAATGTCTTTGAATTATATATGTATGATTTTGAAATATAACAAATAAATAAACCACTGAAAACCGGAAGTGCTTCCGGACCAGTCTTGCAAAGTGGCCTATATGAAAAAGTCATTCACCTCTTAAACAAGCTGCAATGAACACTCTTAAGCTCAAATATTCACCTACAAAGAGTGTGTTCAAGTTCGCATTAGCGTTTGCCACATACATTAGCTTGCACTTATGAAACGCCAAAGCTAAAAAGGGCAATTTGTCACTCCTAAACATCTCCAGAGTGAAATGAAGTGAGCGATATTTGTGCAGTTTGTGGTCCCGGTGGTTTCCAGCAGTTGTGCACTTCAAACGCGCTTGGCCCCGGGTTGCTCGGGGCACCTGTAGCTCTGTTAGAATGATGGAAAGCGGTTGGAGTTTTTTCCCCTCTGTGTTCTGGAGTCTCTTATCGAGATAAATTGAATCCATTTGCGGCTAAATGGTGTGTGACAAGCCGTATGATTTGCAGCTTTTCGGTTCCAATGTGACGGCCTCTATCTATCGTTCTGACAGGGCCAGATTGATCTAGACCACAGAAGGGCTGAGAGTAACTGTACAAACACTACAATTAACACAGCATATATACAAATCAGAGCAAATAATTATTCTAGGCTTGAAGCTGGAATGAAGTCACGCTGTAGACACCTGGAATGAATTACTTCTGTGAAATGTCTTAATGAAAGATCATTTTAGTTTTATTTACTGTGGTATTTACCCAATGAGATGAGATCTCTGTAATATCTCAATTATTTGTCAGTAAGATTAAATGGAGTAAAAATTAATCGACTACCATAGTAGGAAAAATGAAACCAATGTAGATATTTTGAGGAATGACAGCAAACGGTTCTGGTGCACTTTTGACTACCATTGTCATTTTTCCTACTATGGTAGTCGATGGGGTCCAAGAACTGTTTGGTTCTTCCAAATATCTTTTTCTGTGTTCAACCAAACAAAGAAATGTACAGAATTATTCTTCCAAGATATTCTCCTGAGAAAACAAATACAGAAATGTGTCTATCGTGAGAGTTTCAGAAGCGATGTCAACAATGTCTCAAACTAAGCTCAGATTTCGTTCATAACTCCATGTTATTGAGGATGAACGCAAACATTTCTCGTCAGATTGACCAAATCCAGATTATTTTATCTCGCCAATCTACATTCATTTACATCTACACTCCATGTCCTCTCACCAAATCTCAGTTGTCTCTGTTTTTATTTCTTCAAAGCAATTTTAGAAGGAACATCTGAGACAAAGTGGACACCTCAATGAAACACAACAAGAAACTCAAATCTCCGAGATGCCGTTTAAGCAGGTATCTTATGTTTTGAGTCCTGATATTCAGCGCACACTTTATTTTTTGACTTGTTAAACATCCTCCTATGGATTTTAAGTGTAGTAACAGTTCCTGTGGTATTTTGACAGTCATGCAGACTGCGGATGCTTTAAAAATGTAAGCCATCTAAGAATAGAAGAATGGACTTCTAAAATTTGGTTTGGTTTTTAAATGCAATTCAATGCATTATTCCTGTAATAATAGTGTGTCTAATAGAAAAACCGCTGCAACGAGGACTGTCCATCGTCCTACATGTGGTTATGGCTTTAACCGCAATTATTTATGTCAAAGTTCAACGGTTGATGAACTACGGTGCATTTTTCATAAGTAATAGCAAAGTGTTCAAAAGCTTGACCGTCTGGATCTCCATAAAGACCAAGCTATCAGTATTCTAGTGTAAAACAAGTTCTGTTCTAATGATGATAAATATTAGCTAAATATTCCAAATATTTCACATGATAAAAATGTAATTGCTATTCATTATTATAATCCCGTTTAGAACATATGGAAGATTGAGTATGAAAACTAGACTTGACCCAGAAAAATATGTGTATAATTGTGAAATGAGCGAACGTGTGTTTTTTTAGTATACGTTGCTATGAAATTCATTTGGAATTCCATAATGACCAAACTAAAGTCTTGCTGCTTTGGAGTAAGAAGATCGTTTCTTTCTAACAGTTTACTTGCACTTAAATGAAACATTACATGTATGCATTTGGCAGATGCTTTTATCCAAAGTCCAGTCAAGGTATTTTATCCGTATGTGTGTTCTCCAGGAATCATACCACGACCTTTGCATTACTAACATAGTATTTAAGCAACAAGTATAGTTATAATCTTATCAATTGGTAGAGCATTGCGTTAACAATGCGAAGGAGATGGGTTCAAAACCCAAGTCATAAGGAGCTTAAAATATAAAAGCGTCTGTCAAACACATGTAAATGACCGTGAGCATCTTCCCATTCCCAACACATCCCGTGTGTATTTTACGTATTTCAAATTGTCAATTATTTTCTAGGAGAGGAATCTTTCATCCCTGTGTCCTCCTCAGAAAACATCTGCAATCTAAAACCAGACAGGTATTTTAAGAGTTGATTTGTCATGGATCTCTCTCTCTCTCTCTGAATGCTAACAGAGGCTAGTATTTCACTGATTACAGAGTTGCCACATGTGAATGGTTGTTTGTGTATTGACAGAACAAAGGAAGCGCGGGTTCTAAGGAGGTGTTAGACAGGGGAACAGATCAGACCAGCCCATAAAGCGTTCAGGGGGGGACCAGACTAGTCCATTAAGCTCAAGCTGGTTTTATCTGGCTGAAATGAGACACACGCAGAACACTTCCGAGCACACTCGTCATGAAAATCAGCTAGTCTTTGTGTTTGTCATGTGTGTGTGTGAGTGTAAGGGAATACACCTGAGACTCCAACAGAAGGATATGGCTCACTTTGGTGTTGTCTGCTTTCACGAACAAAGGTTCTCTGTCTTAAAACGCTAAAGTGCCCTTAGTTGACCCGCGTTGGAAGCGAAGGTAGTGTTTACTGTAATGGGAGATACGGTTTTTATAATTGAGTATTGTGAGGAGCGGGCTTCTGTTCGGGAGTTCTCGGTGACACTGCGTTCATTGTGTTTTATTGAATAAATGACGCAAACGTGATTCTCTGAATCCGGATTAAGAATTCAGAGGCCCCAGGGCACAAGTGTCTTATGGTCCCCCCCATAAACACACGTGTGCACAGTAAAGTTTTAAATGAGCCTATAGGGTACTTTGTGTAGGAAACACCTCTAACTTATAGGATTACATTGACAAGTTTCAAACTATGATCACCACCTGAAGGACAATATCAACACCTGTACACATCCTCCATCATACAGGATCTACACATACCACACCTCTACCAAATCAGATTCTTCCATAATTCACACACAGACACGCCAGATTCACAAAACTGTTCTTAAGAGAAAATATAAGAACTTTCTTAAGTGAAATTTTCATCTTAATTTTCTAAGAACAAAACGGCAGTCTTTGTCAATGATTATTATACTGTGAGAGTAATTTGTCCAACAAGCACCTCGCAACACTCGTTCTTATGTAAGCGTGTAATATGTGTTACAGTAAACGGCAAAGGCTATAATAAGTGTACTACTTTAGCCTATATATTACGACATCATCATATTTGTGTGTAAACATTTTGCATTTTATCTAAAAGCACTGTGGATTATCTAATAATGAAGGCTAAATATGGCAAAGTAAGGCTGTTTGACCTGATCAATGTTATATCAATAAAATATTCATAATTTGAAAGGGAACAAATCGGGTTTTAGGTCGTAAGACAACCGCGAGGATATTTCAACTCATAGATTATATTTACAACAATAAATATAAATAAATAATAAAGCCGTTCTCATTGACATATTTTCAGTTTCTCAAACTTATGACGCGACATCATAAAAACTCACCATAAAAAGCTGTGATTTCGGCTATATTCTTTCATACAGCCACTTTCTGGTAACCATGTGCATATTTACTGACGAACTTTGTTCATAACAGTCGATAACAGTGACAGGTTGTTGGAAGCTCTGTTTTGTACTCATTTTATTCAGGAGTCCTCTGTCGTACGGGGCTGCTTCTTCCTGCCGCTTAATGTACGGAGTGATGCAGAGAGAAGGGGTCCCTGCGCCGGGAAAGACATTTTCCCACTGAGTAAAAGCTAAGGTTTATCCAAGAAGTCGCTAGATTTATCGCTGTGCGCTCCTTCTCAACAAAAGCCACAAGAGGGCTCGTAAAAGTGACTTAATCAAGAGACAGACTTCCTAAGTTAGAAACACTGTTTTGTGTAGCGCACCTCCATGTGCGCGAGGCAGAGAAGCACACGGCAGAATGAATATAGCGGAAACGCTGTTATGTGAAATGTCCTCCCCCTTGCCTTGGCCCCAAGCGCGCATGGGCCCCTGGGGCTGTGCCCAAAAGGCCCATTGGATAATCCGACCCTGCCGAGTTTAGTAATTCCTCGAGTTATACAATGGTTAATTTGTTCATCATGAGGCTTTATGTAGAAGCGATGTTACGATTCACTGTGAGCCGGTTGAAATTTGATTATAATATGTGACGATTCATGTTGTTTGAATCGCGATACATGTTTTGAACAGCAGGGGCCGCTGTGTTTACTGCAAACTTGGAAAACGTGGATATGCTCATATCTCTTTAATGCTCCCGAGCTCCGTGAATCATTATATCCCTATGTCGTATAGGCCTATCCACAGTTTGTCCAGTAAAAGTTCACCTCTCCGGCCCAATCTTTCGACCACAAGCTCCTCAGCAACCAGAAATGCCAAACGTACGTCCACCTATCCGCCAATGTCCACCATGTCATCTGTCCGAGCTCTGGGATCTGTCCAGAGAAACCCAAGGTACGGCCAAGGAGGGTTCTGTTCCTGCACCAATTATTCTCTCCGGTTCGAAACATCTACTCTATTGTGACAAGCTCTGACAGGCCGGCTCTTTAAAATCTATTAAACTCCACAGCGAACACTCCACAAGAACGACTGTGGAATAATTAAGGAGTCCGGAGTTCAGCGAGCCGTGGAAATGGATGCAGTCATGAAAATAAAAACACATGTTAGCGGCTAGCGGCGAGGGAGCCGTACGCAGCGTTTATGACGTTGGACGGGGGCGCAGCGCGAGAGGGGAAATATCATCATTAGTGGCGTGCTGCGCGGCCCAGAGTTAACTTTGCTCCGCACTGACAGGACAATTATCAAAATCAGTTGCCAAGCCGACATCAGACCCACCGACCCCTCCTTCCCAACCTTTAAACGTTCCTCACCCCCCACACGCACTCCTGTTCCCACCCACACACCTATAGCTGACATCACACGCTCTGTGTCCTGCACTTCTAAACGCTTCCATGCAGTCGACGTGTGACGGGGGACAAATTAGGAATGTGTGCACACCCTCAAAGCAACATCAAGGCTTTGAGTCGCCCCCACACACCCTCTCTGTCACCCTCGGGAGTCTGACGGGACATGACCCTTCATCGACCTAGCAGAATCTTTAAACGTAACCGCAGAGAGATTTTTTTCTTGAGTAAAACACAAAAAAAGATTGGGCACCAAACAACGTTGGCCCCCATTGACTTCCATTGTACGGGCACGAAACCACTAAACCATTTCTCAAAATATCTTCTTTTGTGTGCCACTGTAGAAAGAGTCAAATACAGATTTTGAAGCACACAAAAGCGACTAAATGGAGGCAGAATTGCGCTGAACCGTCCCTTTAAAGGACTTCCTATTGTAATGTACTTTTGTACTGTAAGTCGGCTCGGTTTGTAGTTGAACGGACCGGTGGTACCTGTACAGTGTACGCAGATAAACGTTCTCTCTTTGAGATGCTGATCAAGTGTTTTCCTTTAACACCGTGGCATTGCCTCTGACTCACGAAGGCCATCAGATATCAATCAGTGAAAGAGATCTCCCCGTCACCTTCGCATTCAATAGGACACAGATGCCATCTATACGTTTGTGTCAGAGATGAAAGCGGATGCAGAGAGGAAGTTGGGTGTGTCGGAGGTGTTCTGACACTAATGCGGTACACCGGCCTTTACTCGCAGAACTGTGAAGTTCCTCTGTCAGCTTTAAATGGTCTCTCAAAGCCTTTGAACAACTGTGTGTGACCTCTCCTCCAAGTTTTTTCCCTGCTTTATTAAACTTCAGGGACACGGCGGTTGCACAGCATTCCTTTAACTTCCATCACACCAATGCACAAAGAACATGCGGTTTGTGTTATTTTTTTAGGCCCTTGATGTGACATATTTATCTGTTTTTAATGCATTCTATCCTGTCATTAAACCGCTTTGACTAATGAGGCTTTGTTGTTGGTTAAATCACTCCTCGCTTGCCTTAAACCGCTTCACGTACAAAGTGTGACCCACTTTGAGGTGTAGTGCTTTTTCACAACAAATTAAATGTGTGATGGAGACCTCTCCAGCTCTCCCAGCAAAGCTGTTGGAATCTGTCGCTCATTTGTTTCATCTTCGCTCTTCCAAGTAGTACAGTTCTAATAAATAACCTAAAGGCAACCATTTCTGTGCCTCATGCTAGACAAACGGATCACGCTTTGTGAAAAGTTGCACTTGGAAACGGTCACCTGAATGCTTAATATTCTACAAGACACGCAAAGCTCCGAGCGCTCAGAAAGATCAAGCCACTTCCGAGTTTTAGGGAATGACAGAGTATAACTTCCTTTTTACTGTCCCGCTCAGGATATGTTGGTTGTCATATTGCCAATGCCTCCCTTGATCTCATTTGGCCGATGATGGACGAATCTGTGTTCACTTGTTCATTTAAAACCACTTTTGGTTTAGCTGTTCCAAATAGGATTATTCTGAGCTCACCACACAGTCCAGGTGATCCACTTCAAAGAAAACATCCAGATTTATAGCATCATGTTGTTATTATAGAAGCCAAAATGTATTCAGACAAAGAATGAAATGCATTTATGTAAAGAAAAGTGCATGCAAAAGGAATTGAAGGGATAATTCACCCAAATAAATGAACATTCTGTCATCATTTACTCACCCTCATGTGATTTCATACCTGTATAAATGTCTTTGTTCTGATGAACACCGAGAAATATATTTGGAAGAATGTTAGCAATTTTCAGTTCTGGAGTATGACTACCAAAGTCGGAAAAATGAAATGGTAGTCAAAGATCCCACAACTAAATTCTTCAAAATGTCTCATATTGTGTTCAACAGAACAAAAAATATGCAATAATTGGTTTTCTACTATATGGTAGTGGATCATATCCCAGAACTGATAATTGCTGATATTCTTCAAAATATATATTTTATTGTGTTCAACAGAACAAAGAAATGTATACAGGTTTGAAACTGAGGGTGGGTAAATATTGACAGAATTTTCATTTTTGGGTGAACTAATGAAGTTCAAATTTATTTTTGTCTACATTTTCCATCTTCTACCTTTATTTACTGTTCTTGGTCAGACTTTAAAGATTTCAGATATCATATTGGACACACCAATACAAGTCAGGACGTCTTGTTCACATCTGAACGTGCCAAAATGATCATTTAGGCCACGTGAATCAATGTCATCATTTTACAAAATCCTTTTAGCGTTTACCCTTTAAATGTTCTTCTGAGATCTGCAGAATAACTTCGTGCAAACGACACAATAAACGACTGGAAAAACATGTCAGAGCAGTAATGTAAATGTTCAAATGTTTCTTTTTATCCCAGTCGCAGCTGAGAAAGGGCTATTGAGGGAATAAACCTGCAGCTGGCGGGGGGCATGTTCAGAAGACCCTGTAAACACATTCACACCTCTTGCGCATTTCAATGCCAGATGACTTATAGCACAATATTGAAAATTCGAGTTCGAAAACCACTTGCATCTCAATACTGTCTGAGAGGAATCAACAAACCCCACCAATAAAATGCTGTCGGCTTTGGGAAGTGAACAAACGAGATGAAATGAGGCTCATCGGTGGATGGATAAACAAAGCGCGCATTTCAACGTTTTAAATGCTTGTTCGCACTGAAACTTAAGTAAGTTTTAGTTTGCGCCTCCATTTAAAAAACAAATAATACTAATATTCATAGTATATTAATTTAAAATGGACATATATACATTTGCCCTTGATAGCAGCCATTATTAATATTGATAGCGTGCGTATGATCTATTATGCGTTTAAGCTGTGAAAAATGGAGCGAATATGTACTTCTCTCACACTTTTAACATGAGATGAGAATTTTGTTATCTCAGTTTCACGTATCTGCTTATGCTCAACCGAAATGCACCTGTTTACGAGTTTATATGTGAAATCCGAAAGGAATTTTCACAGATTCGCATCAAAATGACGACAGAGTTCAAAATACTGAGAAGAGCGCAAAGCAAAAATGCGCTCCGTCGGACGAAAGGCGCATTCCCCGCACCGATGGTCCTTTGCAGATCACCCTATCAGGTGCAAAACCACTGACAGGTTTCCACCCACTACCAACCATAAACCCCTCAGAGCGCTCCAAAGCTCCGCAGCGCACAGACAGACAGACCACTGACAGGAGTCCTATCATCAGCCACATCGCTCTTCCAGGATTTGCAACAACCTCTTATTTACAACAACTTTGGATAACCGTAAAACTAAAACTAAACGCGAGACATTTTTTACCGTCCTGGCAGCTTGGAGTTGCTGGGAAAGTTTCTCCCTCTCCAAACAATGGACATGAAAACAGTACAATGATATGTGTACGGTGTGCGCTTCCAGGTGTCTACGGCAGGTACGAACGGAATTTATCCTTTTTATCGCATGCTGGATCCAAGACTAAGTAGTTAAGGACGTGGATTTGTCAGCGAGGAGGAGACACCCCGCAACAGATTTTTCCTGCAGATTCAATGTTTGCGCGCTTTGGCGAGAGCGCGGCGTGCGCACGGTCGCGATAGATTGGGTACACAACACTGGAAGACGTTTATTTGAGTTTATTCTGATCTTTTCAAAGCGAGGAGAGCCTCATGCTGCACCCAGCGTTACATCTGCGCTTTCTTCGTCGCTCGTTTCCCTGGGATTGCACATCTCCTCTGGGATTTTGTGCGTGAGACCCTGGCGGGGCTCCGTACGGCACTTACTGGAGCGGCAAACGCTGGAAACAGGTGTATTTGACCAAGATGTCTGTTCTGCCTTCAAGGTTCATCTACGTGTAAGAAACATTTGTAATATTCACTTTGATGCACTTCGAGTCAGTACATTCTTGCCAATAGAAGTCGCTCAAAGCCAGCATTGAGAAACTGGTACATTTTTATCTTGTGTAATTGCTTGTGATTCACTCCTCCTCTCCCTCTTTCGCTCTCTCTCTCTCTCACTCACTCACTCTCTCTCTCTCTCTCTCTCCAGGTGTTTACATTTTCTGGTCCTCTACTTCCAGTTACAGGTAAGTCTGGTTGTTTCACTCTTATCATTAATCTGGATTAAGGGAAGGATTATGAGGATGTGCCTCCGCAAACACAAAGCTTGTTTAATTTGTTGTCTTAAGGTTTCTGAAACAGGCACAGGAAATGTAGAACCTGGAGTGCCGTAAAAAGGGTGTTCGAATTTGCTTTGGTCATGCCAGAAGAATTAAATTTGTCTTTTTTAAATCCCGGAATTTTTGCATGTTCTTGTGCTGCGTTCAGATGTTACTGAAAAAAATCCAGGATATGATATTTTTTTAATTATTCGCATTTTTTTAATTCCTTAATGTGATAAATGTTCACTTTTCTGTTATATCCCATTAAACTAAATGCGCATTTATGACCCAAAGGATTTCCAGAGAAGATGAAATAGTTGCGTTTATTCGCAAACAGACCGATGACCAATAAATGAATCAGAATTATCCTTCTAAAAAGGGGAATGTAAATTTGACTATAAAACTATATTAAAACTATAATATGAATTGATTTATCGTTTTAAATTAGAATTCATTATTATAATACACTTATTATAAATTTTCTGTTATTTATTTAGAGGGTATCATTTGACCTAACAAATTGTTCAGGTAGCAGCCACTTTTTCTCAGGCTCTTCCAACATTGGGTTACCAATCATCTTAGCCTCTGACACAATTCTTCCATCAAAATCAAATAAGTAGTAATTCGATAAAGATATCTGCGGTTCCTCATGCGTGTTTATTGACAGATTTATACACATCACAAGGCGCAAACAACTTAATGCCCAAGAGAGTTTTTATCCCTCTTCTGACAAATGGGTCAAGGCAACGTGATTATAAATCCTGTCGTAATAGAGGGAGCTCTACAAAGACAGCCTTCAAATCAGAAACAAAGCCACTGGTTTGGAAACACGACATTATATAATTCCGTGCTCCACATTTTGTTAAACGCTGTTGGCACAAACAAGGTCATAGTGTGGCGCACTCTGCTTGTATGACATGGCCATGGAAATCCGAATGCGCCATACATATCTCCAACTTCCGTCGGTAACAGAGACCTTTGTTGTTGTTGTTGTTGTTATAAAGTTTGCGCTACGAAAACAAACAAACATTTTATTAAAGAGATGCAGTGAAAGAGAACGTGTGATAAGCGCAGTTTAAGTGGCGGTGCGCTGAAGCGTTGTTTCCTGAGATGGGTCGTGCGCACAGAGCGCTGTCTGTAGATAAGGCCTATCTGACATGCAGGAGTGCGCGGGTCCGGCCTTTTGAAGTCATTTTCGTGTGCCTGTCTTCACGTTGAAGGCAGTCGGGCGGTGCGATAAAAATGTTTGGCCGTGGCGCGGTGTCCCTGCATGGGCATGCCCGCATCCTTCCCGCGCCCGACCGTGCGCAACTGTCTACATACACACCTCGCTGCTTGACTCTGGGCAGATTTCAGAGTAAATCCCATCGAGGATAGATTGTGGGCGTGATTTTGTTATTACAAGCAGAAATTGGCAAAGAGGGCAAAATCGAGCATTATTCTTTCTTAAATTGATGTTGGAAACATCATGACGTTGGATGTTGTTCGGTTCGTTTAATTTAATTTAGGGATACGACATTTGGAGCGCATATGACTATAATTTACATTTCTATGACTATAATTCTTTTTTTAGAAAGATAAAGTCATGCTGAGACAGCCAGTGGTACTATTATTGCTGATGTTTGCCAACATGCTTGGCTACTGTAACAACTAGTATGGTGTTTTTATTATGTATTTGCACCTAAAGGTGAAGTGTGTAATTTCTGATGAAGTCAGAACTGCATAAATAATGCACGGTTTCACTTACATTTCACCATTCGGCCATTGGTGAGACCAACAGATAGTCGTGCACCAAATTCACACAAAAGTTCCTACGTATCAACCTTCAAATCTGGCCTACCATTTTCCCTTTTAACCATTCAAAGTGTGATGTTGCATCTAAACCACTTTTTATGCTTAACCATTCTACATATCTATTCTCTGTCATTGTGTTTTTTATGACGGCATAAATTGAACATGGCTGCTGAAAGTAGTACACCAAGAACCTCTGGAATTTTTTTAAAACAGATGTGTAGCTTTCTCAAAATACCTGATTATATTACAATAAATACATGTAAGGGTTTTCTCTTTGTAATTTGATAAGTCATGCATCATAAGTTTTGTGTGCTCGTGCGTTTTTGTTTCTCAGCATTCCTGTGTGCTTCGCGAAGCTTTATGGAACTGTTTTTCCCCGTCGAAAGATTTCCGTGAGCACGTTTCCCCTCATGCTTCCTAAATGTCATTAATTAGCCAAGGTTAAAATAACATGGAGTGGAAGCATGTAAAGTGTGTGTCATTAACCACCCGAGAGAAGCCACATAAAAGCTCATTACAGGGCAATTACCCTCCATTCAGTGCACGAGAAGCCGTCTTGGCTGAGATTCTTGCGTTTTTTAAGGTATATGTGTTTTGGAGGGAAGGAAAGGACGGAGAGGTATGGATGAGATTTTCATATAACGCCTCAGGGTCGAGCACAGAACGTCACACTTTTGTGCTGACAGGAGATGCTGTGGCAAGCATCGGAGCATTTTACGATGTTGGAGCATTTGTGTCTGTGAACGCATCAGTCTTAGGTTGTGATACAGTATGTACTTCCCATTCTTACAGGTGTGTGTGTGTGATTTATGAGTGTGATTCTGACCCTAGGCAGATATTTGTTTGATGACAGAGTTGGATCTTTCAGGTGGATAATTGCTGGAGAATTGCTAGTGGAAATTGAAAGCTTCACTTCTCGGTGTAGCTTCAGGCTCAAAGTATTCAGATGTTTTATTCAACAAAAAAAGAGAGAGACAGATAGAAAGAGGTAACAGGACATGTCGGAATCATGTCTTACGGCACATAACATAAACATTAACTCAATGTGTAATACGTACTAAATGAATGTCGTCGTGAAATTAAAATTGACCTCATCTGACTAAATGTATAGTTCACAAAAAAAAAAACAATTCTGTCATCATCTTCCACCCTCATGTTGTTAGAAAGCTGTATCTTACTCTTTCTTCTGCGGAACACAACAAAGGTATTTAGAGAAATGTCCTAGTGGTTTTTATATTGATACAATGATGTTGTCTGGTTATCAACATTCTTCAAATATCTTCAGCGTTCTGGAAAAGAAAAAATGATCGAACGACATGAGAGTGAACAAATGATACGTCTTTCAACACTCAGAACCAGAATACACATCAAATCTTCCCAAAATAACCGTGTTTCACATCG
This sequence comes from Barbatula barbatula, assembly GCF_947034865.1. NCBI lineage: Eukaryota > Metazoa > Chordata > Actinopteri > Cypriniformes > Nemacheilidae > Barbatula > Barbatula barbatula. Next base: position 2,094,743 of record NC_136781.1, on the reverse strand, counting down.
ACGTTTTAGCATCATACAGATCACTGAATCATCTTTCTTCTCTTGGTTCTAGGAATCTCACCAGAGTTCGGCTGACTTCCGGTTCTACATCGAGAACCACACTCGAGACGACGTGAGCCGGAAGCAGGTGCGGATCTATCAGCTGTACAGCAGAACCACAGGGAAACATGTGCAGATCCTGGGCAAGAAGATCAACGCCAACGGAGACGATGGGGGCAAGTACGGTACGGGAGTGTTCCTGTGCTCTTTTAGATGCTCTTTTAGACAACACGAGAAATGCACTTCTGTGAATCTCTTCTGCTTACTGTGAATTCTTCACATCTTTCAGAGATTTCATAAATGGCTTTTTGTTTGTTACAGTCTTTGAGCGTGTTGAAAGTGGAATCATTTTTCTCAAAATCCGTGTTTGGTTTTGTTATCACACGCTGGAAGCCGCGTGGCGTGTCGGGTAATGATAGCTCTGTTGTTTTCTGTCCTGGTGAAAATGAAGTGTCTTCAGGAAGATTGCGGGTGATATGTTTGTCTAATAACCGGGCTCGCGCAGAAGCTCAGCAGTTTTACGCAGAATTCCATGGAACGCCAGTCACTTATGTCTCCACCCCTTCCTGGATCATTTATTAGGCAACGAGTCCAATTTGATGATGCTTTAGAGTTTCATACTGTCAGTTTTAAAATCCATTCCACAGAATTTCAATGTCATTTCATTAGAATCAAGCTTTTCAACCTGAACTGTAAATAGTGTTAATGAGGTTCGCTGTGCATCAAACCTGGAATATAAGAAATCAAAACGTTTAAACAACTGCAAAGTTCTTACAGCAGCGCTTGTGTCATAAAGAAACTTTCAATGACTCACACCAAACATCTCCCATTGACTCCCATAGTATTCACATTCCCTACTATGGCAGTAAATAGGGGATGAGATCTGTTTGGTTACTGACATTCTTCCTAATATCTTCCTCTGTGTTTAGCAGAAAAAGAAGTGTATACAGAACAGTCTGAGCGTGAGCAGGGGTGACCGACGTTTCATTTTTGGGTGAACTATCTCTTCCATCTATAAAGTATATCAATAGTTAATAATCACAAAGATTTCTGGTGCTCTGTTCTGGTGTTGAGCTGCACGTTGTAAACCAGCGAGATGAAAACGTCCGCTCACATGTAGTGTAGAGCTCAACAGGGTCAGCTGAAGTTGTGTTGTTCATGTTTAAATAAACAGATGATTGTGGATGTGTTTTCAGAATGTGGTTGGCTGGTGAGTTGCTTAGAGTCAGTTTGGGTTTGGGATGGGAGATGTGTAGTAAATGCTTGTTTGTAAGTTTATGTTGATTGTTTAATGTTAGTTTGTGTTTACTGTGTGAATACGGCAGTGTTTGCTTAAGCATTGCTGAGTTTTTCTTCTGTACCTGTGTGAGCACATCTAGGTAAACCCCCACACCTGGCACCTGTGAACTCTGTGACACTACCTCTCTCTCTCTCTCTCTCTCTCTCTCTCTCTCCTCTCTCTCTCTCTCTCTCTCTCTCTCTCTCTCTCTCTCTCTCTCTCTCTCTCTCTCTCTCTCTCTCTCTCTCTCTGTCTCTCTCTGTCTCTCTCTCTGTCTCTCTCTCTCTGTCTGTCTCTCTCTCTCTCTCTCCCTCTCTCTGTCTCTCTCTCTCTCTGTCTCTCTCTCTCTCTCTCTGTCTGTCTCTCTCTCTCCTCTCTCTCTCTCTCTCTCTCTCTCTTCTCTCTCTCTCTCTCTCTCGCATGTTCAGAGCACAGTGTGTTTCATATACACCTTCATTAGAATGAGATTAATGGAGGTAGATTTGCTGTGTGCTGTGTTAAGCGCTCTTTTTTTATGCCACAAAAAAAGAGTTCACGTGACTTTATTCCGTTTTCATGATTGAAGCAGTAAAACAACCCCTTTCTTTTAAATAATCAGATGTCCAAACTACTCACCGTAAAACCTGACTGCTTTAAACCTTTTTTTAGTTTTAAATATATGATGTTAATTAAAAAGCAGACATATGCACTTGACACAGATTTCTCTCCCATATCAGACTTATTTTTATTTTGTATTTCATAATATATCTAACGGTGTCTGAAGCCCTCAGAAGCGAGATCTTTCCCACCTGCAGTTGATCTCAAGTGGCCCGTGTGGATTAGTCGAGCCTCTCATGTTGCCTCGAGCTGTTTTTGAAGGGGACAGTTTTGGTGTTGCTCTCTAAGCCTCTCTGCTTTGAGTAGTGTTGAATAGCCCAGTGTGTTAAACAAATGGATCATCCTAACTTTGTGATTGAGCGAGCACGAACTAAAGGCAAGTGGAAACCCAATCCCCAGAGATCTGAACTGCTCCAAGGAGTTTGGCAGATTGCTTCTCCCCCGAGAGAGGAGACCCTTAACAAAGGTGGACAGAGAGAGAGAGAGAGAGAGAGAGCTGCTGCAGTAAAATAATCACAATTTTTACATTTTCATGAGAGTTTAGTTTTATTTAATAGTCGACAGCTATGAATACATTATGTTCTTGAATAAAATACAGTAAATTTAAAAAAGATATGTGCGAGTGATTGTTTAAAAGACAAAGGCAGTTTGCATTAGGAATGTTTAGAAAGTTCTCTTAAATATTTAATTTGCACTGTGAATTTTTTTTATTTTGTTGTATAATACATCTGGATATTTAATTTTTTCATATTGATGCTTGTCATTATATTCACATTACTGCAGTATTAAAGCAATTTGTATACTTGATTGCATTAAAATAAATGATTTGTGAGGATATCCTTTCTTAACATTTGCGTAAATTGATACATTGAAAAATGCTTTAAAATGTAATGATTTATTATTCAATTTTACTTCATTTTAAAATAGCGTTCTTCTAGATTTAGTCTTAATGCATGAAACATCTTTAATTTCTTTCTGTTAATGGGTTTTGTAAGATTTCCTTTTATAAAAGTGTTTTCTACCTTTTGTTAAAATGTGTTTTCTTTCTTTTCACTTGCAGCTCTGCTTGTCGTGGAGACAGAGACGTTCGGCAGTCACATTCGGATAAAAGGGAAAGAGAGCGGATACTACATCTGCATGAACAAGAATGGGAAAATTATTGGAAAGGTATGTTTGGGCTGGATTATCATGTTGTCCAGCAGCATGAATGAACTGAAAGAGTCCAGAGAAAACTACGATCACTTACATATGAAGTCGCATTGGTCGCTCGTATGTGAATGCTTATGTAAGAATCTATTCATTTGTGGTTTTGTCATTTACAGAGAGTGCTTTTGACTTTAGCTGAAATGCTTTTGTAGTTATGAATATTGCAATTCTAGGAAATCGTAGATTTGCCCTACGTCAACTTTCTATTATGAGTTTGTAGCTGGGAGCAATTTTGGGTATACGTTTTCAAAACCGCCACTACTGTAGCCTACTCATAATGGTTATATAATAGAGACGGTCAACGCATATTTTAGTACCATCTATTCAAATAAAAAATGAGAAATTGATGTTGGCTGTTTGAAGGTAAATTTGTCCATTTTTCCAAGTGCATGAAACTGCCTTACCACAAACAAAAAGTGGAAAAAAGAACACCCCCTACATTTAGCAATGAACCGTACTTTCCATGCATCAGTGGCTTGTTTTGAACTGACCATAAGTTCCAGAGAAGGGCACGATTATTGTGTTGCTTTGGGACAGGGGGGTGGCTATTCTTTTGAAATATTCTGCTTTGTAAGCCGAGTAGGCGCCATGAGTTTCATCAGTCGAGTTTTGTACAAGAGACGGGTTGAGCTTTGAAAGCACTTCTCTTAGTCAGCCGAAGTGGCGGCAAACCAACATTTTCTACAAAGTCATAACGTAAGAAGACAAAGAAAGTTACACATCGCTGCTTTGATGGATCTTTTTGTTTTGCGAGTTATTGTAGAATCTGATTGGTCAATCATGAAATGTTTTTGTCTAATTCAATCTTGACTCTTGCACGTCCATATGTGACCCAACCAAAAGTAGAATTTAAACCAATTCCAAATTGGAAATTCCATATTTTTCTGATCCCTGCCATCGTTGGCTCAAATGCTTTCTGACCAATCAGATGAAATGGTTGAGGGTCTATGTTTCTGTGCCCGTTCTGACTCATCGTCTTGCTCTCTCTCCTCAGCCCAATGGGAATAACCAGGAGTGCGTGTTCGTGGAGGAATATTTGGAGAACAACTACACGGCGCTAGTGTCGGCCAAATACAAAGGCTGGTACTTGGGTTTTAACCGAAAGGGTAAACCCAAAAAAGGCTCAAGGACCACCCAGACGCAACAGGAAGTGCATTTCATGAAACGTCACCCCAGGGGAAAAGTGGACCCTCTGGAGGAGTTCCGTTTCACCACCGTAACGAAACGAACGCGAAGGGCGCGGCGGTTAAAACCCAACCCCAAAACGAACTGACACCGCTTGGACGAGTGTGCACCTTTTCCCGTGTACACCACACCTGCTTCGCGCCTTAAAACAGACTGACCGAACATGAACTGGAGAATGATGGGCGCACAATTGAACAATGAGGCTACGGACGAGACAAGAACCTTTAAAAAGATGTTCTATTTTTATACTGTATTTCTCCCAGCTCTTGAATGTGTGGCTTTTTCTTAACATAATATCGGTGACTGTTATTTTATTTATACCGGATTAACTGAGGATGACATCACGGGAGCGAGTGTCTCCCCATTCGACAAGTTTACAGCAGAAACGCCGCTGGCATAGAGACGTCCTGGAAACCTTTCACATTGCCCCCGACGAAGAGGATCCAATTATTTTCACTGGATTTGGGCTGTTATGGAGAGCGATTACAGAGTCACGTGACTTTTTTACAGCCCTCCATAAGTAACCGTGAAGCTTTGAGTGCAATATTTTGAAGAACCGTAAGCCTGACGCTTTGTGCAGCCGCTCTGGAGATATGACGCCGTTTTTGGTGGGAGAAATGCGCAGAACGCTCTGACATTTTTTGTGTATGTTGTGATTCAAGATGCGTTGACTAGTCAGATATGAGCACCGCCATTAACTGTGGTAATAGTTTGGATATGAAGGGACTGGAAGAGCTTCGAGAAGCATTCGACTTTCTGTATTAAGGTTTAAGGAACGGCAGTCTCGATGCTCTCATGTTTGACACTAGCATGTAAGAACCGTTGTGTACTTTAGCGAATGCAGATAATGCAGTCAATTGAATCCTGCGTACAACCAATTAAGGAAACCAAATGCAAGACATTTATGCAGAATGCGTGGATATTTAGTCCCTTAAAATTTGAGTTTATTCAAAACAAACATCCGACTGCTTTCTTCAGATTCAGATTACTCTCAACTCTTCTGATATTCCAGGATCTTCTGGCTCTGTCCCAAATGACAGCCGCGCGACTCTACAGCGCATCACCTGACTGTGGTTGACATTACATCACCAAAGACATAAAAGGGGGCGCGTTTGGGACAGAAACACTCTCTGATTGTTTTCTCTAGTTTTCTGAGACACAGGTGCACAGAGTCTGTGGGTCTAAGATGTTTATGAAAAGGTACCAGATCATTTCGTCCTCTGCAAACGCTGGACACCAGCCACTGTTGGTGAGGTCTACTCTCCATATGGGTATAGCTGTAGTATACACACCATATATACTCATCGTCTGTCAGACGTTACTAACAATCATGACACACATACGACAAGAAAGTATGCAAACAAATAATAATTTTATTACTATTCTAAAATATTTATTGTCTTTCTGTGTAAATATGACTTGATGAATTTATTTGACCTCTGTTAATAATAATAAAAAGAGGAGTATATATGGAAAAATGAATACATTTTGTGTGTTCTCATGTGAGGGGTATACAGAATCGTTTGCTATAATACTTCAGAAATCGACTCGACTTGCAAATCTGTGGAGGTTTTGATGCTTTACTTGATGGGGTTTTTGTTTCATGCAGGCACGTGTTAAGAAAACAGCCGTGATTCATCTTTAATAATTTTGGTAGCATAATGCTGGATATGTAGTGCCAAAATTGTGATCCAATTGAAAGAGAGACTGAGAGAAAGCGGTGACTGATGTTCACATTCGGGGCCATGAAAAATAGTTTAGGGTCTTGATCAATTCATGTTTTCTCTGGAAAGGTACACAAATGTCTTTTATCTTAAGATAAAAAGTCAAAAACGGTTCTTGTTTTAAATGTGATTCAAGAAAATTGATAATAGGGCTGTCACAACATCAGATGTTCACTACAAATATATAAGGGCCAAAAGAATTTACAATAACAATCATTTTTACGATATTATCCCAGATAGCAAAGATAATTGATTTACTGTTGAATCAATGTTATTGGTCATTCTCAACAATGAGTCAACAATTTTCAACAAATTCAACGTTAAAAGAATTATATTTGCTGGGATTACATGTTTAGTATAAATACAAAATGATTATTAATATCGCAATTATATTGTCAATACTAGTATATCTGGACATCCCTTACTTATCATATTACTTACAAAATAATTTTTTCAAAAATCAGCACAGCTTAAAATGTCTTTAAATCTCTTGACTAAATTCAAGACCTTGACTTACTCATCAACTGTGTAAGAAAGTTCTTGAGAAACTGAAAGAGGGATGTAAGAGTTTAGGAACACTGGTCACCAACGTGAACTCGAATCAACGTTGACTTTTCTTACACAAAGAGTGGTAAATGTATTCATAGATGGCTGTAATCTAGTCCGAAGCGCCCTAAACGCAGAGCACGCTCCATTCCCGAGAGTTGGTCTTCACGCCGAGTCTACGGTAGAAAATTTGCCTTGAGAACAGTCAACATGAGACGAAGAGGTGAACTGCGCCGTGGAAGCCGAAGACATGGTCCAGAAAATGTGTCATGGGGAAGTTATGAGGCGTTTAAGACGGTGAAGAGTTTCTCAGACAACATGGGATTCGAGGATCATTTAGATTCAAGGTTATATCAACAGAGCCCCTCCTCGATTTTACGTATGACCTCTTTTATGAAATCAATTAGAAGCAAAGGGAGTGCAGGAATGTTAAAAGAGAATGTTCGGAAAGGTATTAAGGTCAATGGAACTATTCCTTTTCCAAATGGATTTCCAAAACTTCTGGTATGAAACCTTGTTCGGGGAGAAATTATTTCTGAGAATGACAGCGAGCTCATTAGACAGTCTGCATTGGCCACAAGAGAGAATCTATTCTTTTTTTTCCTAACGTGTCAATAACACCACATGAAACTCTGGGAACCAAACGCGCTGTCAAAGTCCCGGTACATCTTTTAAACACACACTCGTTCCTTAACCCCCCCACACACTCCCGGTCCGTGTGTCTTGAAACTGTTAGGAGTCTTCTACTTGGCACTGGTCTTTAAGACTTTACTCTCCCTTCTAAGAGGAGGATCAGGAATGTAGGGTAAGATGTCTCATAATGTTGTGTTCTGGAATGATGTTTACAGCAGTAGTCAAGCTGAAAGATGGTCGTTTTGAGGAAGAAATGCCTTTTGTTTAACTTCTCACTGATGTTATCAGACGGCGTAGCCACCTACAGCGCGGAGAGACCACATCTCAGCTGATTTAGATGTCTGATGGATTTTCTTTCTTTTCCCCTTTTTATTATTTCTTCCTCCAGGCTAAATAATAGAGTGCGATGTTTTGTTAGATGGGTGTCCCCTTCAAGCTTGAGTTACTCGCTGAGAAGAACGGAACGAGGACTTTTGGAGTCTCATGGTGTTTAATGTTGGTGTTTTACATTTACTTTTCTCGAAACCTTTTTTTCAGCATGCATTTTTGGTGATGGGGGTGAGAAGGAAGACTGATGCAAGAGGTGATAAGACGTACAAGTGTTTTAAAGTTTTTAAACAGTATGTACGAAATGACATCAACACATTATCCACGGATACAGATTTCTCGGATTGAATGATGTCTTTTTATTGCTTTTCTCACAACCCAAAGCTTTACGACAGGTCGCATTTCATTCAATAACAATTTGGTTAAAACACAAGAAAGAAAATACGACATCAGATCTCTTTGATATCTCAATTATTTCTTATAGACATGCGTGAGATTAAATAGTTTTACACAACAGTTTCCATTTGCCCACTGCTTCTCCTGGTTCTAAAATAGAGAGAAATCTCAAAATTGTCTCCACTTGAGTTCAGAAGAGATGTCAACAATGTCTCAGATTTGTGCTCAGTTCATATTCAGATCTTCAATAATATTGACTTTTGATAGCAGACTTGATAAATCTCAAACATTTCTCATCAAATCTAACCAACTCCAGATTATTTTTCCTCTGCAATCTACATTCACTTTACACCTCCAGACTCTAAACGTGTTTTAATAATTGTCTAATTTGCTTCTATTTTTATTTGTAAGCAATTTTAGGAGCCATTTGATATTAAAATATCAAGAAATAAATATCAAGAAATAAAGTTTAGGTTAAACTCAATATGAATGTATGAATTAGTTATTCACAATATACATTTTTCTGGATGTGTATAACATAGCACACTCATATACAACTGTAACTTAAAAATCAATGACGCAATGATAAATAAATGTACACAATATGCACTTGTTACACTGGCTCTCTCAATGTTACATTGTTTATTCTTCATCCTGAGTTGAAACTATTCCACAATGATAAAAACGTAACACAGCAGTCATGTCCAGACATCTAAAAATAAAAAAACCACAAGCGTTTAACTGGGGACACCCGCCTGCTTCCCATCTTTAGTGTGACCTTTGATCAGTGAAGGATGAGACTGGAAGCGAACCAACGTGTTCAAAAGAAAAACACAGAATCTCCCTGCGCTCACTCCTTTCTGGACGGACCCCTGTGAACTCGGGCCGACAGTCATTCATAGCCAAAAAAAAGATCTGACTGCAACACCCGCTCGCTTTTTTGCCTTAAGAAAACACATTGTCCTCTCAGGTCAGTTTTTGGTAAAGTCCATAAATAAAGGTCATGTTTTCCACGCCTGGTGTATGCCAGTCAGCACTTGTTTTCTTTCACGAGTGGCAAAATAAGGTGCGTGCCACCGCAGGACGGCGGTCGGTTGGATTTAACATCAGCGAGAGAAACGTGGAGCCAAACGCTCCTCGGATTGCTCTCCTCAGCAACCACACACTTAATAAAGAGCCATGTCAACAGAAATCTGGTGGCCTTCTATTCTCCACACAGAACAACCTTTGTCTCCTTAAATATTACTTAACTTGGCCTCAGGGTTTTGAGGGAGAGCAAACATGTAAAGGTTGACCTCTAATATAATCCTAACTGTCACAGTTCTTTGTGTTGTTTTTTTCCGGGTGAAAGCGCCGCAAGCTCTCGTCTCTCGTCTCAGTGAATCTGACCACAATTGGTCTCCATGCTCAAACCATGAAACGTACAGAGACGTTTTATTATTCCCGCCATGACTTTATGACTGCTCGTGTACGTATAGAGGAGGGCTGTTTTTATAGTAACACGTGTGCCAATAGACAACTATTTTGAGAAACTCATATCAGCCTTATGAAAGACCATTCTATTTCCATTAAATCATTTAGTCCTTCCAGTCCAGTGTCAGATTCAACAAAATCAAACCTCACGGGTGACAATGTCATCCAACATTATTGTGAAAGACTGACAGCATGGCAAGACGCATGAAAACTGTCATAACATTTCTTTAACTTTTCCTAAATACATGTACTACAAATATTATTGTTTTAAAACTTAAATGTGATTGTGAACATGTTTCTCTGCAGTATTTGATGTCTGAAAAAAATACAGAGCATCGATTATTTTGACCGGTTTCTCCGGTTTTCATGTTCTGCAAATAAATGCAAATAGAAACAATATATAGTTATCAGTTCACGGAACGAAACAAAAAAGATTGTTTTAAACACATACCTTAATCGTAAATCTGAAAATAATTTTGTAATGGTCTCTTAATTTTTTCCATGCCATACACACGCACACATTTTTGGAAGAATGTCAGTAACCAAACAGATCTCATCTCCCATTGACATAGTATTTACTTTCCCTATGGCAGTAAATGGGGGATGAGATCTGTTGGTTACTGACATTCTTCCTAATATCTTCCTTTGTGTTTAGCAGAACAAAGAAAATGTATAAAGATTTGAAACAATCTGAGGGTGAGTAAACATTTTGGGGGGAACTGTCCGTTTAAAGTTTAAGTGCTTCATTAAAAAAGGTAATAAGTTAATAAAAAAAGAAGCAGATGTTATTTGTTAACAGGTCAAGGAATGACGTTACAACTGATGAACAAAGTCTGCGAAAAAGCTGTACACCAAAAAGACAAGAATACCCCAAATGCAAGAGTCTTTAACATGTAAACGGTGACTGCTCTCTGTCTGCCAGTGTGTGTCTGAACTAACACAGACAGAATATTCAGTCCAGCTTAAACTATTTAATAAAAACACAATAAAGACCCAGTGGGGTTGTCATCAGTATTTCATCTTCAGCTCATGGTTACGTGAAACAGCGTATGACAGAGCTGCAGTGTTTCTCCAGTCTTTCTGTCTGTCATGAGGGGAAGAAAAATATCTGGTGAGGAGCAACTTTGCGCCCTCATCCACATCCCTGCTCTCGGGGGCCACCGGGGGCCCAAATCCTCTCCACTGACAGGTGATTCATCTCATTAGTTTCTCTCTCTTTCTCACTCACTCTCTCTCTCTCTCTCTCTCTCTGGGCTCCACATTGTCTTGCGATATGAGATGGCCCTTTGTTGTGCGTTGTGCAGGGCTGTAATTAGTGAACTGTGTGCAGGGCGTTTTTTCTCACAGAAATTCTTTAAAATTAATCAGTACTTTCCCATTGATGACAAAAGCCTTTTGACCCCCCCTTCCCAAAACCCGCCCACCCATCCAAACTCGCTGTCTTTAGGACGCAGAGGTGCTTTGGGGGAGAAATATGCTTGTTTCTTTGTCGAAAATGTAGAGCGGTTTATCAGATCGTAGTATTTAAACATATGCAAGTCAAAACACAGGTCAAATATCAGACATACTATAAATTCCTATATGCAGTGTTAATTAAATAAAACTATAAAATTCTAGCAGCCCCCCCCGGCCAGGCAAACGAGGCGAGGAACCCAAAACTCCATTGGAGGAAGAAAAAAAACCCTCAGAGGGAAACCAGGCCTAACCAGGGGATTCCAGTTCCCCTCTGGCAGGAGTCAAGGGGATAAAGGCATTATGTCATATATTAAAGGGATAGTTCACCCAAAAACTAAAATTCCAAATAACCAAACGGATCTCCTTCCCCATTTACTGCCATAGTAGGGTAAATAAATAGCCCAATGTGGGAGTCAACGTTGGATGAGATCTGCTTGGTTACTGACATTCTTACAAATATCTTCCTTCGTGTTTAGTGGAACAAAGAAATGTATTCAGGTTAGGACCCATCTGAGGGTGAGTAAATCATGACAGAATTTTTGTTTCTGGATGAACTGTCCCTTTAATGTAAGAAATATGGCTCGGAAATGATAGGGTGGAAATCAAACTGGACCAACTGTAGTCTGCTGTTTCTGTTTAGAAAACCCATTCAGCGAAAATAATTTGTAATACATATGCAATGTGCAATGCAGGTAATGCATGTTTAAATATACATCAATACACTCAAATCTATTTAAAAGAATCATTGTCTCTCTGTGATTTACTCTTTCTAAGATCTAAGAAAACGGGCTGAAATCAAAAAACAAAACAAAGCAAATGAAGGTGCTTTGCTGCTGCTTTGATGATGACGACGGGTGGCCAGTTCCAGATTTCCCTTTACCTCTCTGAGAATTATCCACGTCATCCCTCACATAACATGCAATTAATCAGAAAAACGAGCCGCTCGTATCAGGTATCATCTTAAATGACAAAACAAGCTAAACATCGGACTTTCTGTCTTTACCTTTCACAATGAGGTTTTCTTACGGCTCCCAGTCATTGCACTCGGTCTTCATTCATCACCCTAATCCTGCTTTAAACGCACTCACAATGTGCTGCTTGTTTTATTGAACAACTCAAGTGCTCTTTTGTTGAAGTCGAATCACTGTGCATGGCCTGATTTTGTGTTAGTTTGTGTACAGTGTAAATAAAAATAAAAGTTCAGAATGTACTCCCCCTCATGTCATTTCCAACCAGAATGACTTTCTTTCTTCGGCAGAACACAAATCAAGATATTTTGAAGAATGCTGGTAACATAATTCTGCACCAATTTACCTCGCAGAGTTGTTTACCTACACAAATCCGTGAGATCTCTTAGATCTATGTTTTTAGGAGCGTTATCAATTCCTAGATTCAAACTTGAACACCGTGGGATCAAGCTTTCGCAGGAGCTGGCCCATCACTTTGGAATAATCTCCCGGTTGCCATCCGAACAGCTTTCTCGTTCCCTGTATTTAAAACAATCCCATAGACTTCCACTCTATGGACACAAAACCACTGAGACATTTCTCAAAATGTTTTTCTCTTTAAGATACAAACGAGAGAAATTCAAGAATGGAACATGTGTTTTCATAAGCCAGGACAAGCCCAGGACAAGCCTCCAAAACTAATGATGTCAAGTGAATTTCTTACAAAATCGGACAGAGAAAGACCCCCAAAAAGAAAGGACTGAGTCTGAGAATAAAAGGAAGAAACCAGAAAGGCCCAAACCTAACCAGACTACCAAAGTCCTCACATCATATCACTCCACGCTGCCTATCGCTGGAATATTGAATATTCAAATAGCTTTCCTGAATTTCCCGAGCTCGCAAGGACGAGTTGTAGGTCATACATAACAATGGGGACATAATGGGGATCTCTGAATGCACCCAAACTGCAGGTCAGGGGTTGGACGATGTGAACGTTCAGCTACTTAGCTTCCTTTGCAACTTTGTGACAAAATCTGTTTGCCCAACACCAATTAGACCGGCTTTCCATGCGCTCGGCTGAATGGGTTTGACAGAGGGGGTCATCCTGCGACATGACAGCTGGTTTAAGCAGGAACAGGCGGCTCTGTGTCCTCCACCACATAATTGGTGTCCCTTGCAACGTGCCGCTTCCCAGGGGCTCGGCTCGCTGTTCCTCTGGAAGTCCTAAATGAGTGGAATCAGGGCTTAATGGGATTCCTGTTAGTTTTAAACAAACACAGCACAGCCCCCCACTGTTCTACATGCTGCACCATACAAACCCGATCCACACTGATACAATACTGATGGTTGACTAATGCAATCACACTGAACTGAGCTTTACTGATGGAACCATACAGAATGCTGTCATTCCATCAGGGATGCCAGTTGCAGCCATTTTCACACCTTTTAAAAACAAAATAACTTTTTACAATATAAAGATATCTAAAACTTTCCATCGCCACTTCTGTCAGAAACATGAAATTGCAGTTTATTTTTCGTATTATATTCTTGTGGGTCGTATGAGGTCGAACGAGGTATTTCCCCCAAAATCATAGCTGACAGTTAATATTATAAACTTTTATAAACTACTACCTTACGCCAGGGCCAAACTTGACTTTGAGACTGTGAAGATCGTTCGGACGGTGGCACGAAAAATGGGTGGGCACGATTCCTCCATTTTTCTCATTTCTGTACTGAGAGGTCACGATGTGACGTTTTCATCTTCTATTGGTCTCACGCACTCACAGGACACGAATTCCCAGGTCAGAGTTCATCAAATATTGAACTTTGCTACGGCAGCGAAATGCGAAATATTGTTGGACGGGCTTGCATTCGCATGGAAGTCAATGGAGGGAAAAGTCAAGTGTGAGCATTGCATTAATCTGCAACACAGTCTCCCCAGAATTCATAACATTGTCACGAACTGTAGTTTATTAGTTCATGGACACATATTTCCCCCTTTTTTTCGTGTCACCCAGCATGACTTTCAATCTATCGTATTTTAATATGCGGTACCGTTCATTTGTAAATATATAACAACGCAATCTGATGGGAATTCATATCTATTTTACAAGGTGTCTCATTCGTATGTTTTGTAATGATTTGACTTTGTCCCTGTGATGTTAGGGTTAGGAGTGGGGTTTGGGTAGCCATTTATCTTTGCTTTGCCACCTCGTGAAACTCTTCTCCCTTTGCGGCTGGGATTTTAGGGTTTGGGGTGAGGCAAGATGTTGGTAAGCCACCACCTAAAATATGTACGACTTCTTTTGACATGAGTTTATAAACATAAATGTGAATACACATGAGGTCTATGTATTTAAAGTCATACTGAGTGACATGAAAAAACCGGATCCATGAACACGAGGTAATAGAATCCAAATTTCTTGCCAATACCACGAACTGCCATCTCATGCTTCTGTTTCAAATAAAACATTTTAAATATATATTTCTATTGTTTATATTGCAGTAAATTTGTATTTACACATAGCCTATTTTACTATTTTATATTAATATCATTTACTTTTACTCATCCTTAGCACCTTATTTTTATTACACTTTAATGGTTGTAGTTAATGTATATCTTGGGTTTCATGTTCACGATTTGGCAATATTGTAAGTACACGCAATCATGCCAATAAAGTACCTAGAAATTAAAAATGACATTTTATGCATTTGGCAGATTACTTAAATTGAAATAAAATAAGTTTCCACGCTGTTCTTTTATGTTTTTGCTTTTTTACTTTTACTTTTTACCAACAAGAGCTACGGATTGCAGCATTAATATTGTTTAAATACTTCATATTGATCCCGTGAAAAAACACCTCAAATCTTTCTAATTTAAAGATCCAGTGTTATGTTTGGGATGATCCATTGATAGAAATGCAATATAATATATATATACACCTATGCCTTCAGAGGTGTACAAAGAGCTTACACAATGATGCATTATGTTTTTAATACCTTAGAATGAGTTATTTCTATCTCCATACACCGCGGGTCCCCTTGCATGTAATTCGCCATGTTCTGTCAGTCGTCGTAGTGTTTCAAAAGGGAGGAGTAGGGGTGAAGTGAGCGGTTGGATGCAATTCGCAACCTTGCCATAGATTTCACTGACTGGACCTTTAACTTTAGAAGGACCCGTAGAACAGAAGAGAATAAGATTAACACAGAAAAAATCATTATAGACATACAGTTGTAGGAAATGTGCGTGTCAGTGTTTCACATTTCACATGCTACATAATGAGTTATTCATTTGAACATGAAAAGTGCTTTCAAAAAGTAGATTAGAAACTTATGGTGTACCTGGCAACCCTGACTTGAACAAATAAATAGATCGCTGTACAAATATAACAATGCAGCTTCTTAGATCAGATCTGTATGAGCACAAATACTATTATTGCTTAAAGCCCTTTTTAAAATTAGTCATGCTTTTATTACAAATAAAACCTAAAAAACGATCACTGTAAAGCTTTGCTGTATAGTTTTGCAGCAGGTTTGATAAGACATTTATTTACAATTTAGTTTTAAACATAAACTTATCTAGTTCTTATATTTTAAGACTAAAGACTAAAAGTTTCTTTTCTTGTTATGTACCGTAAATGTATCGGAATTTAAGAAGTTTTAAATATTTTTACTAGCAAACAAGACAAAAATCCTTAGGAAGGTCATTTTTGCAGTTGCTGTGCTAATTCCAGTAGTGAGACCAGTCTCTTCTTGCTGATTTTGAATCTCAAAAATTTTTTGTAAATTTTTGGATAAAGTAAAGTTGAACTCAAATTGAAAACAGTACTAATAGCAAAATTATTAAATCTACAGTAAGTTACTGGTAAAACTACAGCAACTGTTTACAGTGCACCTGTTAGCCACAACCACCTTGTTGTCGCTCTATGTCATCATCCATCAAAGTCCAGTTCCAATACTTAAGTACAGAGGACATACAGAAGTACCCGGATGTGTTCTTGATATCAAGAATACGTGGAAAGCAGACTTGCACGTACTGATCCCAGTTGAAGTCCCAGCAGCCATTGCAGCGCATACATCCGGGTTCATTCTTCCGAGGTTGCCTCGCAAGACCAGTCAAGTCTTTGCATTTTTGGAATTGAGAAACGGCCATGGTTTTGCTCCAGCAACCATAGTTTAACCGAGGTATCTGTAGTAAAACATGGTTACTACGCTTAAAATCGAGGTCTAGACATTTTCCTTGAGTTGGAATGCTTTGACAACTTAGCACATGACAAAGCTCACATTAGTACTGTGTACTGCTAATGTGTTTACACAGTCAAGCATGCAGGACAGACTGCTTTGAGCTCCACATGGACAGCACACTACTGGACTTTGAGTGCATACCTTCATTGCCTGTCTACTTACTGACACACACACACACGCACACTTCTTTCAACACCCGACTGCTGGGATAGTGTTGTGTTGGCGGTGGAGAGTGTTTGAGCAGGGTGAAAGGGTCAAGGTGAGACAAAACCCAAACCAAACATGAACCCCTCAGAAGTTCACCTTCACATGATGCTCGACTCTACCTGTAACGAAAGAAAGAGTTGTAGTGCTACAGGATCATACAGAACAGCGCATCCTGACCCCTGCAACACTCCTGTCTTTGTTTGTTAACACTAAACGGTACCAGGAACTCACGTGGAGCCGAGGGCCCCTGTGTCTACTCCAGGCTCGCTTTAGAGAATCCATCACCGTAACAAGGAACGCGCAGGTTGGGTTTCCTTTTAATGAAACTGATGAACGGCTAATCAGAGTCCAGGAATGGAGGAACTAGGAGCCGCTGGGACCGAGGGGACTCGGGGAATGACCCTAGAGATGTATGGTGATCTCACAGCTGCCCACGACCTCTTAACTCAGAGGCCCAGCGTTAAACCAAACCAAGGACAGATTTCAATGCAATGAAAGATCTTTCTTAAAAACACGAACCCATGTCAAGATAAAGTATTTGCATATGAAGCATAATCAAAGATTTGCAGCTTGATCCACCAATGATTTGAGCGTTTCTGCTATGTGAAAAATCTTTGTGTGTGTGTGTTGGATTCAGGACTGGCCTTCATCTCTCCTCTCCACTAATGATTGGGGGGCTGGATTAATCATTGGCCCGCCGTGGACCCCTCCGTTGACTGACTCCTTGTCTTCTACTGCCCTGTGTCTTATCAAAGCTCAGTCTGGAATGTGCTGTCTGCAATGAAAGCAGCGACTCGTCATCCCTCGACACACAAATGCTCACCTGAACTCACCTGTAACCCATTTCCCACAACCCGAGCATTAAATCAGAAAATCAAATCAGCAACAGATGGAATAAAGGGAGCAGATTACTTTGATAAATGTGTCACTTGTTTTTAATGCTAAACTGCAATACTTCTGAGTCAAACCATGAACAGACCGGATTCATCTTTATTCGATTTTCATTTGAATTACTTATTTGAATTACATTTGCTGTTTGCTCAACATTAAGAGTAAGGCTTGAAGACAAAGATTATGACTCGCCATATTATGTTTATTGGTAGGTTGTAGTCATTGATGTCATCGCTCGACTCAAGGATCAGTGGGAAAACAGGGAATCTGGTAGAAACGTCTTAAGTGTGGGGGTCAGGGTACAAAATGAACTTTTTACAACCAGCCAAAGCAGAGTAACTGAGAACATTACAGGCAAGAAATATTTCTTTCCAGCCATGCTATTGTATTTGAATTATAAAAAAATATTTATCGATAGATTTTTTATATTGTGTCAAACCCATATCATATGTAGCGACATTTATTTTCTCTAATAGACATAAATAATAGTTGAACTGTTTTGTGTTTCTTTTAAAGGGGACCTATTACAGCGTCCTTTAAATTACATATCATGCAGTGTGTGAATGTAAGCAGTCTGCCAAGCTGTAAAACCGAAAGTGAACGAGTAACAAAGTTATTGGTTTAAGAAAAAAGGAGTTGACTCTGAATCACGCGAACGAGTCGTCTGTCGTTCTAATTTCAGTACCGGGTCAGATTTGCATCACACGGTGTCATGCACGCCTAGGTTCCATTTGAGAAGCTGTACTCTGTAGACCAATCACAGTAGACTACACCATCTGACCAATCAGAGTAGGCTGACAGAAAGGGGGGATTAGACAGATGAAGCGCCGAACGAATCATTTGAGAGTCAGTCAAGAAGTAAGGTAATAATAACTGTCTATTATAATTTTTTTTAAGTGTTTTTACACCCTTTATGTACGTAAACTTGTTGTCGGACACTCCATAATCCAATCACAAAATATTTACTCTGTAATCCTGTGTATCAGCAAGGGTAAATGTATCATTCTTACAATCTGACAGAAACCATGTTTCAGGTCTTGATAAAGTCACCGGCCAGCAGGCAAGTCATTCTATTTATTTACCGACCCAAATCCCTTTTTAATCCAATTTGGCATTTGGCAAAGGTTAATTTTTGACTCTTCTGAGAACAATAAAAAATTCAAAGGAACAGGTTTCTGTAATTCCAGGCAGTTTTTATCATATGCAAGTTGTATACCTCTCTTCTTTCAAAGGTTTGTTTGCAGCATTGCTTGTTCACCCCTCCTGTAAGGTTGTCACCGTATCAAAAACATATCTTATGATACTATACCAAAAGAAGTATCATGATACCAAGCAATACCTCGATACGGTTCAATGTTTTGACAATTCATAATTCGAATCTACAAAAATAGACCACAAAAACATTTCCTTAATACACAGATCTAGATGAAAGCAAGATTTTTTTATAAATGTGTAACTATTTTCTACTGTTAAACGTCAAAAACTCCTAAAATACGCCAGTATTTAAAGCATTTGGAATTGTGAGCGCAGGTAGACCTTGCAACCCTACTAATCTGTATTAAAGGGATAGTTAACTTTCAAAATGAAAATGTTGTCATTATTTACACGTCTTCTTGTCATTCCAAACCTGTATGACTTTCTTTCTTCTGCAGAACACAAAAGAAGATATTTTAAAACAAAATTGGTAACAGAAAACTGTTGGTCCCCATTGACTTGCATTGGTTTTGTGTCCATACAATAGAAATAAATGGGGACCAATGCAGCCAACGTTTTAAAACCTATTTTCTTTTGTGTTTTGCAGAAGAACAAAAATGACAACAGAGTGAGTAAATGATGACAGAATTTTTTTTATTTTGAATGCGAACTCGAAGTCTATCCATTACAGACAGCAAACTCTCTTTTACCGGGTTTCACATTGTTCTTTAGATGATATAACAATCTAAACTTGTAAACTCTTGTTTGTCGTCGCCCCGGAGGCCTAAGATTCTCACCTGTCTCTCTTGCCAGCCTGTTTTACCTTTAGCCAAAAATTCAGCAACCTGGGAGGGCAAGAGACAGGATTAGCCATGAATGATCGCTAACACAACAACCAACATCGGCAGA
Organism: Barbatula barbatula; assembly: GCF_947034865.1. NCBI lineage: Eukaryota > Metazoa > Chordata > Actinopteri > Cypriniformes > Nemacheilidae > Barbatula > Barbatula barbatula. The sequence goes on along the minus strand of NC_136781.1, from coordinate 2,075,490 downwards.
CTGACAGGAGAACTGCACAGAGCAAAAACACACAAATAGAGTCACACAACACTACGTGTACATACACAGACACACAAACACGCTGTGATTGACAGATCACTACAGGGGGGAAATTCCCACACCCCACGCAATTTGTAGAAGGCCCAGCATGAACGAGTGCTTGTAAATGCACACACACAAACCACTCTCTCTTTCTATGCCCGAGCTTGACTTTAAATCTTGTTTTGAATGGCATTCTATAAGATGTGCCATTTGCATGCATTACAGTAAATCTCTCGGTCCCTCTTTTTCTCCCTCCATCTCTTTACTTCTATCATCATCCGTCATTGCGGACGGACGGCTCGCTAATGAAGAAAGCTGAATGGAGTGCGCAGGCATTATCCCGAACCTCTCATCCATTCACTATAGCTTCTAGTTTAATGGCCTGGGCCACACAATGGCAGATGTAAATAAAGATGAAATGAAAGAGGCCATAACACACTCGAATAGCCGAGGAGAGATGCTATCTGCTCAAGATGATATTCAAAACCTCTCGGGAAGGCGATAAAGGGCCTTTCCTTGTTGAAGAGTGTCTACCTTATTGTTTTAAATGTTGGATTGGGTTACACAGAAGACTGAACAGGTTACAGAGTTGAGTGAGCGTTTGAGCGGCGAGGTTCAGGGAGTAATATTGAGAGTGAAAACAAACTCTGTACTGTAGGAGAAATTTAGATGGACAGAAACACGGTGGACCACACCTACAGCGTTTGGGGTCCACACACTCTTAAAGCAAAGTAAACACTGTACCGTTTGTGTACACCACAAAAATGTAAATGTACAGAAGTTGCTCTTTTATCGCTCAAGCGATTTGATGGAGTTTCATCGAAGTCTCAACTTATTCCCAGGTGTTTCTCATTAAATAGCTTAGGAGAAAAAAACCAGAAACAAATGAGACAATAAATGAAGAGGATGGAGGTGTGAAATGAATGTACTGTAGAGTTTAGATAAAATCGTCTAGATTTTGGTAAATATGATGAGAAATATTTGACTTCATATTGGGATCTTCAATAATACTGTACATTTGAAACTGAATTCAGCAGGTCCTGTGGAGGCAGATAGCACGAGACATTTTGTGCCGCTGAGGGCATTATCTGTCCATCAATAGACTTCAATCACAAAGACGCTTCCCCCGAGAGCTGATAAAGTAGCCTTAAGCAGATATTCACCATCATCTTAGTGCTGTAACTCAAACAGTGCCCGTGAAAACTAGAGTAACATTCTTGTGTTTTATTATCTGGGGAAGTACCTACAGGTGTTTCTCTGCAAATATCATCCTATCACTTGGTCTGAAATGATTGGAGCTGATGTTTGCATGACAGAGCTTGGCCCTGGACCCCGAACAGACAATTTCAGAATGAATCGGCTAAAACAATAACAAACAATGACATACCGATCTTTATCATTTATTCTGTAGCATGTGACATCGCCTGTGAGGAGTATCAGGGTAAAGTGAAATCTTTTCATCAGGAGGATAAAGCAGAAAATACGTTTTTCTGATATAATGGCCTTTGAAAGCTTAAACATTACAGCTAATTTTACAGTTTGAAAATTTAAGACAATATTACAGTTTTAATTTGCAGTTAATGTGACATGTTTACGTGAATATTACAGCATAAACGTTTCAGTTAATATTGTAGTTTAAACATTACAGTTAAGGTTACAGTTTCAACGTTGCAGTTTAAAAGTTTAAGTTTTAAGGTTACAGTCAATGTTACAGTTTCAACGTTACAGTTGATGTTATAGTTTAAAAGTTAAATTTTTAACATTTACAGTTTAAATGTTAAAGTTTTATGGTTAAAATTAATTTGACAATGTTAAAGTTTTAAGGTTAAAATTAATCATACAACTTCAACGTTACTGTTATTTTTACAGTTTCAACGTTACAGTTTAAAAGCTATAGTTTTAAGGTTACAGTTAATGTCATAGTTTCAACGTTACAGTTGATGTTATAGTTTAAAAGTTAAATTTTTAACATTTACAGTTTAAATGTTAAAGTTTTATGGTTAAAATTAATTTGACAATGTTAAAGTTTTAAGGTTAAAATTAATCATACAACTTCAACGTTACTGTTATTTTTACAGTTTCAACGTTACAGTTTAAAAGCTATAGTTTTAAGGTTACAGTTAATGTCATAGTTTCAACGTTACAGTTAATGTTACAGTTATAACATTACAGTTAATGTTACAGTTTCAATGTTACAGTTAATGTTACAGTTATAACATTACAGTTAATGTTACAGTTTCAATGTTACAGTTAATGTTACAGTTATAACATTACAGTTAATGTTACAGTTAATGTTACAGTCTCAATGTTACAGTTAATGTTACAGTTATAACATTACAGTTAATGTTACAGTTTCAATGTTACAGTTAATGTTACAGTTATAACATTACAGTTAATGTTACAGTTTCAATGTTACAGTTAATGTTACAGTTTCAATGTTACAGTTAATGTTACAGTTAATGTTACAGTTATAACATTACAGTTAATGTTACAGTTTCAATGTTACAGTTAATGTTACAGTTTCAATGTTACAGTTAATGTTACAGTTTCAATGTTACAGTTAATGTTACAGTTTCAATGTTACAGTTAATGTTACAGTTATAACATTACAGTTAATGTTACAGTTTCAATGTTACAGTTAATGTTACAGTTTCAATGTTACAGTTAATGTTACAGTTAATGTTACAGTTATAACATTACAGTTAATGTTACAGTTTCAATGTTACAGTTAATGTTACAGTTATAACATTACAGTTAATGTTACAGTTTCAATGTTACAGTTAATGTTACAGTTTCAATGTTACAGTTAATGTTACAGTTTCAATGTTACAGTTAATGTTACAGTTTCAATGTTACAGTTAATGTTACAGTTATAACATTACAGTTAATGTTACAGTTTCAATGTTACAGTTAATGTTACAGTTTCAATGTTACAGTTAATGTTACAGTTAATGTTACAGTTATAACATTACAGTTAATGTTACAGTTTCAATGTTACAGTTAATGTTACAGTTATAACATTACAGTTAATGTTACAGTTTCAATGTTACAGTTAATGTTACAGTTTCAATGTTACAGTTAATGTTACAGTTATAACATTACAGTTAATGTTACAGTTTCAATGTTACAGTTAATGTTACAGTTTCAATGTTACAGTTAATGTTACAGTTATAACATTACAGTTAATGTTGCAGTTTCAACGTTACAGTTAATGTTACAGTTTCAATGTTACAGTTAATGTTACAGTTTCAATGTTACAGTTAATGTTACAGTTTCAATGTTACAGTTAATGTTACAGTTTCAATGTTACAGTTAATGTTACAGTTATAACATTACAGTTAATGTTGCAGTTTCAACGTTACAGTTAATGTTACAGTTTCAATGTTACAGTTAATGTTGCAGTTTCAACGTTACAGTTAATGTTACAGTTATAACATTACAGTTAATGTTGCAGTTTCAATGTTACAGTTAATGTTACAGTTTCAATGTTACAGTTAATGTTACAGTTTCAATGTTACAGTTAATGTTACAGTTTCAATGTTACAGTTTCAATGTTACAGTTAATGTTACAGTTATAACATTACAGTTAATGTTGCAGTTTCAACGTTACAGTTAATGTTACAGTTATAACATTACAGTTAATGTTGCAGTTTCAATGTTACAGTTAATGTTACAGTTTCAATGTTACAGTTAATGTTACCATTGGGAAGTATAGGTGTGTCCTGCAGTTGGACATGCTGCAATCCATCTAAATCTTACAAAATAAGTATTTCAATAATTGTTTTCTAATTGTTATGCAAGCAGATTTAAAGACCTAAATAAACATGGACTATTTGTACATGTAAGTACACTACACAACCATTGCAGGGCCAGCAAATAATGTAAAATATCAGACTAGTTGTCAGACCTGAGACATTTATTAATGCATTCAAAAATAATTTTGACTATTGCTGTTATTAAAAGCATGCTGACTTCTGCATGACAAGAAAATAAATCATGCACGCTATTTACAGAAAGACTTTTGATGAGCATTGCATTTAACACATCTGCCTTTCTTTCTGATCCCTGATAGGGACTTTCCACTCGCAGACATTCATTAATCAAAGCAAAACTCATTAAACTAAATTCTACATCAAATTTCAGTTATTTATTCCCTCTCGCCCGGCCCACGAAACACTGATTTCACTATTTAGCAATTCAAAGGCAATTTGTAGGTGTTGCTTTTGTGGTGCAGAATCACCAGCAGTGATTGATGACAAACCTGTGTTTTCTTTAGTTTACTATCGGCTGCAAGTTTTCCTGCTTACGAGTTCAACAAAAGCAAAGATGTTCAGGACAGGAGTGGTAGAACCGGCAAGAAAAACATCTGGGAATACATTTAATATCAATATGAGATCAGGGGTAAACCAGAATTATGAATTAGTTGAATAACAGTGGAAGCAGAAGGCATGTGGAGTCGTCTGTGTTTGATATGACTCTTTTTTGGCACAGAAACAGAATTTGTTACAAGAACGAACTGGCAATATTGATGAGTTTTCATTATAATGCACATTCCCAAACATTAACAAGGACTCCGAGCGTGACTCAGGAAGGGATCTTCTCATTGTTGAGAAATTTCGCTAGAGAAGTTGAAGGGTTGAAATCAATTTCGTGTCAGTTCTCGGCTCAGGGCGTCAGTCTAACCATAACAATATAAAAGAATATCGGTTGACGGTGTCAAAGAAGTGTTGCAGATATGTCCTTCCTTCACGTAAGGAGTCTGCGGATTTGGGCCGGATTCAATTTATGCCTTTGTCTCCTGTCCCGGGTTAAGCTGCGTCATTTGTAACCAAGACATAACATGAAATTCAAGGCCTTTTGTTCCAAAGTGCTATTCGGTCCATTCCCCTTCCCACCGAGTTCACAATTTAATAAAATCTGGAATATATACACCCACACTCCATAAACAAAAACCTACCATTTTTCTCAGCTGCAGTTTGAGGGCCATATCACTCTTAACAATCTCACCGCCTCGCTCTCTCTTATGTTAAAAAGTTTAATTTGCTTTTTTTACCATGTAGACCAAATAAGTGAAATATTTAAGGGTTCAGATATCCCACTTAGTCAAAATAAAGAATTGTTAAGTGAAAATTGAGCTTCAAAGATATCAGTTTTGACTGATTTTGTAAGGTGTCACGTCAGAGATCATGCAAATATCAACAATGAATAAAATAATTCTGTTAATCCCTTTTTACCTTTAAACTTCAATTTCATGTTAAACGATGTTGACCAGTTTAGGATAAATCAGAATGTACTTTTTTATCATTAAAGGCATTAAATTCCATCTGTGAATTAAAAAAAAGAAACAACAAGTTGTATACATCTATAAACACATGGTGGATATGAAATGAAGAGGTGATATTGTATTAAAGATTCAGATATTATGCTCAAAATGTGTAAATAAACAAAGTACAAAGTTAAAACAAGAAATGTAAAGCTAAAGTAAATAATTTTCTTTGAATGAATGAAAACAAATATGCAATATAATATAGCTCATATACAAAATATTCAATATGCAGTATAAATATAACCAGAAGGCTGAATTGGAAAAAGCTGAAAGTGAAAGTGATATTTAAAATATTCTGGTTCTGGATATGGATATTGCTTAGATCCTTTACAACGTAACGAAATATATTCACACTGTCCACCTGTAAATCGCAAGACGTTCAAAAACAGTCATGTTTCCAAAATCAGAGATAATTGTCTTAACAAATCCCATTAAAAAATGAAGACAAACGATTCCAATATAAAACAAAACGCTTCCCTTTCTCTCAAGCACACCAGAGCTAATAACACTTGGACCGCTGCCAGCCCTGACTTATAGAAGCAGTGATGTAATGTTTATACAATATAGGGTTATTTTACTTCGATGTCAGGCTACACCCTCACCTGTGATTATTCCATCCCTGAGGAATCTCGGCAGGTCGAGCAGAAGGCCAGACACTGACGGCTGTGACAGAAACAACTCTGCCGGGTACACGGCCCAAACAAACAGGTTTGCACAGAGCGAAACCACGGCTGTGCTGGCAACCGTTCAAGAACAGGAACGTTTCGGTGCACGGATGGGCGGTGTTGGGTTTTCTGCTAGATGTGTGGTCATCTTACATACAGCAGAGGTGTATCCTCAGGAGAGAGAGCCTGTGAGAAGATCTCGCTCGGTTAAGAGACACCAGCTGCTCAAACACTCCAGATGTATGTGGAGACCTACAGGACCTGTGAGGAGACATACGTGAATAATACAGTCAGAGACGGCGCTCAAGTGTTCACATTTTCATGATTTCAAAAAAAAAATTCCCATAAGACACCACAGATGAGATTTCTTTAATATTTTAATTGTTTCTCCTAGACATCAATGAGATTGAACACAGAGCAGACGTAAAGAAAGTCTGTTAAGTCTCAGATATTTCTCCTGAGAAAAAGAGCCAGAAATCTCACAGATGTCTGAGTTTCAGAAGAGATGTCAACAATGTCTAAAAATGATAATTTTGGTATAAATTTATAATATCATTTTCCACCTGGTTTAGGACTTAATGCGCACTGTAATATATTTTACAATGAGCCACAGCAGAAGAAAAATGAGAAAGAACACATCTGATGTAATGTTTCCATTCAAATTAAATCATATTAACACCTGCTACAGATGCAATATAGATACATAGCACAAATATACAGGCATATATCACCAATGCTATGAGTAAGTCTGTCTATTATGCATGTGCTTGTCTCACCCTCAGACGTCACGCCCACAGACCATTGGCTAAACGTCTGATGCATAAGGCACACTTTTCTGGAAACACTTCAGCGTGTTCAAAGTCGTCATCTGATTGGTTGAATTAAGACATGTGCGAGGCGTATGCAAGGCTCAAGGCATAAACTTTTAGCATTTTGTTGCTGTTATCTCTTGACACGTTCGTGAATGTACACCGGTCTGTTACTGTGAGGACATTTCCACGCCTCTAAACATGACAGGCCACAAAACTTGATTGGTTGGTTTACCTGTCAGTCATTTGGCCTCTTGGGTGGGTCTTGGTCTGGCTATGCGAGATCACGCATGTGCTGACAAAGGTTTCCTGGGGAGAGAAAGAGAGAGAGAGAGAGAGAGAGAGAGACAGAGGTCATAGGTTAAACATTGCTCAGTCATGTTCCCTCCCAACCCTTTTTACTTTACTATACGGCAAGTTGTAAGCTCATGTTTTCATGAATGCCCCGATAAAAAGTGAAATTCAGGCCGGCTCCACTTTCTCAAACACACCATTGTTTAAAACACACAGCCCTTTATTCTGAAAATATTTCAGGCAACAATTTCAGACGCGATTGTTCGCCGTAAGGTAAACTCCAAAAACAAGAAATGTTTTGACAGATTCCAAGGTTACCGAAATATTTTGATGGAAGCCGAAGCAAAATATTTTGATAAGAAGGCATGAAAGATGAAATTAATGGCACATTGTAGAGGAGCCGTCATGTTCTCGGGCATTATGTGAGCATGTGTAAAAAGATAAGGCTTAGAGCTCTGGCTTTTAACAGCCGACCGAATGTGTTTCTTGTTGACTGGAACGGTTTTGGCCGTGGCATGTTGAGTAAGAAAAGCCTTGATTCATAAATTTAGGAATGAGAGCATCTATAAGTGTCCAGGAGAGCCACACATTCAATAGGACTAATCTCCACCATACAACATAAGCTTACACGTGAGCCGCCGCTGGCACTGAAGGTCTTACTCATCTGGATGAGATTGAAGAGATTTCATCGAATGCCGTTGTGTCACTGTGTTTACATACATGTTTATAAGACAAAGATATTCTGATGACAGGCTGATTAAAGTTTGGGTGTTGTAGGAATTCCACGCTTTATTCACGCTCAAACCTAAGTAATCGCACTAACATTAACTGAATACGCCGGTCTTAGACATGTTATTTCTGAGCTGTTCCACGTACTTTAAAGTGAAGGGAGTCATTCATAACGCACTTTTTGTAAGTAACATTTTACAATGTTAAAACTTTCCTTTGGTGTTACTATAGACACAGGCATCTCACATTTCACCTTCGATATGTTTCTTGCTATATATTTCTTTCTGTATTATCATCCAAGCTACATCCTTGTCTACACCAGAAGCCAGCGACACGACAAACCCATTATGAACTAATGAATGAATGTGTTCTATTGGCTTTTGTCGCGGCGCGGGTAGACACGGTGTAAAAAATGTAAGCTACATGTTTTTATTTAAAACGCTTTGGTCCACACTAGTGTTTCAAGCATTTTCCATGTTGAAAACGTGAAAACAGTACTTTCCTGTACTGCGCATGAGTCAAATGTTTTAACATGTGTCATTTCTGCATTTATTTGCAGAAATCCTGTGAAATTCAGTTTTACATGACCTTGCGGCAACCTTGAGGAAAGGCACTTTTTAATGGATGGTGGTAACACAAGACTATAAGGTTTTAAAAGCAAGTGAAATTGTAAACTGGGAATTATGTTCAAATAAATTTAATGAAATATTGGACCGCTGTATTAAATAACTAATTTAACAAATAAATATGTGACCCTGGACAACAAAACCAGTCATAAGTTGCACGGGTATATTTGTAGCAATATTTCATTATTTGGGTCAAAATTATAGATTTTTCTTTAAAGCTTTTAATTAATTAATTTCCTACCTTAAATATATCAAAACTTTATTTTTGTGAATGGATGCAGCACTTTGCGGGAAACAAGCCAGGCTACAGCGCCACTGATGGAAAATGACTTTCTCAATAATTTGATTTTTTTACTCCTTAACATTCGAGATTTTTTAATATTGATCTTTGCTAACAAACCATACATCAATGGAAAGCTTATTTATTTAACTTTCAGGTGACGTACAAAAACTCAATTTTGAAAGAAATTGACCCGTATGACTGGTTTTGTGGTCCAGTGTCACATATACAAATAAAGAAAGAAATATGCTGGACAACAAATGGATCACGTGACTTAAAAATAGCTTTTTTTAAAAGCCTCCATTTTCACATTCCACACTACAACGTGAAAACAGCATTTTCAAATTTATCCACTTTGCAGAGCGTTTTCATGCGCTTTGTTTGAATTAAAAGTGTGGACCGACGCCAAAACGGAGAGAAAACAAAATGAACGTACCAAGCTGTAGAAAACGGTTCCATCTCTCTCATACAGTCTCTTCTTAATTTTCCAACATTAAAAAAGAAAACCCCTGTCAGCTGTTAAGGCATGTGTCTTCATTACACTATGCTCAGCTATGTCATCTGGGTAAAGTGTCTGGACAGGACATGAGAGCGTTCCTACGTTACCAATATAAACACATCTTGCCTCTTGTTAATTTTCAATTAATCAGACGATCCATTATTTACATGTAAGTGGATGTATTATTCTAAAGACATGTAAACAGCTAAAGCAAACGATCATCCGGCCAATATATGACTTTAATCTCATTAACTCTGTGTGCAGAATGAAAGTTATTCCAGCGGTAAAGGGTGACCTCATGAAAAGTTCTGGCTCCAGACGTTACTGCTGCGTACATAAAGTCTTGAGTTATACAGTCAGACATGCACTTATGATAAGAACTAGTCAAATATTTTTAGGGAGCAAACTTTGTGTGTATTTGCACATTTCCTTTAATGATTCAGGTGCCGAAACTACGCAGTGCATACAAATAAACGAGGCAAAATAATTTCATGCAAATCTCCCCCAGTGTTACAGAGTTCACCTGGAGGGTAAACAGGTTTTTGTTTTAGCGGTGTGCATTATACACGGGGTTAGACGTTAGTTCTGCTTGACCTGAGAACGAATGTCTTAAATGGTGAGCTTCGGCATTTTTGAGAGATTTACTTTTGAGTGATGAGAAGATCTTCACCCTTCAGTGCAGCAGGTTTTGCGCGTCTAGTGTAAACACTGTCTGATTCTAATCTAAGATTAGAAGAGAAATGAGTCCCTAAAAGCAACATCAAATTTCCAGAAAGAAATACTTTCCAGTCTGTATCAAAGGCTCTCAAGATGCTCAATTCATTACGATGGCTGCCATTCAACATGACTGGTTTGTCATTAACATAACGCTTCTTAAGTTGAAGATATTACATTGATTTTATAACCTAATGATCACAACTTTTGCATTCACTTTTTTGGTAGGTTTGTGCTCTCACATTAAAGACAAAGAGAGAGCAAAGTTTCACAACCGTTAGCATTGTCCCCTTTGATCCGCACTAAACAGAGCGAAAAAGCATTTCTCATGTTGACTAAATGGTTATGTAGTTGTTCTCTGGAGCAAACTGTACAAAATGATGAGAAATACAGTGTGGCGGGGGTTTATGAAGTCATTACATGAGTGTCTTTCCAATACTAGGTGGATACTTGATCTAATCGCTCATGGATTCAGAGTTTGGATTCAGCTTCAATTTATACCAGTCAACAAAAAAAAACTGGCAGTTTCGCTGGCCCAAGCTGCTTAGTTCATCTCAAAATCTATCCTTTATTCAACCTCATGTCATTCCAAACCTGCATTCATTTTTTTTGAAGAATGTTGGTAGCAACATGGAAACTTATTGACAAAACCAGTGAGACATTTCTCAAATTATCTTGTTTTGTGTTCACCAGAAGGAATAAAGTCAAGTTTAGAATGACAAAAGGTTGAAGAAATTATATCTTTGAGCAAACTATCGCTTTAAGTAGTTTGGCGCCGTTTAAGATGGTGAAGCTTTCAAAGCGATGGATCCCAAACATAACATCCCTGAGAAAAAACTATCCCAAGCATTATATTTAAGCATTTGACCAGTATACTTTGCGCAGTACGTACAAATACTAGTACACTTTTAAGTATTTCAATACGACTTGGGACCCCTTCTGAAAAAAAGGTTTTGAAGCATGGAAGCTGGTTTGTGCTGGTTTAAGTTGGTCCTAAACCAGCTCAGGACCATCTTAAACCAGCACAAACCAGCTACCATGCTTCAAAACCTACCTAACCAGCATATGCTGAAAATGTATTTTCTTATTCTGTTATTGTTTGGCATTTTACACTCTCCTGCAAAACAATGACTGATTTAAAGTGAATGCATATAAAAAAGGCACACATGAGAAAGAAACACCCATTTGTTTTGCTTTACGCCCTCTGTAACTCCCTTCAGAGTGAGAGAATACATTGAGAGAGAGAGAGAGAGAGTACACTGATGCCATTACTCGCTCTCTCTCTCTGTGTGTGTCACTGACAGCGAAAACATCTCTAAAACACCCCTCGCACGCGATCTCATTGTTGGGAGCGCAGCGGCCGATAGAATTAGGATGTCATAATCAGTGATAATCTCACAGGCTACACACAGATATGAGGTGGGAGGGGTTCTTCATGAGTGTCTAGTGATGTGATGTAATCTGGATTCACAGCTGTTCACACAGAAAAACATGACTGATATTTACTTGCTATTAATAAACTCCTAGGGTTTGTTACATAAACGCACAAATCCATACCATTGATTTCTGTCACTGTAGATTTATGACTAACAAAGTACACAGTTTTTACATTTGCTGTAAAATGAGAGTGCTCGCATGTACCGAGCTCAGGCAGCAATGGATGTTGCTATGCGGTTGCTAAGGTGTTCTGGGAGTTTTTAGCATGTTGCTATGCACTTGCTATGTGCCTACCATCTGCCGGGGAAAACTGAATGGCTCAGATGTTGTTCTTCCTCGGTTGTGTTTCTTTAAAATGTCATGATGTTTCCTAAAACAAAAACATGTTAAAGAACAAGGAGAGTATAGAGGTGATGAGAGTTCATATTGAGATCGTATTAACAAATCTGAGCTCAGTTTGAGACATTGTTGACCTCTCTTCAGACCGGGACATTTGTGAGCTTTAGTTATCCCTCATAATCTTTAGTTAAATCTAAAAAAAATCACTTCCTTCCTGTAATGACTATCCATCTTAAATGAAGTGTGTTAGACGCCTTGGGCGGAGCATCCGTAAACTCCTCCCCTTCAACTTCAATTTGACTCGGAAATGCAGAAGTAAAAACGATCACTTCCGGTTCCCAGGACTTTTAGCAAATGTTTACATTTAATCATTGATGTCAATGAGAAATAAATGAAATATTAAAGAGATCTCCTAAATGATGTTACTTTCTTATGGGCTGGCCCAAGTAAATAAAGCCAGCTATATAAGATGGGATATTGGTCTGTATTGTGTAAACAGAAGAAATGAAAATATATGTATATCAAATTAATTATGTGTTGAAATATAATACATTTGCTTCTGACTATGTGATCGAACCTATGACCTTGGCATTGCTAGCGCCACGCACTAACCACTGAGCCACAGGAAAGATGTATAATCCAAATATAATCCAATAAAGACTAAATCTAATCACAAATGGCACCTGATACATTTTCAATCAATGTGCATTTTGACTACTTTATTTCATTCAACCCCTCGTGCCTACAAACATCTTACTTTCAGCAGTGTAATCTTGACAGTTGAGGGCCTTCACTTGCTCAAGTTGAAAAGGCTAAGGAGTAGTGCTACAGCTACTGCAGGCCTGCTGCTAATATCAGTAGCTATCTGCAGTGGGTCCCTCCCTGTCCACTGGACCAGCCCAGTCTCCCCCGGCCCTGTTCTCGGCTCGTAACACTTCACTACAGACCCATGATTGATGGCTGGGAAATAGTGGTAATGTAGCCGGGCAGGAATGCCATTACCGCAAGATTCACACACCCCTACGAGATTCCAGCACGCCGGTGAGACGGAGCGTCAGAGTCGGAGAGAGAAAACGCCTGGAATTTACATTAATTCATGTTTAAAAGCGCAGGGAGGGGAAGAAGAGATCTGAGATAGACACACTATTTAACACCTTTGTTTCGATTGAGGGCTATCTTCACCTGGCACTATCGTTTTTTCCTTTCTCACAACTTTGTTAGACTTAGAAAATAAAGATACAGAATATAAAATGTTAGACTTAGTGTTGCCATAAAAGTGGAAATGTTTTTTTTAAAGTAACGTTTTCCAATATGTATACCTAGATACATAGATTTGATAGATTTTTCAACAAACACATGTTTGGCGCCAAGTTTGAGGTAGAAAATATAAAAATCTGATTTTGTGAGAAGGTGTTGGATGACCTGGTGTCACTTTCGTATTCTTATCTCTTCATCCTTCTATCTATGGATCTCGCTCTCTCTCGCTGTCAGAGATCCATTTAAAAGCACAAGGTAAACACTCACTATTCATAAATAAGCTTTTAAGGTCTTTCTCTCTCATAAACCTGATGAAACTTCACGGGCCAGCGGGCAACATTAGAGACGAGAGGTTAAGTGGCGACCGCAGTGTCATCACCCGAGGGGACACATCCCAGATGAATTATACCACTCCTGATACTAAACAACCCTTATGTATTAACACTGAAAAATATATAAAGAGTTCCATTCAATGGAAATAACAGTAACCGAACGGCCAGAATGAATGCGACCGATCGCATTTCGCTGTAGCGAAGCTCGTGTTGCTATCCCACAACTTGGAAAGGAATTCGGTTGTGACCAGGCTTTGTTTGTTCGGACGCCCGAATGGTATCTTCGACGTCTCTTAAAAGCCCCATCAAGCATGCAGAATGGTGATTCATCTGCGAGAAGTCAGAGATTCGCAGCTCACCTAAATCTCACGAAGACCATTACTGTCAGCGGGGTGAGATGTTTTGGCATTTGTTATTAGTTATGAGTGCTGAGTTTACTCCTAATGGTGAGGAACTGCGATGAATCAGCGTGAGAGCTGCTCGGATGGGAGGGACGTTAATGACAGCGACGGGTTTGGTGTTGCTGCTTCTGTGGTCTTCATCAAAGTAGGATCATTCTCTCTCCGTGTACAGTTTATTTACTTAAAGACAAAATGAACCTTCAAGTTAGTGTCAATTTCAGGTGGATCCGTCTGTGATAGTGACACTTTACTAAACGCATCCTCAGACGACTCATTGAATGGTGGAACTGCACTTACAGTTCACCCAAAAATCTGTAAATACTGACCCTCTCGAGTTGTTCCAAATCTGTATAAGTGTCTTTGTGCTCACAGAGAAAGATATTTTGAAATACTGTTCTTGGGCACCATTGACTACCATAGTTGGAAAAATGGCAATGGTAGTCAGAAGTGGCCAAGAATTGTTTGCTTTCCCACATTCTTCAAAATATCATCATTTGTGTTCAACAGAACAAATGTATGAAGCAAATGTTCCTACTATGCTAGACAATGGTGGCCAAGAACTGTTTAGTTTCTTATAAGCATTCTTCCAAATGTCTCTGTGTTCATTGCAGCAAAGGCATTTATACAGATTTGAGGGCCAATAAATAAAGACAGAATTTCATTTTGGGCAAACTGCTCCTTTAAGTTTGGAAATAAATTTCTCCATGGTTATAGTTTATATGCTCTCCCCTCCCTGCTCAATCTGACTTTGATTAACGGCGCAGCCCATGGCGGGGTGGGAACTGACCCTCGCGCAGTGATGTCATTACGACCGGAGCGCTCCAGGTTGACCATCACATTCGAGGCGGAGTGCTGAGTCATATGCAGAATGCTCTCGGAATGGCGAGTTTCCCGTCAGAGATAGTGCGGGTGTTTGTCTCACGCTGCTGGCTGACATCATGACGGGATCGAGTGGAACGTGTGCTGTATCTTTGGCCGAGCGAGAGGGGTAGAGTCCACCCTCATTCTGATCCACACACGGCTGGGCCTCGATTTCACCATGTGTTCAGGCACACACACCTCTCCCCTGGAGAAATCTATTTCACCATATATACTTACGACACAAATACACACACATACCGCTCTGGTCTCACTTTTCATGCAATGGGATCTGTCTCTTACAGTACATGGCCCACCCAGGAGTGCAGCCGGCCTGTTTCATAATACACACGTGTGTGTGCGTTTGTGTATAGGTGGGCAGGTGTGTGTGTTTGTACAGCTCATCTGTTTCTATAGGTGATTTGCTTTAAAATGAACATGTGCTTTGGGACGCAGCGCTGCATTCCACGTACGTACACGCGCGCCCGTGTGCGATCACTTCTCCTGTTGTTCACATGCTGAAAGAACCCAGCTGCTCTCTCTCGCCCCGTATCACTGCAAATATCTGACTCTCCCTTCACATTCTATTAAAGCTCACACAAATATCTGCCCCGGGTCTATTCTTCATACGTGTGTATTTCCAGCAGGCATCTCCGAGCTCAGTCTGTGCCTGCCAGGCTCTCTCTTACTCAGGTCGAACACAAGCGCCGACCCGCGGGACACGATCGATCAGCGTGCCAGTCAACTGACACGGAAGGTCCTGACAAATGGTTCGTGGCGATCTATAGCCAAATCGAGCTGGAAATTAGGAGACCATTCGTACCTGTCAAGGACTAGTGCGGTTGACACTGTGGTTGTTTCTTTGAGTTTGCGAAGTCCGAGAGCAATGAAACTGGGTTTATGTATAAATGTAAAGCAGAGAGAAAGAAGGATGAAGCTTGCATTCTGAAGCTGAACGTCGACCCTAAAATTCAACAAATGCACACAAACAAGCTAAATTTGAAAGTCATTCATTGTGCTGGACTCAAACCACCAGGACTTCAGCCCGCCAGTCCCGGGCTCTTAGAATCACGCCATCGCCATGTGCCTTTGTCAATATGGGTGCTTCCGGACTCCCAGAAGCATCTGAAAATGTTCACATACACCAATTAATGTCTACAGATCACATTTCAATGTGACAGATTAAATAACATTTTTAAATGCATTACGTAATACAGACGTAACAGGCATCAGACAGATCTTAGTCAGACTAGGCAGCATATTTCACTGGACGCCAATTAAAACAAGGCTGTACGGTCATTTTAGCATGTCGTACTGTTTTGTGTTGCTAGGTCACGTTTTATTTACACAATTCACGTTTTGAGGTTTAATCTCTTAAAAAATGTGTATAAATATGTATTTTCAGGGATGTATTGACTGAATGATTGACAGCATGGGTACACAGGAGTAACTCATATTGAACAGCCTTGTTTTCATTTGCATTAAATAAAATATCCAAAATACAAAGGAAAAGTTCACCCAAATATGATAATATACTATCTTGTTATATAAGGTTCCAAAAAGCACCCTTACATCGTTTTAAGCTGAATTGGTGATTGATACATCACATCAATCGAAAATATATACTGTATTACAACTCCACCAATTTCAAATCTCATGTTGTCTTTTTGTAAAACTCTCTTAGTATATATAAGTAAGGTAATGTCAAAGACTGTAATCATAGTTGGTTGAAGTTATGCGATGAACAGTTATGTGATCTTTTTTAATGTTCGTTTTTCTCTTTCCTCAGCCAGTGTTCAACTCGTAAATATGGCCTGGTATACTACAATATTGTTTTTAGCTCATCGACAAAATGGTAAATGCTCTATCATTTGAAAGTCACTTTGGCTAAAAGTGTATGCTAAATGAAACAATGTAAATGAAATCAAACTCTGATGCTCGTTTTAAGAGACTGGGTCACCAATGACAAGTCACGTGGCACACAAGAACCAACCAGATGTGAAGTTATCATGTGGATCTGTATCCTTGCCATTGATATAAATCGCCAAAGAAGATCAATATTAAACATGTTTTTTTGATTTAGAAGACGTTTATAAACCCACGTGAGTAATTTAGGCTACTTTATGATTCGTGCCTTTTGAAGCTTCGCCATGTTGATAAGTAGGTAATGATGTGTTAATATACAATAATTTTAAAAATTGTTATAAAATATATAATTCTACTGTAAAATGATCAACCCTGATTAACTATAGCGTGAGATAAATTATGAGAGAACTTTTACTTTATTTGGCTTTGGATCAATGGCTTATATATAAAAAGCATAAGTGAGTTTAGCATCTCAATACCTGCACAGTGTTGTCTTCACCGAAAGAGACTCTATCACCATGGTATCCATTGTCTAGCAACATCATGTTAATTACAGCCCTAATGAAGCGGTTTCCCTGACGACGGCCCACCTCTCATCAGACAGCTGTAACCAGACATCTCTGGCAGGAAGAGGCACAGATGCGCGCCGCTTTCAGGAAGGTAAAGACTATGTTTAATGTTAGTCTGGGAGGAGTACACTGCCTCTGGGATTAAGCAGCTGTTTGCTCCTGTAAAAAGAGAGAAACGTAAAAGAAGCATTAGGAGCTGAAGAATGCAGAGGCTCGTATGACCATACAAGAATCGTCGCTGGTAATTATAGTCTCAGAGATAATGGAATTAAGTGCAGAAACATCTGCAGAGCTCACACAAAACTGCACAGACATGTTTACGGCATGTAACTGGAATCAACACATGTTTCACCCGATTCTGAATTATGTGCCACATGTCTGTTCAGTTCGAAGGGAAGTGTTTCAAGAGGAAATGTATTATTTGAATGTATAAAATACATGAAATAGTTTTACTATCCAAGTTAATATCAAGAAAAGCTGAGTAATGACAAAGATAAAAGGACGCACAGACAGGCCATGGATGTATTTTCACTTAAACTGGAAGGGCACAAAGTATAATGATATCTGAGCATTATCATGAGTACATTTTAAAGATGAAATAATTGATCGTATTGAAGTTTTTACCCTTCATTTTATCTTCAAATTCAGAAATGAGGTAACAACACGACATCTCTTCTCTGTTACCTGTTATCAGCGGTTCTTCACACTGAGGAATGCTGTTTTAGCCAGACCCTCGAACGAGGGAAAGATCATCATAAAGTCAGAAGTGTGCGTGGTGTCATGTTAGACTAATCTGTGGAATTTACGAGCGCCTTTCAAGTGCTGACCAGAGAGCAAAGTCTTGTGGGATTTGAAAGCCGCGTGGTCTCACCCGGGGTCTCCGCGAGGTGAGTTAATATTAGATTCAACAGCTAACCCGCGGTCGCCCCGTTTAACCCCTTTGATTTTAAACATTCACAAGTCATTATAAATGAACCGAGTTTTGCAAACATGTCAGAGACTTCAGAAGAAAGAAAGGATACAGCACTGGATAATTTACGCCTGACGCTTCAACTGACTCCGCTTGTTATTTTCACGCTTTTGAGGGGTTCTTGTTTTAGAGGAGTGAGGTCACCCACATTCTCAAAAGAGAAAAAAACCCTCACCTGTTGCAAATAGTAACAGAGGAGTAACATGAGCTTTAGGATTTAGGGTGACGTCTTATTGAAAGTCATGATGAAAGTCATGATGGGGTCAAATGTGTGTGTTGAAAAACAGAATTAGGGCTGATGGACGTAGTCAGTTAAGATTGTGACCTACTAACTGTTTCTCAGACGTTAGTCTTATCAGTAACCAAATCAAACGACACCAATAATATTGCACTTCAGGCCCAGAAAAGTACAAACGTTAGATGTGTTGTCTAACGGAGAAGTCTATAAAAATAAAAAAGACAATGGAGGTGGAAAATGCATAAATGTTCACTGTAAAAAGTGTAAAAAATCTGAGATGCAGATGAAATTTAAGCTAAGTTTCCATTTGCTCTCCATTTGATCTCATTGACTTGTGGAGATAACCAAGATATTACAGACATCTCATCTGCGAGATTTTTATGATATATGATATTTTAATTTGCTCTTAAAATGTACATCTCTTTGTTGATAGGATTGTTGTTTGAATAGTGCTCTATAAATAAATACAAATCACCAAAAATCTTCTTCAAAAGTTCTACATTTTGCAACCTGCTCAAGCACTTGTAAAACAACCTCACCCTACACCCCTTCATTTCTCAATCTGTGAAAGCTGTTTCCCCGTACAGCTCATCTGTACTGTATGACCTTAATCATGTATCAAATGACTCCATCACAGCTCACATGAACTAATCCCTCCTCAATAGTGAATGTTCAGTCCAACTGCACCTGTAGTATATCTGAACTGTGAAATTCTTCTATTCCCATGTTTTCTCTCCTAAGACACATACATCTATATCAAGAGGAGGGAAGGATTTCACTGTGTGTGTGCATTTGTGTCTGGGGTAACAATTGCACAAATACAAGCATGCGAGATGGGTTGAAATACTCCCAAAGCTGCCAGCAATTTCATGTGTGTTTGTGCATGAGCGAGAGGTGCAGATTTGAAAATATTCTAGCAGAAAGGTTACAGTGCTATGTACATGCATGTGTCGATTTGTGAGGTCTATACCGAGAATGCATGTGCACGCAAGTATCTGTGTCCACGTGTGTGTTCATGGGGGTAATCTAACAGATTTATGGGCGTATCTCTAAAATCAGTCGTAAGTTGAGGGTGCATTATCCGAACTGATCTTAGTATAAAAGAATACATGCACACATGGAGAAATATAACTGGACAGATACAAAGATAGACAAAGAGAGTGTGCATGGGAAAAAGGTATCTGATGCTGTATTGTACACTTGGAAAATATCCAACTTCATGTGATAACATCATGTTTGATATGGGCAATAAAGTTGTAATGTTCCAAGTCACTGGATGTGAGATGAGCGGAGCGGAGCGGGTCCCTCAATTTAGCCTGAATTATACACTACCCGTGGCCATGAACTCTCAACCGTCATACTAAATACACACAGATATTTAAATTGAGCCGTACAATAGACATCACGCACACACACAAACAAAAAGACAATTTCAATTATTTTAAGTTTTTCTGAATTTACTATTTATAGGTATATGTTTAGGTAAAATTATCATTTTTGTTTCATTCTGTGAACCACTAACAAAATGTCTCCCAATTTTCAAACACCAATATTTTTTCTATTTGCAATTATTCTCAGAAATGGAAAACTGGAGAAACAGGTGAAAATAACAGAAAAGATGCTCTGTATCTTTTCAGACCTCGAATACTGCAACGGAAACAAGTTCAAGTTCACTTTTAAGCAACACAACAGTCATGTTTCTACATGTATTTAGGAAAAGTTCATAAATCATTTTTATAATAACACGGATTTCGTGTCTTTTCATGCTGTCAGTCTTTCAATTTGCTGTTGGATGACTTTAGGTCACTCCTGAGATTAGATTTTTGTTGAAATTCGACAGACACTGGACGGGAATGACCATAGTACATACAAGTCTTTTAAGATTTTCCAAAGCTAAACCTCCCCTTTCACCCTAATCCTATCATTTTCCTCAAATGTCCCTTAATGGTTTATCTTCGGGGGGTTTCATTTGTTCATTGACCTTGACTCATACTATAGACTTCTATTTTCGTTCGATAAGTTAATTTCAGTCTAACCATAATCTCTTACTTTTCTATTGATCATTGTGACATTTACGCACATTGTCAGCAAATTCAAGCATACAATATTAATCACTCAATTCTCTATGCACAATATTCAATTTTCCAATCACGCCTGCCTTCAAATGCAGCATTACGGTTCCAGTTAATCACAGTTATGAGCTTGACTTTACTCGTAGTTCATTCTCTCCTAACAGCCCATGGAAAGAGAACCAATGACATGATCTGATAGACACTTGCTCTGCCCCCTGCTGGTGAAGACCAATACTGACCTCTCTTTCCATCTCGGTGTAAAATGAGTTTAGTTCAGTTCCTCCGAGTGTACACACTCTCATTCATTTTTGTCCCTTTCCTATTCTCCTATTCGTTCTTACTTAACCTGGAAACTTATAATTCAACTCAAACCCACCATAATGGTCAATATGGGTTACATAACAGACATGCATTTTATTAAGGAACGCATAAATAAAATGGGATGACAGCACAGCTATTAGATCAGTGCAGTGTCACCCCGGTGGACCGAACAGTTTCGGTGAACTCTACAATGAGATCATTTTGCATCTCGGAGACGATTCACATTTACAGTAGAGGTAAAATATTGACGCATAGATCAGGTGTTATCAAAGCTGAAGCACATCCAACACCATTGGCAAGCACAACAGTTCCATCCCAGACAATTTGGCCGTCCCCATCGGAGTAATTCAAAATTGAATTGCCTTTCAGACAACGATGTGTCCAGAAGGGTCTTTCCTCGAGCGTCGACAACACCGGGAACTCAAATCAGACAAGAAGCAAACTGGAAGCCGACTTTAACTCCCCTTACGAACGTTTCAGCACATTTATACGTACAAAAACCACGAGGTTGGAAGTCAAACAAGGCTGGGATGGATATCGATCGCACGTTTCTTTTGCTCTCTATTTACATGTCATCTTTTAACTTAATGGGTTTACCTGGACTAACTCCCAAGGCTAATCTTGTGTTCCCGGCGGACGTTTGAAATGCCAGGTATATCTGGACCTGGTTGAGCTCTTCACACATTCCTGTAACTGATTGAACCAAACACACTAGTCAAATGGGAAATCAATGTCCTTTCAAACACGGCGTGGAGAGCACAGCCCCCCGCTGTTATCAATACCCTGTCTCTCCCATCGACGCCATAAAGCACACTTAATCGCTCATGAAGATCACAAGGCATTTCTTATCCATTTGAGATCCATTCCTTTTCATGGTTTCAAGTTGCTTTTACATCAACTGAACTTCAACATCAACTTTGCACGGCATGCAAATGATTGTGGGAATAACAGAGGATGCATTACTGTGCGTCGTGTATTATTTATTTCAGTTTTTTATCTTGAGAGAGTGTCTAAGATTATTGGATGACGTTCCAACGCCAATGCAAACACACCTCAAATTCACATAAACAGTGAGAAAAATATTCAACAGATGAAGTGTGTTACTATAATATGTGTCATTGATTCTTTATCGTCAGATGGAGGGATGCCAGCAGCACGTCTACTCTGCGATCAAAACAAAAGGTGATGTCAAAAGGAGCGTCCCGGCCCTGATGGGAGATAGACGGCCAGGCTAACTATGTGGTCTTTGTTTTTTCGCCCTGCGGCCATTTTTCTGCTGGGTTGATGAGCAAATCAGAGTTAATTGTTGCAAGAAAAGACGGGGTCATCAGCCAGGGTAATTTAAAGGAAAATGAGGTTCCGCTAAAGATGACCTCACCGCTGCGGTCAGAATCCCCTCTTCCCGCCTCCTCGGGCAGGGATGATGGTTCTTCTCCGGCCAAATCCTGCACATGTGTCTACATGGGAGGTAGACACTTAGCTTAAAACAGGGGTCAGTGACCAGGAAAGACTGTTTAAAGTGCTTCATCAGTTCTATCCATCGATAGCTCAGGGGGCTCACGGATCATTCAGCGGCCGTCCGCGTGTGCCGGCATTGTGCGTCGTTCATCACACAACTAAGAAATCTACTGGATTTCTAACGTGACCCCTGCACTCTTGTTCTCATCTCAGCGGGGCTCCCCCGTTTCCCATGTGGTCCAGCGCTCTACTGATTGCTGCCTGGATTAGAGTTATGCAGGGAAAGAGTTCTGCCGATGTCCTTTAATCTCACTTTTACTTTGATCCACCCCCTGATCAGGACCTGCAGGAAAATGAAAGACCTCGCACTCGCTCACAAATCTTCGGCTGGCTTACGAGTTTGCCAACATACCGGCGCACATCGCCACAACACCGAGAGGCTCGGAATGATGGGATAATGACCTGAACCACCTGCACTGGCTTTGAGAGACACAAGCCTCTCTTTGCTCCTGCTTACACCTGGTATTAAGAGGCATCCGAGGTGATATGATCACAGGCGGTCAGGTAAGATAGATACATTCAACATTTTTATGCCACATAGAATGTAGTCATATTTCATAGTTTTTAATCAATAAATCATTATTAAATGTAGTAATTTTAGTCATTTAGCTACTTTTATGTATTAGTCACCCCTTATATTCGTCACTGTGTTTCGCAAAGAAAGTATAAAAAAAGAGCTTGTCAACTTTGACAACACAGCATTTAATCATTTAAATCAAAGTACAGTGTTTTTCTCCATTTCCTGAAAAACTGTGAATTTAGACATACGAGGTTTCAGAAGGACAGTGACAAAATATAAGTCACATATTCTGTATACAACTGTAATTCCTACATCATAAATATGGATACATACAGTACAGTATATACTAAGATACTACTATACTATTAAACAACATTTGATATCAACACATTCAAACAAACATGAACATGCAACAACATTAAAAGGCCCACCACTCATCATTTTTACCCAATGAAATATTCTACCTTTATGAATTTTGCACATTTGAATCATGTTTTACCAAATTGCTTTAAAATACACATTTAAACACAATAATACCAAACACCAAAATACCAATAAATACATAAACCTAAAAACCTCTGTGCACTGTTTCACAAACAAGGCTTCGGGCTAGTAAGTGTCTCAACTGAAAATACCTTGCACTTAAATATCTTAAAATATTTCAGTGACATTTTTTGTTTTAAGATGCAGGCATTTTTATCAAAGCAACCTAAATGTACTTAAAGGTTAGTCATAGTTTAAGCTAATCCCGGTCTGTGAAACTGGGCCTTGGTGTATTTAAAATTGAAACATGCATTAACTGTAACAATGTATTACAATATTTATACGTATGTTATAAAGATAACCAAACACTAAGAGATATCTCATAATAATAAAACATATTAAATAATATCTACATCTACGCATCAACACCTTTAGCTTATTTGAATTATTTTGTCTTATTTACATCCTAAAACACCCTAGTGGGTCTTGGCACTGTAAAAACATCTGGCATAAACTAAACTTTTGTAGTGAATGGTAATATCTCAATTTCATCATGTTCTTTTTTGAACTTTTAAGGAACCGATTGACAAGCGTATAGGAAATCCTTAACGTTGTCGTCAGAAGAAATTTCCTTCTCAGTGTCTCAGTGATCCGATCACAAAAATATCATTTACACCTGTCTCTGTTCACTTCACAATAGAGAAACCGTCAACGAGCGTTCAAATAAACAACCTTGATCCTGACATGAATTCAATCAGTGTTGGGTTTTGAAAGTCGGTGTTTAGGTGATAGAAACGGTGGGCGTTTAATGCGGGGGGTGAGCAGTGTTTGGGGTGAGGGCCGCATAAGCCGTTGCACAATTCCATCTGCTTTTTTTAGAATACATTTCAACACGAAAAAGTAAACTGCCCGAGTCCACAGCTAATCTCATCTTCACTCCCCCGGTAGAGAAACACGCACGGAACGAGCAGACGAACACAATAATACAAACACAGACATCAATACAAAGAACTGAACACAGAAAACCCAAACAATCCCAAATTTGTTTTTTCAATTCAGGCTTAGCCAGAAAGTAAACAACTGCACAGCCGCGCAGAAATTAATGGTACTTTTGTTTTTTCCACAGTAAAGACATGTCAAACAGTCGGGACCTTCTATGGCAGATTACTGAAGATTTGCACCACACGAGGATTAGTCAAGAATGCTTGACTTTGATCTCTCTGCACTTAGCCTTTGATTCGGGGGAATTATTTAAAGGAGTGAGGTTTTTTACCCACCAACACAATGATGAACGACTCTAATGATTTCTTAATTTTCAGGCAGCGAGACAAGCTTATCTGTGTTGGTGTGTGCGGCCCTGGCCTGTGGTTTCTGAGAGGCCTGTCTGCCACATATATACGCAAGTGAATTTATGTCTTTATTTTTAATTTCAGCAGATGTAATTCCTGAGCTTGATCTGTGTCCTCCCTGTCTCAAGTATTCTCACCTGCATCGTCTCTCCGCCGCGCTCGAGGAGAACGAGAGAGCTCATAAATCAAGCTGAGATAGAATGGATTCATGCGCTGCTTTCATATTATCTTCTGGTTGAACATCATTCTTCTTTACTTGCAAATCGACTCGAATCTTCCGGGATCTAAAGAATAAAGGCCAGCACCACAAAATGTGAGAATCGCAACATAAAAATGGATACATTGTACCCTTTCCTGCGCAGTCGAATGCGGCCCATCGCATGCTAGCAACAAAGAGATGCTACACAAAGATGAAAGAACGCCTGCATGTTGGCTGAAAGCAGACCAGACAGAATTCAGTCTCCACAACAAACCTCTCCTTAATGTAGCGCGGGCTATAAGGGCTCGCCTGCCTCTTTTGTGACTCTATCAAAGCTTCTCACAAGAGCCATAAGGATAACTCTGAAGTCTTCAAAGACGGCCACTATCTGCCTCTGCCAGCTCGCTACATGTTTTGTGGGCGTCTCACGGGCGGTCAAGGTCTCTGATTAGCGTTTATCGAATGCCGGTGTCTCTCGTGACATCAGGGGCTTTTAGGTGAGCCCTTCCGACTGTTATAAGATGGCCCAGTGGATCTCCCACGCGGACTCTGCAAGCTTTAAGGTCTGAGTTGCGCCCGCATGCTTTCAAACAAGTATGACGGATAAGAATGAGGGAACATCAGACCCGTCAGTAATTACAGCGGAAACGGTTGCGTCACGTTACGTCCTAACACAGTTTATCACAGGCTTCAATACATGCAGTTCCATTTACGCATGCAGAACATTGCAAATGACTTCACCTGCAGAACCAAGCAGCTCTGTCATTGGAGATATTTTTTTTCGATAAATACAATTTAGGTTCAATTGAGAGCATATGTTGTCGATTACCAATAAAATAAAATGTTGACTCATTTTATTTTATTTTTATTTTATGAATAATACTATTTTGAAAGCATAACCATAACACTTGAAAGAAAAAGCTACCCCGGACTGTGCAATGTTGAATATTTCAACCCAAATAAACATAAATAATGTAGTTATGTTGACTTGATATATACTCTTGTTCAGAAGTTTAGGGTCACTTTTGTTTAAAATGTTTGTGTGTGTGATTTCTTTCAAAAACCTTTGGATGTGAGGGCATGTGTCTTAAATGATTATTAATTGAAATTGTTGAATGTTTCCAATATTAAATATTTATATGATTTAATCATTTCCATTATTCTGTATGATTAAATATACAAATATTAATATTTAAAAATATTTACTTTTCTTTACAAAACACAAAAAAATTTATGACTAATTCTGCCATTAAGAGCACAGAATAAACTATATATTTTATAAACTGTTGACCAAGGGTGACATAATTCATGTCTCAAATATGACAGTTTTTATTTATTTAGTCGCAACAAAAAAAACGCAGTTACATTTGTGTTATTCCAGATTTTGTTGACTATTTCCATGTTTACTTTTATTCAGAAATTTTGAATAAATATGAATAAAGAATAATTAAGTCACCCTAAACATTAGAACGATTGTGTAGAAAAGGACATCTAGAATTACCCCTTCACTTTCACTACTTAAAGACATTTTGTTTTACAGAGAAATTGCTTTAATGAATCTTTCTATTAATAAAAACGGAGGGAAGACTCAACATTAATTCTTGTGTTTCCTGACAATAGTTTGGTCTAATACAAACAACCCCTCCCCCTTTTTACATTTACAAGAATCACCTATACTATTTAGAGTCAATGCCATTTTGCTCTCCGTTCCACCCAAAACCCACTTAACCCTCAAGAGAGTGAAAGCATCTGTGAGATGTTTACATTGCAGGAGAACCCCGTTTCTGCAGAACTGGCTGCCGTATCAGCTTTAACACCTGTGTAAGGTACTTCTCTCTTCAAATATACTTTATATTGGGTCCGGTCCAGCATGAGCCAGTTCTGCAGGAATGTGAAGCCGTGCCAGGCATGCACGGCTGATGCTCCTCTGAACAAACAGGAGTTTCGGGCGTGAATGTCACGCCAGTTCATCTGAGACCAAAAAGCTCTGTCTTTTGCCGACAACGGACCCAGAGCTGTCATCATTTAGCCCGATGACTTATGGGACCCGGCACTTTTAATCATTCAGAATCAGAGGCTTTAGTTTTAATTAAAAAGACGTCTACCAGTATCTTTGCATGCAAGGTCATTTTGGGTTCTGCTATTGAAGGTGTCATTCAAACTCCGAACCAGCCGGAGATGGCTCCAAGATGGGCGTTTAATTCTCGCCGTAAAGTTTAGAATAAGACTCTCCCCCAAACTACCTGTGAAAAGTGGCATCTAGGGCAAAATAAAGTACGTCTGGAGTTTAACTTTCGTCCCTTAAACTAAACCAGTTGAGTTTGGTCTGCTTGCAATCAAGCACACTTAGTGAATGACAGCAATGTGACATGTTAAAAGTCTTCAGCCCCCCTCTCTCTGGGCATGGGTCCAACCTGTCTTGACAGATTCCGTGTCTTAACCGCAGTCAGTTTCGCACCTGATGGGACCACCTGAGTGAGCTCCCCAGAGGCTGAAATCAGAGAGGGCCGTCGTGTGCACCCTGCCCAAATCTGCCCTGCGTTGAGATGTTAACCTGAAATCCGAACACGCACATATCATGTTTTTTAGTCCTGTGGGGACACATGAGCCACTGGAGATGTAGAAGACTTCATTTAAGTGCAATGTCCTGTTGATAGAGCATGTGCCACTGAACTTCATATACAAGATGTAGATTCTAAACAAGAGACAAGGATTTGGGCTCAAAGCTTTTTAATCAGGGATGGATTACTGACGGGGCCAATGGGGCCAGTGCTCTTATGAGCCCGAGGGGCAGTTTGGTATACAGAAAACGCAACAACAATAAAAAAAAACGAATGTTTATCTATGTTTAATATATGCGTCCCGTAGCCTATACGAGGACTCTGTGGATACCCTGTAAAAAAGGAAATGATCAACAAATCATTGCAACACATGTTTTTTATTTTTATTGATGCATTAAATACGTGTATATTTGACAAAGTTAATTTAATACGTGTGCGCCTTAATTTGGTCCATTGTTGATTTTTCACTGCCTAGCTCTTATTAAACTTCTATAAACCCTGTACAGATTATTTTTAGCGTAGCACAGGCATTTGACGCAGAGCAAGAATGGTTTTAATATTCATTATCGTCTTGACTTTCACTTTCTATAACTGTGAATCTGCAGCTAAGGGAAAGAACGGAAAAATTGTGGGAGGGGGGCCCTTGGAGGAAACTGGCCCCGGGGCCCTTTGAAGTCGTAATCCGTCCCTGATTTTAATAGAGTCTAAATATTTAGACATTTCTGAATTACCCAATGTCTGCAATTACAGACTTTAAAAAAGTACTAATTACAAAGTTAAATGGACAGTTTACAAAAATCAATGTCTGTCATCATTAAAAGATATTTTGAAGAACGTTGGATACCAATCAACATTGGATCCCGTTGACTTCCATTCAATGGATACAAAACACCCTTCACAAAATGTCTTGTTTTATTCTACAGAAGAAGAGTCGGATACAGATTTTGAATAACTTAGGGTGAATAAATGATGACAGAATTTCTGGGTGCTATTAAATTTTTCGGCATCTAGCAGTGAGGTTTCCAACTGCAACCAACGGCTCACTCCACCCCTCCTTTTTGAAGCACTACGGTGGCTGACACAGGACTAAGATGTTGTCCCGTTTTCAGTCTCTGCCAAATGTTCTAACGTATTTAGAAAATGCGCTCTGAGAGCAGTTTGTCCATTTAGGGCTGCTGTAGAAACAACATGGTGAATTCTATGTAGGGGGACCCGTGGTGCATGTAGATAGAAACAGCTTATAATAAAAAATAACATAATGCTTCATTATTTAAGGTCTTTATACACCATTGAAGGCATAGTTATGCATATATTATTGCATTTCTGTAAATAGATCCTCCAAAAATGTACACATTGGATCTTTAAGAAATTAAAGAAAAACATTTTTGTACATATTTCTTGGCATGCAACTTCTATAAATCTACCATTGAATAGAAAGAGTCAACTTCGTTTAACTTAGAAGTGGTGAAACAGGGTGACAAGAGCTAATGTGCCTAGTTTTAGTACCTTTGGTCCATGTGGAACAGTCTTGCTACATAGTATGAGCAGTTCCAACAAAAGTACCTGGAACAAACACAACAGACATTTTTGTTAGTTATTTTGGTAAGAAAGTCTCTGCTTTGAACATAAATTTCAATGTGAGCTTGTTTGCCCACACTCTCTGATCACGCTGGGTTGGACGGATTCAGACTGTACCAGACAGAGTATGTTGGAACACGGAAATTACAGGAACAGTGCCAGTCATTACAGATACAGACACGGGTAGTGCGTCTAGATGAACTGTAGTTAAGGAACGATGGACTATCAGATGCTCAGACAACCTCCATTTCTGCTCCATCTCTAGCGCCCCCTGGTGGTAAGAAATGATTTTGTAATATTGTGAGGTCTGTTATTCAGGTTACAAGAATACAACTCCACAGCGTATTGACTATTCAACAGAGCTTTTATGCAAAATAATTTGGCACATAGGAGTTGATGGACCAATCTGAGCCTTTGACTAAAAATGTACGTATTAAGTGTTGACAGATCTGTGATACTTTAAAGTAATTCAACAAACAACAAAACATGAAATGACAGAACCATTGAGAATTAAATGAGTCACAAAATTTACTACAAAAATGCACCTTTGTAAATACAAATCACATTTTTTAAATTCCATCAAATTAGAATGACAACAATTAATAATACTGCGATTAACTGACGCAATAAGCCATGAAGGCATTATGATACAATGATTTTACCACGGTAAAAGCTCAACAACATCACCAAAGGAAAATTATCATGTAAGCAAACTGATGAATAGAAAGATGATCTAATTGCATAGTAATCATATTCTGCAATAATAAACTAAATAATTATAATTATAAAAAATTACATATATATATATATATATGATATACTTTATACAGCCTGATGCATTAAAGGGATAGTTCACACAAAGATGTAAATTCTGTCATCCTTTACTTACCCTCGGGACCTTTGAATGTATTTGTTCTGTAAAGCACAAAGAAAGATATTTGTAAGAATGTCATTTTCAGTTCTGGGTGATCTTCCACTACCATAGTAGGAAAGAATATTGTATAATTTTTTGTTCTGTTGAACGATATTTTGAAGATTCTAGGAAAACAAACAGTTAGGGCACCTTTGACTACCATTACATTTTTCCTACTTTGGCAGTCAATGATGTCACAGAAATGAGAATTGCTCATTCTCCAAATTTGTCCAATCAGAATTTACCAAAAAAAAATAACAATAAAACAGTCCTGACATTCCTCCATCCCGTAAGAGGTGTTGTTTGGTGTCGTCAGCACACCGGCCTGGGATCATGGGTTCGAGAGGGTTGTGGGTTTTCATTAGCTTGCCCATTGGCAGCTAATTGCTGGAGCAAGCGAAAACAAAAAGCTCGGTGTCCGTCCATACACGCTCTGATTGCTCTTGGACAGGGGAAGGCAAAAGTCTGTGTGCCCCAAACAGAGGGCCTCACATTGGCATGACTTGGCAGGCAAACTCCCCTCCTATGCGGTTGTTTGTTTGGTGAACAGGTCTATGCTAAGGGCACTGAAATGATCATGACAGTCTTTGCTTTTCTCTTTTTGTTTTGTTTTTTATGGCAACAGGAGACATAATTAATCCCTTAATGCACCAATGTTTGTGGAAATCCATTGGAATATTGGCAAGTTTGTGTTCGGTTTGTTCTATAGGTTCCTTCCATTTTTCGACTTCTTATCAAAGACATATGACTTCAATAAAAACTTGACACGCTTTCATAAGCGCAGTACATATTTTGGACTCATCCTGTGTGGGGTTTTTACACATCTTTTGTTAGCAGCGGGGAAAATAAAGCAGGTTTACAGTGAATCAATGAGATGGATTGTTTCCACTTATCAAGATCTGGCTTCAATTCAGGGTGAATGCGGTCTGCGTTTGCTATTGCTCTTGTAAAACATGTTCTGGTTCTCCTTCACATGAATGAATCCCAACAAGAAACATATTGTATCACCCTGTGAATTCGCTGACATGTTTTCATTAAAACTTCTGTAACATCTCTCACTCAAAACTGAATTCTGTCCAATGAAGAAGGCACCAGTTATTGGACATTAGTTTACTTTATCCCCTTCACTTTGACAGCTAAAATAATCAGACTGTTGATCTATTTTAGATACTAGGGAGATGCGCTGGAGGGATTTGACATGTATCTATGCGATGAGCAAAAAAAGGTCTTTATGTCGATATAAACTATCTGACATAATGGTAAAAACGAATGAACGAAGTTTGATTTGCATGTAGAGTCAGGTGGTGTCAGTCAAATATGTGATGACCCCATCAGACATCTATGATGAAACAGAACACCGTGTCATAGTCAAATCAATTGCCAGTTACTGGCAGGTTGCTCTGTTCAGTTTTAAAGTGACAGTTTTGATGAGACGTTGTTTTTTTGTGCAAAGTACACATCCAGTTCAAACAGGTGAAAACAGGATTAATTCTAATAGGGTTTGACAGGTAAGGCAAAATAGGCCAACTATGAGATGTTAGTTAAAATAAGGTAACAATGTATGGGTGCACATGCACATAAAGGTAATTCGTTCCGAATATTTCTTAAATAATAACCGGGAGAAATTTTCAACTTTTACTTCAAA
This sequence comes from Barbatula barbatula, assembly GCF_947034865.1. Lineage (NCBI taxonomy): Eukaryota > Metazoa > Chordata > Actinopteri > Cypriniformes > Nemacheilidae > Barbatula > Barbatula barbatula. The sequence goes on along the minus strand of NC_136781.1, from coordinate 2,044,080 downwards.
TCGAACTGAATCTTTTGTATTTGTGTGTGGTTCAACTAGCCACAAAAAATATTTTCGGTAAATGTTGAACATAAATCTTTTCAAATTTTTAATTTGTCTTGTAGATCTGAAATAATACTCTCAACAATAGGTATAATAAAGAATTACTAAAGATGTGTAGCAACAGTCCCACATAATATTGAAAAAATGATAACTTCTAAAACGAAATGAATAAGAATGAATTATAAGACGTAACAGAAAGAGAGCTCATAAATGTTTGTTGTTCTGCAAAGCCATCATGGGATGTTCATTTGCATCTTAACCTCACGAGAGGCCCTGATCTTCAGTCATGTGAACGGCGACATCTAGCGGCCAAAACACATCATTGCACTTTTATCAGCAACTGGCAAGATTTATATGGGATGCTACGAATTACATTAAAAAAACGTAAGACAATAAACGAAGAGTTCATTTGTAAAAACAAATAACTACGTTTTTCTTCATTTCCACTATTAATTAGCATTTTGTATTCTGCACAATATTTAATATTAATATAACAATTCAAAAAAAAAACTCGATTCCCTCATCTCACAGTTTGTAAAACTAAACTTAACCTAATAGTAGCTAAGGCTTTCCGTCGATGTGTGTTTGTTAATAATGATCGAGGGAGGAGTTGCGGACTGATCTATTGTGATAAATTAACCTGTGACGAAAACAAATGTTTCTATAAAACATCAGCGTCACAGACATCACGTTTTTACATTTTACTCGTAGGGGTTAAAAGTGAAATCACTGTCAGATGATCTTAGTGCTCAAAATTGAGAAACTAGTTTTATTAAATCGTTGTAATAAACATATACGGCAAATTACAACATACTATGGCAAAAAAAGAGAATTTAAGTGGGATAATGGTTTATTCGTGGTAACTGTGCTAAGCTTTAATGAACTAGTTTTGATGCGCTTATGTATTTTGTTGCCTATGTTGTTATAATTGCTTCCAATGTTTCCTCATCTGTAAATCGCTTTGGATAAAAGCGTCTGCTAAATGACTAAATGTCCACGTTTCTCTACTACAAGTACCATAATGGACATCAATTGCGCGAACATTCGTATATTTCCTTCTTATGATAACATTCAAAATGTAATGTTTGAAAACTAAAAAGGTCCGAGCAAACATCAAGCGAAACTATGTGGGGTGGGCGCGTGTGCGTGCGCGCAAACCCCAGCTCTCACCAACCGAGCTCACCCACTCTCCCGTTACCCGGAAGTATGCAGAATTCCCAAAGATGGCGGAACAAGGTCCGATGGCGATAGCTATGCGGCTACGAAACCAGCTGCAGAACGTCTACAAGCTCGACCCGTTGAGAAACGAGGTGAGTAAACCGAGCGAAACGCCTCGTGGCTGCGACGTCGGACGCGCGGCGTGTATAAACGCGCGCGAGGGGTCCGATCTGTGGCGCTAGAGCCGAGAGATGGAGCGCGAGACGGTGCGGCGCGTCTGCGCAGGCGTGAGTGTTGCGAAGACGCGATCTGCTGCGTGCAGCTGTTGTGTTTTTGTTCGCGATGCGGAGGGGCTTCTTGTGCAATCTGAGCGACTTTAATCTCCGCGTGTGTGATGCACGATACACTCCGCGAATGAAGCACGCGGGTTTTCCCGTCTGCGCGGTTATAGTAACGGTCATCGTGGACGCCGCGTGATGCCCCACATGCTTAATGAGCGCTGGCCCTGTCGACTGAACAAGTGCATCTTTATGAGCGCTTCCGCGTGCATTGTTTGCGTTGCGTGTGCACGCCAGACACACGTTGCGGGGAATGCATTGTAACTTCATTCACGGGACACGATAGGACTTTCCTCGACACCACGGAGCAATTTAGTTGCGGAGATACGCCGATTTGTGCCCGATAGTCCGAACGGTTGTCCCTCTCATATATACCCAGGTGCTTCTGACCAATGCAGTTGACACCTGACTCGGTGACAAGTAAAGCGCGCTCCTGTCCCGCCACGTGCAAGCGCATCTGTTTGTTTGCATCTGGCAGACGCCTTTATCCAAATCTCCATCCAGTCTCTACTTCGCTTGAATCGTGTGTGAATTTGTAGTGAGAAGTTGGAATTGTTTACTTTTATTCTTCTTGGTCATCAGTACAGTTCAGTATCAGTAGTAGTCAGATTGCCAAGCATATCCCAGTTTACCGGAAACGTTGTGAGAACTTTGGCTGACATTATGTGCAAGTTCTCCTAAAGTTTTCCAAACACTTTCCTCGTCAGAGGAGCATTTCATCAACATTATATGCAATGGCCAAGTGTTCTAAAAACATTTTTACGTTGTTGGTTAGTGGAAGGTTCAAAATATCTAGAATGTTTCATAACTTAATGGGAATGTCAGCCAGATGTTTTTAGACCCTTTTCATTAGCTGTTTTAACATTCAGTCGTTGTTTATTGAGGATCCGTTATATGTAGTAATCTGGGCTGTCATCCCACTTGTATTTCTGAAGCATTGGCAATAATGTCTCGCTTGGCTTTGGCCAATGATACATTTCTTTACAATCGGAATCAGAAATGACTTTATTGCCAGGTTTGAATTTGTAATGGTGACACAAGCTACTATAGCACAACAGAATGACGGTGACGGACGACACGGATAACAAAAGAATAAAAATTGTAAACAGGAAAATACTTTAAGGGGAAAATAAAATGATAATATGAATATAAAACGATGCCCGATATACAATATTTGGTATTTGTATGTACAGGTATGAGGCATAGTTCTAAAGGAGTAGTTCATGCAAAAAGAAAAATTATATCATCGCATTTCAGATGTCATTTCAAACCTGTATGACTTTCTTTTGTGGATAACAAAAGAAGATATTTTGAAGAAACCAGTGGCGCCCGTTCACTTCTATTGTGTGGACAAAAAACAGTGCAAGTGAACGGGTGCCGTCGCTTCTTTTGTGTTCTGCGGATGAAAGCAAGTCATACTGGTTTGAAATGACAAAAGAGTGAAAAGATGTCTCACTTCACATGCTTGTGTAAATTCTGAAAGGGGGAGATGAGCTGATTGATGACGCAATAGTTCCTCATGATAACCGGATTGTTTCTCAGTGATCATGGTATCTCATATGTCTCTCTGTTTGTCACCACAGGAAGAAGTCAAAATAAAAATAAAGGACCTAAACGAACACATTGTGTGCTACCTGTGCGCCGGATACTTCATTGATGCCACCACCATCACAGAATGTCTTCATACGTGTATGTTTAAAAACACCGTGTCACTCCCGATAACACATTTTGCATGTGCAGACTGAATATTTAAGATATTTTGGATGACTAGAGATTTAACAATACATTCTGTATTTCCCTTCAGTCTGTAAGAGTTGCATTGTAAAGTATCTCCAGACCAGCAAGTATTGTCCAATGTGTAACATCAAAATCCACGAAACGCAGCCTCTTCTGAACCTGAAGCTGGACAGAGTCATGCAGGACATTGTCTACAAACTCGTCCCAGGTCTACAGGAGAGTAAGTAAAGAGAACTGGATCATCTGATCGTACGTCACTTTGTTCTCGTCATTCACGGTTGAAATGTCCGTCTTATCTTCTCAGGCGAAGACAAAAGAATTAAAGAATTCTATCAGTCACGGGGGCTTGAACGCATCATACAGCCGCCCGGAGAAGGTAAAGAACAACAGCATGTTATACTGGCATTATGTTATAACGGTGCAAATCTTAATCTCATGATTGGTGATGGTTGCTTGAATGTGTTTTGTGTTTCCTGTAGATTCGGTTCCAGATAATGCAGGGTTACCCTACACAAGCTTCGATCACTCTAAAGCTCATTTCTACAGATACGATGAGCAGGTCTCTCTCTGTTTGGAAAGGCAAAGGTAACGTCTTTGATTGTAATGTCATCACTGTTGTTGATTTCGTGGAGCTGATAAAAGTTTGAAAACAAAAGCAATGAACACTAATCCGATCATTTATTTATTAAGCTTGTTAGTATATTATTATATACTTGATTCTTTTAAAGAGTTTTTTGAGTGTCAAACCTGATTTTTAATTTCGTTCTTCTTTACAGTTCGTCATTTTCTGGTAAAGACAAACACAGATTAACTTTACAGGTAAGACAACAAATAACAACTGTGTAACAAACACATTATTTAGTAAAGGAATGTAGAATTGAATCACTACATTTCCACTGAGAAAGTGATGACAAAGAAATATCATTTTTTCCCATAAAATCATTCTGAATCGTTTTGTTGACATGTTCCCGCAGCAGAAGTTTGTGCGTTGTTCGGTCAGGGCTGAAGTACGGCATCTGAGGAAGGTGTTGTGCCATCGCCTAAATGTAGAAAAACATCAGGTCTGACTGTCGCTTTTCACGCTTCGTATGATATACACCATATAAATCAATAATACAAATAAAGAAAAACTCGAAATGTACAAATAAATACTTGAAGTGACATTTTAGCGACATTTGTTTATTTGGGAGTACGTACCGACTAGAAAATAAACATTGTAATTCTGATTGAATTCGAAGTAAACCTTCCATTCTGTAGCAGACGTTGTCTTTTGTCTTCATTGTGTGGTCTCTGTTGTGCTGCAGGTCCAGATGTTATTCAATAATGAATCCCTCCCAGATCACATGACCATGAAGCGTCTCTGGCTTTCTCACTGGTTTGGAAAGGTATTACAGTCTAATGCGTCTCCAGCTAATTTCATACAGCATTCTTTTACACCATCAGCCTGTTAGTATTCCCTTTAGGTAGGATCATCATTTCTCTAATACGCTAGCGATTTACTGTGCACTATTTCACACATTGAATGAAGAACACTTCCTTGAGGGATCACAGGCAGATTTAAGATTCATTAGCACTGGGAATAGCCGTATGCCTGTCGTCGCCTTGTGGTCTGTAAAAGGGAATAGAAGTGCTGTTCTCCATATTGTTTTTATCATAAAGATTGTGGGAATCTCAATTGTTGTTTTCTATATTCTAACGTTTCTTTTGATTATCGAAATATTTTCATTCTTATTTTCGTCTCTTTCAGGCACAACCGTTGGTGCTCCATTATGCCATAAAAGACAAGCGGACAAGATAGGATTGTTTGAAAATATTGGGTGTAAATATTTTGTATTTCACATATTATATTTTAATAGCTTTCTGTGAATATATACTTATTTTTTTGGTTTTGTATTTTTGAAAATAAAATTGAAGTGGTAAAATGTTTGTGTTTTCATTTAAGGAAGATGAAATCCTTTCAGTGTCGATTGTTATTTTACATTTAGCAGATGCTTCAATCCAAAGCAACATAAAACAGTGAGGGAAAACTAAAAAGCAATTCATTTTAAGAAAATGTGAAAAGTGCTGTTCAATTTAGCGCGATTTCTTTTTGGTGAATTTAACGTGGCCTTATTTTCGCTATTTTCTAATGGGAACCACAAGAGGGCGCTGTGGGTTTTAAAAAAGCCCCACCATCAGAAAATGCACACCGGTGACAGTATAAAAAGATCATTTAAAGGTATTTTCATCTTTGATTATCTTATATTGTGTAATCTGAATATACAATGAAAAATACATAGTGTACGTTCGCAATTCGCCTTTGAAAATACATGATGAAACAAAGCACTCGTTTGAAAATATCAGTAATGAGAAAGTGTTTTGTTGGTTGTTTTGTCAAACAGCCTAAATTATATTCAATGATTTGGAAATGTTATATTAGGACATTTGGAAATGTAAAATGTATTCGAGCAATATTTAGTAACTCTGATGTGTTCTCTCTTTTGCAACAGTGAGATTTATGCGTAATTGTGTTTTGTAAAGCATTAAAGAAACTAACAGCTCTTATCCGATCTTTGCAATGAAATCTTAGTTCGTTTAAAAATTAAAAGAATTGACAGCGCAAATGTTATAGACTTTAGTCTTTAACGCTATTTATATTTATACAATTTTATATATTAAACTTGATTTATTTGATAAATCTTTAAGTTAAAATGAACCGTTGCATTACTGAAAATATAAATTAACTTAAAAAAAATATTAATGAGGAATATATTTTTTAGCAATGATTTAATTATACTCGAATTTTCTTTACAAGTATTTCAGTAAGGACTGCATAGCTAAAAAAAACAGATGCTAGTGGGTGATTTATGATCTTTATCTTTCATAATATTTATCTGTTGCACAACATTCCTCAGGTTTGTCCTTGTATATTATTTGAACCATTTTTCATAAATGTGAACATATTGAAATGAAAATAAAATGTTTCCCATTATGCAGCATGTTATTTGCAGAAACGGAAACACTGTGCTCCGTCATCCGGTCATTTCTGATATTTGCACACTGCACATTTATATTCATACACAGCATCAAACCCCAATAATCTCGATTCTCAGCACTCCGGGAAACATTCAGAACTTTCGGACTTCAATCAGTTCTGCATGAACACAAATTTCTGCTCTGAGAACTTCAGCTCTCCAGAAACACTTTCCACAAAGCGCTCATAAAAATCTACTTGACTTTTCAACCCCAACTATTCCGAGCGATTAGGCCAATTGTGCTTCAATCATCTCTCTGCCCCAAAACTGCGGCCTTGATCTGCTCACAACTGACACAAATGGGCCGAAAGAAATTCGGCAGACGGGGCAGCCGAACAAGCAGGATGCAACAATCCTTCCCATTTCCACTAACTTCCCATTGAGATTTATTCATTAGAAACCTCATGCAAATCGACTGCTATTCATGGGCGTTTTTAACACAGGGCACAGATGCGGGGGTATTATTTGGGCTCGGCCGACTGAAACTGTTAATGCGCACTCAAAGGCGGGTTAACCTAATCAATCATGTTGACTAGTTTGTGTTAGAGAAGATTCATAAACCATATGGCGCGAGGGGAAAGCAAGCTTTATGTTGTCATTGTGACAACTGCTTTCTGAAAAGCGCGTGAGGGGGGGGATTGGGGAGCTTGTTCAATTGTCCTAATTAAGCTTCAAGCACTTAACACACACACAAACACTCTAAACACACACACGCACACACACACACACACACACAATGAACCCGGTGCGTAAAAGTGCACTAGTTCTCTCGGCTGTTTAACTTCACGAGAGCGCGCCACACAAATACACGTCAAATACGCAGTGTATCATTACTCTGGTGAAGAAAACGGATTCACTGAATTTCTGGAGTCCGATTAATTTCTTACATTCGTTCATGATTGAAGATCACTTCACGTCAAGAAACATTTGTGAAATACATATACCCTTTATTTACATAAATGAGGATTAAATAGAATGTTACAATAAATTTAACGAGTTAGATGCATCATAACGTGTTATATATATACACAACCTTGCCCTTGCATTGCTTTGGACATACACGCACTTCTTAATAATTTGTTTATAATGCCATAGAAATTGTGCCAGGAACTTGGATACATAACGTAGAAACATGGGAAATGTGTTTGTACAATTGCAATGTAAAACCAATTCGCTGAGGACTTCTGAAATTATTTATAAATATATAAATCTATTCAAATGAGAATTTCACTTTTGGCATAGGTTTTCATAACGGTCATAAATGTGTATTGAAACATGAGTGTAAACAATTGCACACGTTTCCTTCGAAAATCAAGTCGAGAAATAAAACTTAAAATGCACATACACATGTTGCAGTCTTGATACTGTACCATTTATCTCTAATCATTTCTCAGATATGAAAACGTATTCCTTAAACCACGTCTTCAGTCTGGACATCAGAATATGGAGCTTTTACAATCCTTTCAATAAATTAAGAATAAGGGAGACAGAAAACGTTCCTTGCATTTCAAGTTCTTCCGCAGTCTCAAACGTCCGTGCAAAATGTTGTGAAAAATGCCCTTTTCTGAAAACGAGGGCCTGTTTTTAATCGTCCACCTCAATTTCCTCGTCCTCCTCTGAAAACTCGTCCGTGGTTTGGCCTCTCGATGAGGACGGGGACTGTGGAAAGGCTCTCGGGGAAAGACTGGGCGAAATGGGCCCAGAGCCACCGTGGGGGTCGTCGATGTCATCCATGGACACCAGTTTTTCCAATGCCTGAGGTGGGATTTTCTTGAGCGACTCCACGTCCGCTTTCATCTCCTCGAGATCTCTTTTAAGCTTGGCCCGTCGGTTCTGGAACCAGGTGATGACCTGCGCGTTGGTCAGACCCAGCTGCTGCGCGATCTGGTCTCTGTCGGCCGGTGACAGATATTTTTGATACAAAAAGCGTTTCTCCAGCTCGTAGATTTGATGGTTTGTGAATGCTGTGCGGGACTTCCGTCGTTTTTTGGAGGCCTGTCTTTGGCCGAAGGTGTTAAGATGTTCGCGACCTGAAAATAACACACACACACACACAAAGAAAGGGATTGTTAGCAACTATGGCTTGGAATAAAGCAGGCAGTGAGCGAGTTTAAAATGCGTAAAACGCGTAAAACTGGATGTTAACACTCTATCATTCGGAAAACATTCTGCTTCTTAGCAATTTGTTTAAAAGTATATTCAGCATAAAAATTAAACACATGAATTGAGTTTCATAAAATGTCTACTTTTTCTTATTAACAAGAACGAATCTATACATAGTTGATAGTTATGTTAAAGTGTTACACGCTGTGTAATAGGCCGCAGTTCATTTCAATCCAGCTGCATAACAGCTGTTCATGAAAAGTGGGGGGAAAACTCTCCAAAACATGTGAACTATTGATTGCCAGACATATTCTAAATATTTGATGTGTTAATCAAGTATCAGGCAACAGAACTGTGCACAACCTCATTACAGACGACCTTAACCATTACTGTGACCCACTATAAGATAGTTCCGCAATGTCAACACGAACTCTGTGACGAAAGACGGTTTTCAGTAAATATGTCAACCGAACATGAATGATCACTGTCATTTTAACTTCATTGCAAATGTGTCTTCGTCACTTTAAGCTCTGTAATTCCTGAAATAATGCGTATCTCCCTCGAGGAATGACAAAATGGCATTGAGATATTCCACATGGATCAGTATAAGAAAATATACATAGATATATGTTATAGGTGAATGTTTGAAATATATATTTAGAAAATACAAATAGCAAAAATATGTGGAGCTGGAGCTGTAAAATTGAACTAATAAAATTATTATTGTTTTGTATTTTTTAAAAGACAAGCGTACGCATCATCATCTTCAAATAAACTTCAAAACAACTCTATTCAAATAAAATCTCTCTTTTCATCTGCTATTAAAATATGTATGTAAAATACACATACAACTAGACTACTATCAATTGCGCGCACAGAAGTAAACAGTGATAAACAGTGCAACACAAACAAATCCAAAATATCACTAAACATTCCTGAGCGCACTTATATTTGCGAAAACGCATGCATTGATATACACAATTCAATTTGAGTATTAAAGTAGACTTTATTAAAATATTTACCTTCTGCGGCTTGTATAACGCTAACTTCCAGCCCCTTAAAAGTTTTGCTCGCCAGCTCTTCCAAAGCACATAACGGAGAAGAGGGCGCGCTGATCCCGTTCCGTGTCGCAGCCGAGCCGGCCACTTTCTCCAGAACCCGCGGAGGGCACAGAGTCCCGACCGATTTCTTCACAGAGGGTTTATTTAAAATATCCTCAATGCTGAACGGGGTGAGGGGTTTGTTGGAGTTCGCCGGAGGTGGGAGCTGGTCCAAGGGACCCCGCCGCCTCTCCTCGCCGCTGGACTGTAAAACGGAGCCTGCCTTCATGTCTTTAGTACTGGAGGTCATCTCAGTCCAAAAAAAACAACTGCAAACAGAAGTCACCTAAATGTTCGACGCGACTCGTTTATACATATAAAACCTTTTCTTTATCCCGTTCTTTAAGCGAAATCGTCGTTCTTCCTCGTTCTGAAATGGCTCTCCAAAAGCACCATGCTTCAAGCGTCACAGCGACCCGAACTTTAGTCCCGTTACGAGGGTCCGTTGCGCGCTCTCCATAAAGATCTTCAGCATGTGTAGCTGCACTGGCCAGGGGGGCAACCGCATGCACGAAAATAAGCGGTCTCGAGGAGGCAAACACAGCGAGTAACTGCTAACGAGTTCTTGTTGATTGCTTTTGCGAAGTTCAATTAGAGAAACACTAAGCTACTTGCTGACCCGCTGCTCCGTCTTAAAGGGCCACACCACAATAATGAATTGGACGCGAGAATAGGAGGAGTTACAAATACGCACTGAAGTTTAAAAAGAGGGGAGATGGCTCTGCGTGTTTATGCATCTGTTGATGCATCCCACTCCCACTTAGGGCAAACCACGTGCTCCACGCGTTTACTTTCCAGAAAAGGAAAGTGTGCTCTCATTAACTGGTGTCCGTCTTTCTCTGTGTCTTTCTGTCTGTCTGTGGAACACCATAGAAACCGATGAAAGGAAGTGTGGTTAATTATTATAACGTCGGAGGATGTGATCACTGCGGTTTTGTTATGACAGCATCATTTCCACACCCTTAGTCTAGCGGCAATCACTTAGACCACGCGAGATCAGAATGCAAGGCATGCGATTTAGAATAAATAAATGAGTTATTTTGCTCTTATTGTGACAAAAACATGGGCAATAGCAGACAACACATACATTATAAAATAAAGATTGTATGTACAATACCAACACAGTAAAGTGTTTAAATACAGCCTATATAACAACAAATAAGACCAGTCTGAGGTATTGTCCCGTGCAATGGCTTGTGGGATATATTATTTATCTTTTCATAATAGTTAAATCATCAGATGTAGTGTAATGGTGTAATGGACACTTCTGGGTGAGATTAAGTTCAATTTCGGCACAGTGCAACATAAAATGTTTGAGTAATACGCCTCAGTAGCAAAGTAATTTTCCATGAAACACAAGGAAGCACATGGGTAAAGAGGGAAGCGCGGCGCCGCTCTGACACTCTCAGTTCTGGACACAGAAATTCGGATGATGCTCCGGACACACGCAACGGGCGTACTGTGTGGATGCAGGTAAGAGAAAATCGCGTTATACTCGTATAAACGTATTTTGCATTCATTTATGTGTTGTTATTTTAGTCTATATTGTAATTTTATATACTCAAGTATATGTTTATTTTATTCTTCTAGCGTTTCAGATCCTTTTCAATTAAAATAGTAGGCCTACATCACAAATATTCCGATTTTTTTATTTAAATGAATGATTTAAACATGATATTTTCAAATAGCCTGCGTTGCATTTATCACTTTTGGCAAGACATGATTTTGTAGTATAACAAAAAGGTTAAAACACACATGTTCGTTTTTTTAAATAAACACAATAAAAAATAAAAACTGTAACACAAATGTGCGTTGCTTCTTAAAATATACGTATATAATCCTGAACAAATAGTTACATTTTCAAGTAATTTTAGAGGTTAATATTGTTGTTTTCCCCCACACATCTTTTATCGAGGCCTTAAGCAGTGCAAATTTTGGGCAATAAAACAAGTGGCGGTGTTGACATTTGATAATATTTAACAGCGTTTCGATAATCGATTAGGGTGATAGATGTCTCTCTTACACGAGTCATTGGCGATGTATGGCCAGTTCGCAGCAATGGCGCATTGTCCGTGCCAATAGCACCATATGGTGACATTCGTACAGGGACCAAAACGAGCCAAACAGCTTACGAGCAGTAAAACAGCACGACATTCTATTAGTGAAGGTCCAGACGGGTCGACGTGGGCGACGCAGAGCCAAGCTGAATTGAATATTTTATGGCAAATGAACAACAATGCATTGAACAAATGTATACCAAGGCTGAACAAAACATACTAATGAGTCTCTGATACTGTCACATCCCTACGATTAAACACATGCCCAGTAAAAGGCACATTGTGAAATCACACTTGTCAAAATAGAAACAAATAAAAACGTTATTTTTAGTGGAAGAATTTATAGGTATCATTTAGAATAATAGGGGGATTTGAGGACACGTGAATTATGACAATTTGCCTAACAGATAACGTAATAAATTAAAATATAAACAGAAACATAATTTAATAAGTCACAAGACTATTGTCAAGACAGCCAGATAAAACGTATGCATATAAATATTGCTGTGAAGGCAACAATTACGCAGGTCAATAATAATAACAACAACAATAATAATAATAATAATAATATACAATCCTATTTGTTACAATGTTTCCAGTTGGGTCGAAAATCTCCTTATCGAATTCGTCACCTCAAACTGGCAGGTCACGGGAAAGCTGCTAAAGCTATTAAACGATACATGGATATTACTGTAATGTGAATGGATAGGATTTCTGATCGGGAGAATGATGCCCTTCAGCGCCAACAATAGCACATTCGCATTACCCCACAGAGGGCGGGCAGAGAAACCGAAGCTGGACATGGTGTTACATTTCTCTCAAATGCGGCGAGCATTATTAGTTCTAAAGATAAGTACGGCCGTATCTCTTCTGCGCACAGGTCTGAGAGGACCCGAACGCTGCTAATAGGAAACGTTTTCTTTGGCCTAATTTAAACGTTAATTAGAAACAGAACACCTGACATCATCAATCATCACTGCTTTAGGGGGAGTAGGGTTTTACTTTCGCCCACCCTGTCCCTGCGTCACTTCCCTGAGCAGATACTCGTATGAAGATGGCAATGCTGTGGCCGCTGGAAACATTTATTGGCGATAATGTTACTGTGCAGGAGACCGCGCATTTGTGTAAACGTTTTTCTTTAATTCTTTTTGTAATGTACAATAGAATAGAATAGAATAGAATAGAATAGAATAGAATAGAATAGAATAGAATAGAATAGAATAGAATAGAATAGAATAGAATAGAATAGAATAGAATAGAAAAATAAATCACATGTTCTTGTGCCACGGCAGAATTTTAAACAAGGTTATTAAATTACTTTTCATAATTTATGCAGTCAACGTCCTTGGAATTATTACGTCAAAATGTGCAATACACTGTAAACACTATTTATCAGATAAACGTGATTTAATATTCAAAGTATCTCATTTTATTTATAAAAAATATATAATGATTTGACCATCCTGACGACAATATAGGACAAATTAAGTAGATAGCTCCCTGTGTTACGTAGGATATATATTTCAAGTAGGCCTAACAAAAAAGTATTTAACAAACCAAACGCTTATTTTATGATATAAATATGTCACATTTCGCACTATGGGTTGCGTTTTTTTAAATGAAAAAACACAATTATTTGAAATGAGATTATAAAGAATTATTAGAATCCAAATAAGTACATTTCTTATTTCTAAACGTATTGAATCTTAGGTTTTATCTCAATAAAGGTAGGCTATAAAAAACGAAAGGACAGTCCAGCTCCTTACTAATATTTTATGTCGCCCTGCTTTAAATTTCCCAATTATGTTGCTTTGTCAATGCGTACAAGTCACATTGGTTTCTGCTAACATTTGCCTCTCGCTCGCCTCTCTCTGTTACCCAAACAGCTGTACTAACTACAATATAAACATGATATGGGGACATGCGCATTAACGTGGAGCCAAGCGGTGACATTTGACTATGATAAACCTATCGGGTGTGTTATGCAGCAATGCGTTGTGCTGTGTTACCGTTTATTTCCCAAATACCCTCTTGGCACAGTTTGATCCCTCGGGTAGGTTCAGACTTGGGTTTAAATAAAATATATTAGCGCATATGAATACAAAGAAATGCAGAATTTGTAAAAAAATAGGATGTCATAAAATATCTGTTAGGTTTGGACTGAACGTGAGAGACGAGTAAATGGTCTCGTGTCTATGAGGCTGTAAATCGTGTTTATGGCGGCTGTTTGATCTCACTGGATGATTGACAAGTTACTATCAAGGCGTTTGTAAACGTGCAATAAACCAATCGGGTCAATGTTCTGGTGTTTTAACCAACACACACGCGCACAAAAGCAATCCTGAAAAGATCAGTACATTACAAACAGATAATTTAATGATTATTTTCATATAAAGAATATAATATGGGTACCATAATATATATTAAAAGCATGACTTCATGTAGTTGTTGTTGCAGTGTACATGCTAAAATATTGTTCACGAAAAGTTATAATACATAAAATTACGATGTTCAACATATTTACTAATGACAGACCGTATTAGGTGAATATATTTGGAATATAAATCATTTTCTGTGGCCCAAATTTTAAAGAGTCCATTTAAAAAAGGTCGCAAAGTCAATGGACTGTTGGTGGATGTAATGAGCAAATCGATGTCGTCACGAGTGTTAATTGTGTTTAATAATGTCATATCGATTAGTGTTTCTTCGGCTTCGACAGGCTTCAGTCAATTAAGGAGAAGGAAAATCGGAAATCCATGTATAGTAAGGTGCACGCGGATCTGATGGTCACAGGTTAATTGTGCGCGTGCCGGTTGTTCTGACGCGCGCTCGATTGCGTCGTGCCGATGCTGGGTGGCGCAGTGTCCAAACACCTCTCCTCATTATTTAGACACGTATCTCTAAAACAACATAATCAAAACGTCAGAGTCGCCTGCTGTTTCACATCCCACGTTGCTTTTGATGGTGTCATGCTCGGCAGTATTTAGTACCTGTTGATGTTTTCTCTCTCACTGGATGACAAATGCACGAGCTCCCCAAAGCTCACATACCCTCCCCTATGGCCCAAAACTCCGGACAAACGGTCACACGGATCAAAGGATCAGAACCCACTAGAGCGGTGTTGCACCCCGCCAGGGCTCCATGGGGTCGGTTTTTAGATCATAAAGAGGGCCGTGAGGGGCACGTCTCCTGGAGGGAATTATGGAGCTTTACGTCGTGTGTTTGGAGAACGAGCTGCAAAGGTGTGAACAGGAGGAAATGGATTCGTCCCCACTGATAAACGCGCTTATTTAGAAAGAACAGCAAGGCGTGGGAATTTGATGTAGCTCACCGCTGTTCGTGCAGCGTAGGTAAAATAAATCACTTCAGTAGCCGATAGTTAACAAAGTAGTTTTGTTGAAACTAGTAACTTTGTATTAGCACCTATCGTAGGCTACTATTGCTCTTTTATGACAGCGCTCATTGCTCACTGAACTCTATGTAAGTCGCTTTGGATAAAAGCGTGTGCTAATTGACTAAATGTAAATGCAATGTAAAATCATACATTAAGACAAAACATGGTTTTTAAAAATACATTTTATAGATTTTAAAGTCTATAAGAAATATTCCTATTAATCGAAGAAATCTCTCAAAACGTACTGCTCGCAATTCATCAATAGAGTTCGTTTTGCATGTCACATCAATTTTAACATAGTGGCATACTTTGATACACAGGCCCTCAACCGAGAGCACTCGATCTCCACAGAAACCCCCCCTCTTTTCACCTGAATGCACGTTTGACACCCCAACACACTTCAATGATGGACACGCGTAATTACGCACATCTGCGTCTGAGCGTCCAATAAGGGGAAGCCAAAACCGAGCTGATATGTGTTCAGGTCCATGGCATTATCCTGGAAATGCCACTGTGCCATGCAACCATACGCAGTGATGTTTGAAAAATCATTTAAGCTCTTAAATATTTCGTTTTCAGGATGGTTTTTGCGTTCACGAAAAACACTTGCATTACAGCTGTTTGGATTATACATTAATATAATTACAATCGCAATAACAAACAGTGCGTAATTGCAAGATGTTCTACAACGATTCTACAATGATTACATATTATGTACACGTTGTTTACTATTATAACTCAAGTTGAAAAGTGTGTGTTTTTTGAGTGTGCATTACATTTCTGACTTATTAACAAAACAAATGAGGTGAGTGATACAGAAACAAATATATCAATTTATTAATATTTATTCGATTCCTCTTTCTTATGCATTGAAGAATAAAAAGTGACACATTGCATGCAGTACTTTTACCACCATAAACACAAAGCATTTGTGGCCTATATTATTATTATGGTTTATACTAATAATATTAGACTACTTTAGAATATATTATATATTCTTGTATTAATACATTATTGTTTAATCAGCGATGTTGCATATATAAACAATAGTAGGCAATACTAATAATAGTGTTACAGTGATAATTTGATTATGTTGCTAATATCAGAAATTAAGAAAATTGGTGTACAATATTACACGACAAAAACAATAATCTATTTTTTTCATTTAATATATATTACACACTCACACATTTAATATCTCTCAGACACACGCGCGCGTACACACACTCACACGAACACACGCACACTTTTCTTGTGTGTGTGTGTGTGTGTGTGTGTGTGATGGATGCTGGCCTTTGAGCGCAGCCTCATCTGAGCTCAGGCAGAACGCAATGATCAAAAGGATGCGCGCTGATCCAGCAATGAAGATACCACACACATACACAAGATTGGGTAAAGATGCTGCCTTCGAATTTAATGTTTCTTTAATATAAAGCAAATGTATTCAACGAACGTCTTTAAAAGGTAGTCCCTATGATAATTCTTGGATGCAAAAATGCCTATGGATATTGACTAATCATCTTAATTGTTGGGCCAAGGGGACGCGTTTTCATTCTCCATTTTCGAAATAATAGCCTGATATGGTATGATTGGGATGACCTAATAAAACGTTTACCAAACTCCAGTTGTAACTCAATGTACACATTTTAACATGTTAATTTGATACTACCATTATACACATTTTAAAATACTGCACTTAAACCATATCATATTTATATGGCCTATCACATGCACGAAACTGACAACTTTTAGAAAGATCTTAGATTCCAATGTTGTCTGTCATTTATTTCCATGATCATTTAATGCATTGGGTTGAAGATCACGAGAGGGCCTCGTGCATCCTCTGTAATAGAAATAACTAATCGTCATCAGCTGATTATGACGCAAGTAACCAGAGGAGCAATATCAGACACGATTTATGTGACTCCCCGAGAAGCACCACTGTGCTTTTTAAAGAGGGATTTAATTTGGAGTGCACACCGGGTGCATATCAGCGCTTATGAAGATAAATGCTATCACAAGACCACATTGTTCCGTGGGAACCACAGCAGAATCAATCATGGCAATTCTAGCCGCGACCACTTGGGCGCCTTATGGCGAGGTTGATGTTCGGGGGCCTGGGGGTGAATCATCACATCAAAAATCCCGTACTGATTAATGTTGGAGGTTTAATGTTGGTTTACTCAAACATACATCGAGCGCAGCATAAAGGGGGGTTTGTTGAAAATAAAATATGTCATCGAGCATGCTTACCAGTTTAAAAACAAGAATGTTCAAGACCACAAAGTAAAAAGTGGGTCTAGAGAAAAACACTGAGAAGATTTCAATGTGCTTCGTTTAATAAATAGTTTATTCGAGTGAAATTATATTATTAATATAACTTTTCCGTATTAGCAAGTTATTGGGCAGATTAGACAGAATGACCTACTTTGCGTGATATTAAAACCATTTTTTTGTATATTTTCAGCATTTAAAATTGTAAATGTATTATTTGACATGCAGGGTAGGGCAATTCACATGTCATTATACAAATATCCACAGATTAAAACGGCTAGTATTCTGTTGAAATCTTCCAGAAATATTTGGTAACTATATTGCGTTTTAAAAATGCTGGGTTCGTTTCAACCCATGGTTCGATCAAATATTTAGGTTTGTCCATATCCGACCCAACCACGGGTTCAAAACATCCCAGTATTCTGTGTTGTATATGAATTTGTCGTATTTAAACATATAGGCCTACAAATTAAATGTGTAACATGAATTCTATGAAATGTTACCTAAAACCAAAAGTAAACCATCACAACGTTTGCAGAACACAAACACGGATTCAAAAGCATTGCTGGATGTGGGAGGGAGGGTAATGAATGCGCATCGGTGTGGCGCAGAGAGTGGCCGAGCTTTCACGGATTCTCTAGCAGCCAGAGCGCATACGGGTTTGATTATGCTGTGATCAGCGCTTGCTCTCTCCAGCTCTCCACTCAGAACGCGCAATGAGGAAATAGCTCGTCTGGTCGCTGACAGAGACCCGGTTTTCCCGCAAAGATAAATGACCCAAAGTATTAAAGTTTAACACTTTGACAAAACCCACCTGATCTGGAGGATTAATGCAATGAAAAATCCATCTGCGCGCGACTCCGTGGAGAGTAATGGCCTCGCACTGGGAAGGTCAAACAATATTTAGGATAAGTAGCCTACATATCCAGTATATATCGCTGAACTTTCCCAGGGTACGCACACTTAAATGACACCTACAGAAAGGTGAAGTTAGAGAGAGCTACAATGGTCAAAGGACACAGTGATATTATTCTTTGTCAACATTAAAAACATTGACAAGTTTGCTGTAGAAGTAATCGGATAAGGTTTTAAAATGAAAATGCCGGTTCGTTTAAACACAATGTTCTGTTGAAGTTTCCAACCATTTGTTTGTATAAATATTTTAAATAAATAATAATAAAAAATACAATTGTTAAATTGTTTTGGTTAAAACTCAATGTGCACACTTGAACCACACTATCAACATTTTTAATCAGTTAAGAAACAGAGACTTTGTTTACATTAATAATTAAATTAGCAAATAAATCGGTGACTGTATCTAATGTACACCTACAGAACACGAAGGTCGATTATAGCCAAATAAGAAAACAGTACAAAAACAAGCACAGTGCAAAACCAGTCCAGACCTGATTACACATAAGGGATTAGGGAGACTGGGGCTGCGTACATCCCAGATGGATCCCATAAATACAGTCCAATTGGAAATGGCAGATAAACTGCTCTGTCAGAGAGCACAAAAAGATAATTTTTCAAAACATCCCAGAGAAACAGACCAGACTAAACCTTCATTATCCCTCTGGTTTTGGACTAGGTTTGAAACAGAAACTATTTACTCCCTGGAAGTAAGTCATCTTATGGGGGAAAAAGAGCTCGTCCCCCGTGGAACATTTCTCATTGAACACTGAAGTGACTCTAAAAACAGGGTAAGAGCATGTGGAAAAATCCTATTCTATTCTATTCTATTCTATTCTATTCTATTCTATTCTATTCTATTCTATTCTATTCTATTCTATTCTATTCTATTCTATTCTATTCTATTCTATTCTATTATCATGTTTGAACATAGTGGGTTCTATTGTTGACAGATGAAGCAGCAACTATCATTATTGCGACAGTACTATATGTCTGTACAGTGCATTCATAAACACACATACATGCACGTTTACTTATATTCTTTTTACACAGTTTTAAACACTATAACCTCACCATAACTATTTGTACAAATGCAAAAGGTTACAGTATTTTCTGTGTTTTAAACACACACACGTCCACCCACACACACACACACACACACACACACACACACACACACACACACACACACACACACACAATCCTTGGAGAGGGTTTAAGCTGATTTGAGTTAGTTTAGGACTATTTTCTTTGAAAACATCCTAAACAAATCCAGCTACAGGAAGTATGTTTGTGAAAAAAAAACATTTGATTTAATATTTGATTTGATTGCCTTATTTTTCCAACAATAAAAATCCAATAAAAAAGAGAAAAAAAACAGAGAAAGACGGGTATGTGTGATCGGAAAAAATCCCCTGAATGAGAAAAAAAATAGTAGAGTGCCGGGCCCTCGGTCCTACCATAACTTACAATGTCTCCGCCGCCCATAAATATCAGAAATAGGCTTATACTCAAAGTCATTCACAAGCGTCGGCCTCTGTGTGAGTGTGTATCCCAGCGGCTCGGGGTCACTGCACACACACAATTAGCCTTCAGCTGTATACGGTCTGCATTCAGGTAATGGAACGGGAGGCACGTACAACGAGAAACACAAATTCAGCCCCATCACCGTGCTGACGGGAGCTGCTAACTTACCACCGATATTTACTACTTCACGTTTTGAAGCATGTGTGCTCTGGTACGTTCACATCATCCTTTTAAGCGCCTGGGATTTATTTTGGTGGAGAGAAGGATAAATAATGGTAGATGACAATGCTTAAGGAGGTTTTAAATCTCTACAGTAAATTTGTCAGAAAACAAGGCTTTCAATCCAA
Organism: Barbatula barbatula; assembly: GCF_947034865.1. Lineage (NCBI taxonomy): Eukaryota > Metazoa > Chordata > Actinopteri > Cypriniformes > Nemacheilidae > Barbatula > Barbatula barbatula. The sequence continues at coordinate 2,024,077 of NC_136781.1, read as the reverse complement.
GGCGGAAGGATCTGAGGGTGGAAACGCAGGAAGAGTGAACTCAAGACAGAATGACTATTTATAATCAAAATCCAGAGCAGCTGATTCTATTTTCAATACTGTAATTCAACATAACATAGACGTATATAAGCCTAGAAGTTGTTCGGAAGTGATACTCACCTTCTCTCAACAGACTGCAGGGTTTGCAGTTTCATTCATGTCTAACAAACCAAAAAAAAAGGAAAGTTTCAAAAGTTAGATTTAGGAAGTTTTGTTAAAATCACAAACCCATGTTTGAGCATTAAAACATTGTTTATCAACAATATTACACCAGATATCACAGTTCCAACATTAAGATGCATTGTACTATAATTTAAATGTTCATATTGAGATCTTATTGCAGACTGAGTTCGGTTTGTGACATTGTTGACAGCCCTTCTGAAACTCTAATGGAGACGTTTGTAAGATTTCTGACTCTTTCTCAGGAGGAATATCTGAGACACAGGTTAGACTAAAGCGAAAGCTTCCATTTGCTCTGCATTAAATCTCAATGATGTTTATCATTCAGTTATTCGTTCTTCTTATGAGCAGCACTCCGTTCCTGCGTTTCAAGAAAACTGTCAGTAGTATCTCACATTGTTCCGTTTGACATTTTATCTCACACTAAAGAGCAACAGCTGCTGATACAGAGAAAGCGATCAGGGTGAATCTGTTAAAAAGCATCCGTTTTTACGTCTTAAATAATGTTTAATGAAATAAAGCAGCACATTAAATCACAGATAGATACAAAATCTAAACCAACAGAAAAGAAAAACATTCTTCACAGCAGCTCAGCTGTTTCATGTGTTCCTATGATCTGAAAGTTTGTATGTTTTACGTTTTCCAAACAATGTTTCATGGTATTTGCACAGAGTTCTCTGTAAAAAACATCTTTGCTCGGTACCTCCACCAGAGTACTATCAACAATCTTTTATCGGAACCTTAACCTCAGATAGAGAGCAGTCGTGTGTATACTAATAATCTCTCAGCTCAGCCATCGTGAAAGTCACAGTCTATTCATTGGTGCCGGGTCGGATCTGCCCGTCTCCAGCAACACCCACAATACGGTGGCCAAGATTAAACGGTATGGAAACGAATAGAGAGAAAAGCCCATCAGCGTGTCACGGAGGCAGCCGGTATTGTATCTATATGTATTGAACAGCACACCCGTCAGGACCACTGGCATAGTCATTCATCACAAACAAAGCGGCTTGTGTCAGAAACACAATACTGAATACATGAGTAGAGCTGCTCTCTGACAAACAGAACACCAGCGGCAGACCAGTGGAAGAACATTCACGTGTTACTACAAATGCTTCTTCTCTTAACATCTTCTCTTTCTTTGTCTCCTCTACATCATGACACAGAAACATTGCCTTCTATCCCTAAAAAGTTTTCAGATTTGAAGATTTAAAAAAGCTTGAAAATGTACTGTAAACCCTAAATGAAATGTAAACCCTTTTAGGTTTTAATAATAATTTTTATTTCCCACAATTCTCTATGAACCCTAAATGTTAGTTTTAGCACTTGATATATATTAGGATTACATTTATAAATGGTCATATGTTTAACATGTAACTCTTGCAATTAAACTGATTAAAAGTCCACCTTACACACTTACAGGTGGCAAAAACAAATAATAAAACCAAAAGCATATTTTAGATGAATTCATTGTTACAATATTTCAATAAACAATTACGCACATGCATTACGTCTATAATATAGTAAAATAGCATATATTGCTTTTCTATTATCCTTGTTTAAAATCATTTACATTACATATTATAATACCTTTTTGCTAAAAATAGTAAAAAATCTTCATAGAATAATAATTCTATATCATTTTCTTAAAATAAATTATTATATAATTTATATTATTATTCTTTATTTTTTACTTTTGAGTAATAAAAAAAAGTTTATATGATATTCATTAAAGAAAAAATAAATAAACCGACAATTTAAATAGGTTAAAATATTATGTAAACAAGATATTATAGTACAACTGTGAGCAGTAAATAAGGTCAAATTCAAATAATCGTAGAAATGTTCAGTTCTGCGACATCATACACGACCATAGTAGGAATACAAATATTGAATTTCTATTCTGTTGCAAACAAAATGAGATATTTTGAAGAATTAAGGAAAACTAACAGTTCTGGGGCACCTTTGACTACCATTACAACTATGGTAACCATCAATGATGTCTTGGAACTGAAATACCTTTCTCTGTGTGCATCAGAACAAAGTAACTTATACAGGTATAAAATTACACGAGGGTAAGGAAATGATGACAGAATTAAAATTTTTAGGTGAACTATCCCTTTAAATCCTAGTCTCCTCTGCATCTCCTGAGCATTGGCTGAGTCAGCAGCCCACTTTTAATTACAGTTCTGCTCTGGACTGAAAGACCACCACACACACACACACACACACACACACACACACACACACGCACACACACACACACACACTCACCTGGGACAGAAACTACGGGGAGAAAAGCAATAACGCGTTCAATAGAGAGCAATAAACTTGAAGTGTGTCTTTTCCACAGCCACGCGGCAGCTTTATCTGTTTATCCGACTCAAAACAGAGAGGAACTCATATTGTACATCATTACAGTGTGTTACAGTAATCACATTCACAACTACATTCCTACAAAACCTGATATTAGGGCCTAGAATTCAAGATGTCATTATTTGCGGCATAATCACAGTCTTCAATAAAAAAATATTAAAAATGTATATAATAATAAAAGATTGGAGTCATGCACGGAATGAATTGGGCACCGCAGATTGAATTTTCTTTGTTTTAAGATTCTGTTGTTGACAGGATTCATAAATGTGCTTCTTAAATCCAATTGTCTCTGTTCTCTTATCATTTACAGAATGAAACTTCACTTCATCTTCTTCTTCAACACATATCTCAAAATGTTTTCATCATTCACACTTCAACAATAATTGGTGAGTTTGATTTGACAGATATATTACATTAAAAATTGCGAAAGCACTTTAATGTTTAGAAAGACAATGGTAGAAAATGAAGATCAGTGAATTAGACAAAAGTGTCAAGTGCCGCCCACAACACAATGTAGTTCATCAGAGTTGCACAATGCACAAACAAAAGCCGTTCTTTCATAAGCCTCCGTATCCACAGAGAAACAGCTTTGCAGCCGCACCAGAAATCTATTAATAACTCAATAACGAGTCTTTCAGCGAGATAAGGGGTCATAAATTATGAGACAACAACCAGGGTCTATATCAATCTTTAAAAAAAGACCCCTAGGAATATTGGAGATCATGTCCCATAACAGGCAGACAATGATGCCATTGTGTGTGCGAGTCTGCTGTGAGCTCATTTAGAAGTCTGGGTGACTCTCCCCTGAGATCGGCCACCTCTCGACACCCCGTTCCCTGCATTTAGTTTTAATTAACCTCCGTTAGATACTGGGCTGTAGCTGGAGCTTGTCGGTGGCAGAAAGGTTAATGATTTTTATGGGCTCAGGGACAGAGAAGAGAGGGCAGATCAATGCAACTCAATTCCCTACACAGCTCACTATCACAATCTCATCTCAGCCCGACTGTCTTACTGTCAGTAGACCAGCCGAGAGAGGGAGAGAGAGAGGACATGCGAAGTTAAAATGTATCTATAGCTACTTTCTTAATTCATTTACTTAAATTGACTTAAAACAGTACAATGAAATAGTTAAACTGATAGAATTAAGCAAATTATTATTGCTATAGATGTTAATGCAATTTTCTAACAAAATCCCTGTACTGAAAGTACAGATACCGTCTTTTTATAGGTAATGGGAATTATCATTCTTAGAATTTTACCCCTTATGAGCATGAAATATTTCATTTGGTTGTATCCAGAGGTGTAAAGTACGCTGTAAAACTTTGCTGTAGTTTTGCAGCAGGTTTGCCAGTAACTTACTGTAGATTTAATTTACAATTTTGTCTTAAACACAAACACCTAGTTCTTATGTTTTCTTTCATAAAACAAGACTAAATATCGAAGGTCACTTTTCGTGTTATGTGAAGTTTGACTTCTTAATATTTTTACTATAAAACAAAACAAGAATGCTTAGGAAGAATGACATTTTTATGCAGTGTTGCTTTGCTAAATCTAGCAGTGAGACCAGTATCTTCTTGCTCATTTGGAATCTCAAAATTGAAAGTGTTTTAATTTTGATTAAAGTAAGTATAACTCAAATTAAAAACAGTACTAATAGGAAAATATTAAGTAGTAATCTAATTTACAGTAAGTTACTGGCAAACCTGCAAAACTTCAGCAAAGTTTTACAGTGTACTTGAGTATTTTACTCTCAGGGATCAAGTATCTATACTTTTGTGTTTGTGTTTTTACGTTGTGGAAATATTTAACTTTCATACATTATAAAGCATGGGATATATCATACTTTCTAATCAAACTACACTTGTAAAAACATGGCAATTTTTACATTATAAAGTACATTAAAAGTCAACATACTTTCTTACTTTTACTCAAGTAATTTACTCAAAAATAATTTTACTTGAGTAAAAGTTTTAAATGTACCTAAGTATTACTGGTAATAAACATGTGAATATGTATTTTATGAAATGTAGTGCAGTAAACGATAGAGTAAATATTTTGTATATACAGTATAAAGAACAATTATCTATACAGTTTGAAACAGTATAGCTAGGTCTGGCCACGTACACAAGCACCCAGCTTACGCTTTAAATAAATAAAATGCTATGAATTTAAAATGCAGCGCCATGTTTACACACAGGCATTCACATCATTCTATAAATGCAGTCACTCCAGTATACAATGAAATAAAGACCGTTACGACAATCTGGCCAATGCATCTCAGTTCTCCTGCGCTAACGTCACAACTTCTCGGTATTTCAGCGTGATACTCGGTTCAAGACTCATGTGGAGTTTCCTGGCAGAAAACTGATGCGGCATTCAGTCGGCCAGCAACGTTCCAATGTGCCTTCTGGCTGCAAAACTTTTCCTCGTACATTTTCGCTGTCTTGGGTTGACCCGAGCGAGACGTTTACAAGGTCAGACCGGTGCTTAAACACCAGTTAGACAGGCAGAAGTGTGATAAGTCGGCACTATGCATTTCTATATGAAAATTACAGTTTGTGTCTCACCTTGGTGATGTTTTTGGCCTCAAAGCTGTTCACTGGACACAGGAGAAGTTGAGTTAGAAAATAGAAAAATTTGAAAATAGTTAAAAGATTAAAAAAAATTTTTTTTTTATGAAATGTAAAATAAAGTAGCATATAAAACACTGGATTCTATCATTTACAAAGCATAGTATGTCTAAAGTATTGAAGTTTAGTCTTGTTTTTTTGGTTAAAAATAAACAATATTGAGTTAAAAGGATAGCACACCCCAAATTGAAATTCTGTCATCATTTACTCACCCTCAGGTGGTTCCAAACCTTTAGAAATGTCTTCTTCTGAAAACAAAGGAAGATATTTGGAAGAATGTCAGTAACCAATCATATCTCATCCCCCATTCATTCCCATTTTATTTATTTTCCCTACTATGGCAGTAAATGGGGGATGAGATCCATTTGTTAACTGACAATCTTCCAAATGATGTCAGCAGAACAAAAAAATGTATACAGGTTTGGAACAACCTGAGATTGAGTAGAATTTTCACTTTGGGTGTATCATCCCTTTAAGCATAAACGTCCATCGTTTAAACCTTACCCTAACACAATGATGAGCTTATAATCATTTAAACAAAATTATAATTTGGTTTATGTGATTTTGTTTTTAATCACTATACAGAATGTAAAGTAACCTGCACTTTTACATTGTAAACAGAGATGGCGATAGAGAGCCTAAACACATTCACACAAACATACTTACATTTACATTTAGTCATTTAGCAGACGCTTTTATCCAAAGCGACTTACAAAGAGTTTGGGGAGCAATAAGCGATGTGTCATACAAAGAGCAATAGTACATTAGGTGCTAATACTTAAAGTGAGGTCAAAGCTGTCAATGAATGAGGTAAAATCGGGTCTAAAATGAAAATTGTCTGTGAATGTCAAAAAATGTATGATCAATGAACTACATGCACTTAACATGCAGTCTTGCAATACAGTGTCAGTAACAAACCTCAGTACTCAAAGGGCCGATAGAGTTTAAACGTCTGTGCCATCAAATGTGTGATTTTCAGATTGCTGCCATAAACACATGGACAGTACGTTCAACATGAACTTGCTTAGCAAACTGTTGTTTAGACAGTTGACCTAAACTAGGAAAATACTGACGGCTATAATTGATGATGTAACTAAATATACGTGCCTTGTGAATGTGAAATCGAGCCCCTGCGTTCACATACTTGCAAAGATTATGTTTCTATGAGAGCGATACTAGTCGTGCAGGCCTGTTGAATTGTGGGTAAAGTCTAACGTCCGTTCAGCTGATGTCACGCTGTGACATGTGCTGGTAAATGATTCCCATTCTCCTCTCTAGTGAAGTCATCACTCCAAAATGAAGCCGTTGAAAGATGCAATGCGAAATAAGTGAGCGAGCCTGTCTGAGACATTCAAGGGCGGACGCAGAGCACGTCAACCGTGATATGAGACTCACGCTGTGCTCCGCTCACATTTGGCCGCCTTCGTCAGAAGCAAAGCTCTCCCTTTCCTTTTACTCAATTTATATCGCTTGGATCTGTGCGCAGAAGGCATCAATCTCCGTTTGGTGCGGCTGGATGACATCACTGCAGATCTCTGGCAGAGCCGTGTGTGCCGAGAGATAAATACAGTCTGTTTTCCTTCCATCTTCATCCGTGAGAGTTCCTGCTTTATCACCGCACGCTCATCAGGCGGTGCCCGGGGTCACGCCGGTCTGCCGCGGCCTCTATCCTCTGGCTTCTCTTTCTTTTGCTCTGCAGGATGTCTGCGGTGAGACTCGATCAAACGGACTGACAGATAGCAGTTGTGCTTTTTGGAAGCATGAGCTTCATGTCCAGAAAAGCTGAAAAACAAACGGCGACACATGAGCGTGTACATTTTCAAATATGTGAATCTATTTACAAAATTGCATTCAAGACACGAAACAGAAATCAGGGTCTTAAAACCTACAAATTCTTTCATCATTTACTCCAAATCTGAATAAATTGAGTTAGTCTGATGAACAAATGAATATATTTGGAAGAATGCTTGTAACCAAACAGTTCTTGGCCACCATTGACTACCATAGTAGAAAATAACACAATGGTTGTCAAAAGTGTCCTAGGACTGTTTGCTTTGCAACATACTTCAAAATATCTTCTTTTGTGTTCAACAGAACAAAGACATTTATCAAGAAAAATGTCCTACTATGGTAGTCAATGGAGGCCAAGAGCGGTTTGGTTGCAAGCATTCTTCCAAATATCTTTCTCTGTGTTCATCAGACCGTAAAGACCTCTCATTTCTCACCCCTTTATAACTTAAAAAAGCATCCAAAAACAAATCACATTCAGACAGAAAACAGACAAAACAGATCCTGCGCAACGGCCAAAGACGCCCGTCTGAATGTGGACATAGAACTGAAAAACAGTGCAGATGTGAAGCTCTAAATCCATCTCAGACTGATTGACAAAATCTTCAGTCAGCACCCAACCGGCGCCTCAAAAATGAGAAGTACTTCAACAATCTTACAGGTGGACAACAGGAGGAATCGCTTTTATTTTCTCTCTCAGAAAGAAAACATCTGGTTTACCTCCGTCCCCTCCCCCGAATCCTCCTGTGCCAATCACGTTTCAGCACCCGTAGGAGTGACAGCGCTGATCTGCGTTTGAACTTCAGGAGTCTGAGGGACGTCTTCCACACATACCAAGAGTTCAATGTAATACACTCCGTCATGAAGCCTCGCATTAGAGCATCGCTGATGTCGGCCTCTGTTGACACGCAGAGCCATGCGATAATAATTATCGCTGCTCCTTTGCTGCTGTTAACAGAGAAAACATACAAGAAGGTAATGTGATGCATAACTAACATTCTTCAAGAGTATTGTGAGAATCACCAACTTTGGGAAAGACCGGTGCGAGAAGTGCTCATGGAAAGCCAAAATCTACTTTCAGAGTTAGTCAAACACTTGAATGCAGGGTGTTTATAAAGCAATAAAACCTGTTAATGCATGAGATTAAACATGTGTTCACATGAAGAGACAAACAAACATAATGCGATAATCAAAGATTATGTGTATCAACTTTCTTACTAACTCGATTTTCACTATTCAGTACATTTTTGTGTTCCAAACATACACACAAATATACAGCTGCGGAAAAAATGAAGAGAACTTTCCAAACCTTTATGAAAGCATCTTTTCTAGATGCATTGTGGTCATTCCAGTCCAGTGTCTGTTGAACAAAATCAAACGTCACGGTAGACATAAAGTCATCCGACAGCAATGTGAAAGACTGACAGCATGACAAGACGCATGAAAACTGTGATACAATCCAAACATGAAAAAATTATTTCTCAACTTTTCCTAAATACATGTAAAAATATTTCCGTTGCGTTGCTTAAAAGTGATTATGAACTGGTTTTCTTTGCAGTATTTGAGGTCTGTTATATTCACCTGTTTCTCCAGTTTTCTTTTTCTGCAAGTAAATGCAAATAAAGTTGTTATTTGAAATTTGGTAGAAATGTTGTAAGTAGCTCACAGAATGAAACAAAAATCTAAATTGATCACCTAAACACTTATGAATTGTACATTTAGAAAAACTATTTTATTGTCTCCTATTTTCTTCAGCATCTGTATATGAATGGCAACAGAAATAAGATTGGCAACCCTTAAATTAACGTTATAAATGAGTTATTCTGTAATGCATTATGTATAATAAACCAAAGAACACTTTTAACAGCATTATGTTTAGTTAATGTATCTTTATCTAATTTATCTGAATGTAATATTTCTTTAATTGTAAAGCATATCAAATATTTATAAAAATGACCTTTTATCATTATTTCACAATTAAGTTAATCTGTAAATTGCTCCCTTAAACAGCCTTAATGTTAAGGCAAGTTTATGTATTGTTCTTAATCATTTGCAGAATAGCCTTTTTAGATTTTAAGACTGATGGAAGTTAAACTACTGTGCTATAAATTATGAAGAATAAAACTAGCTAGTGCGTATAGGTTTATAAACAGGAAGTGCAGTGTAAGAGAGGCCTGCAATAACTAATGAATCTCAAAAGAGCACCACAGAGAGCTTTTAGAGTGAGGTGAGCTAAAGAGAGAGTAAAATGCACTGACCTTCTGACCTACAAACTCTTAACCTCTGACCCCCGGGCCTTCAACCACTCCACAGCACACGCTTACCAGGAGACGATGTCACACACACACATGCACACACAGGTTTGTTTTGGTATCTCTGTGGGGACTTGCCATTGTTTTTGTGCAGACCTAATGGTCATTTCTGTCTCCTACCCCAAACCACACCCCAAAACCTAACCATCCCAGAAATCTTTAAGCATTTATACATGAAAAGCATGAAAAATCTGGTCAATAGCCAAAACGGCACACATACACAAGATTCCCCTCGTGAATCTTCTTATCTCGGCACGCACGCAAACACACACACAGCGGCACACATACACACTCTTCTACTTTCTTATTTAACACACATGGAACCCAGAGTCGGTAACATAGACAAATGTGTTCCCTGATTACAATTAACTACACCCGGCACTAGACTGCACTCCGTATTTCCCATGCTGTTCTCATTCCCCTGAAGCGCGTGATGGGAAGAGTTTAGAGTGAAGCGAGAGGTGAGGAGAGGAGCTCGTCCCTCCACTTCCCCTGGAACCCTTGACAGGCCACACTAACTGGATCTGAGTTATGTGCAGTTGGGTGATGTGTTTGTTTAACCATCTGGTAGCAACTCCTGCCTTTCTTCTGGTGATGTAGAGACTGCAAACGGACACGTTTCATACACACACACGCACATGGCGATGACACAATGCTTCACACACACTCACGTACAGCTTGACGTACTGATTAGAGTTCACGATTTACGAGGGAAAAACGCAAGCACTAACAGAAAGAAATGAAAGATGAAAAATCAAAACATATCCAACAGTTGCATGATCGCTGACTCAACGGTGCATGCTGGATACAGGCTGTCATGTCACTACATGTTTTTTAAATGATTCTTTATTTATAGTTTCTGGTTGAATTTCTTATAGCCAAAATTGCTTTTTCTAAACAACTTTTTAAGATCTCAAGAATAGTGATTACGGAAATATTCTTATATTTATGTTTTAAGTCCCTTTCTCAAAGTACAGCATTGGCCAAAAGTGATGTTCAAGCTTTACTAAAACTAAATGGTAAATAGTAAATATTACTAAAAATATTGGAATGAACGATTATATATGCAGTATATAATATGTGTGTTGTGTAGTTTTGTTTTGATAAGCTCAGCTTTGGAAAGATTCGATGCAAAATTCATGATACAACAGTTTTATGATACTGTAAACAAAACGCTTAACCAACGTAGTAGATTTATTTCAAAATAACTTTTTGAACATTTGTCTCAGATTTGTCTCAGAGATTCACTGACGCAGCCTTTACATGAATAAGACCGTGATTATAGCCTATAATGTAACGCTAGACAAAGGATGCCAAAACAAACGGATGCTGCGTTAAATGCGTTAAATATTTTTAATGCCTTAATCTGAAATTATTTTTGAGCCATGTTTCCGTGTTAACATTGACATGATTAGATTTAACATACGTCATATCGTAAAAATCTTCATATTTCTGAATATTATATTAATATTAAAACACGTTTGCGTATGGCGATTTGATGTGCTACGATGTATTTTGACAGCCCTGATTTTTCCTGGTTTAGTTATGAAAAGCAAATACAGTAGGTATATGAATCTATATTCTTTAGTATTTACATCTATTTAATCATTTGCCAGCTGAAAATCTTCTTAAAAAAGTAATAAAACGCTTAATGAAAAAAAGCTTAATGATTTGAAGTATCATTCATGTCCGTAGCACATAATAAACATTACAGGACGAGTCACGTGTTTATAAGCGATAAGAATAGTTTGCTACAGATGCACTACAGATAAAAAACTCAAATCTATTGAAATACAAAACTTGCATGTATAGCATGAAAGCATCATCACCGTGTTTCTATAGTCACTTATTTCAGAAAGATATTTGTTTTCTGCAATTACATTTGGGAATGGTCTCTAACCGTGTTACAGCTCTTATTGGACGACAGACACAGAGTTCTGCAGTAATGACTGCGCTCTTAATAAAAAGAGCAGTACATCCTCCCTTTAATTCCAAACTCTTGAATAATTGACAAGCTTCTTTATCCTCAGCCGCACACACAGATGCCCTTCCTCACTGTCACATCCTGTTCATTTCACATAGATCGAGAGAATAGCCTGACAGGCGTGTGTTATTTATCGAAGATTAAACAGACATATCAAAGCATAACAAGTAAGTAAATCAATAAATGTATAAAAAAAGTTAAACTAAATGTTACAAAATAAAGAAACACTTCTGGTCTCATCTCGGATTGCACACAGAGGTTGCTTGCTTTAAAAAACACCCAGACGCTTCAATATCCTTATACAACAATTCTTCACTGATACAGATTGATCCATTCTTGTAACTTAATTTACTAAAAAGTCCGAACAGGACCATTCGAATTCCCAAAGACAGCAATACAGCTCTCCATCATGTTCTTCAACCATCCAATAGCAAGAAAGTGTTAACCTAAACATGAGACATTGACCGTTCTGCTCGGTTTCTACAGTCCAAATCGATAAAAGCTATTCTCTAACAGGGCCAACAGAGTCGAAGCTCGGGCTGGCTTTTTTCCCACATTTATATTTGGATGAAATGTCATACGGGTTGTAGCTGTTGAGAGTTTGAAGCAGTTGCTAACCGCTCTTGTGCAGCGCTGAAAACTGCACGCCACTGTTGGCATTTAGTTTGTTTTTACACAACACTGACTTACGCGTAACTGCTGCTACCACTGTATAATGTCAGCACAAGAGATCTGGTTCAGGGTCACCTGATGCTTTAAGATTCAAACTTAAAACTATATCAACAAAAAAATATTGACACAAATGGCAGTTTCAGACATGAAGCTAGTGTGTTCTGAGTAGTTTCTAATCAATAGTCCATCCTTTGACACTCCTTAGATAGAGTCCTTAGATTCAGGTCCCTTCTTTAAAGTGGGTTTACGGGACATTTGCCATCCATTATCCGCAGCAAGTGATGCTTTGCTTGCCAAACTTCATGGTATCTTCTTAAATAGACATGGTCTGTTTGCAGCCTCTATCGCTGCAGTGAATGTGTTTATGTTTTGTGTGTGTTACTGAATTGACGCTCTCGCCAGTTCAAAGGTTAATGAAGGATTATTTCCTCTCTTCCAGCAGGCAGTGCGCATTCTCCCATGCTCAAGTTGTCGGGGAAAGAAACATACAGAAACAAAACCCTGAAAAGCGTCCAAACTATAGACGGTTATAGATCGGACACACACACTGACCCGAAGATAACTTCCGGTCTGTGTTTGGTTATAATATAACAATTTATTTTAATTTTTATTCATATTCATTTATTTTATTGAAAAATAATTGTATTCAATTACATTTCAACGGTTCTTGATTCTTTGCAGAGGTCTACCGGAAGGTATGTTTAAGCCACATACATTTATGTATGCAAAAGTATTCAAAAATTGAAATGAGCACATCGAAAGCATTGGTATGGTGAACAAAATTGAAGAAACAACTGGGTAGTTTTAATCAGCAGAGATTTTACAGTATGGCTTGAATGGACCCTTTTCTATCCAAATGGCCAACTGAGCTGAGCCACTAACTAAAAAAAGAATAGTAAGTAATACAAATTACCGTTTTGTAATTTCCAAGCACCATGAGTCACTCTTGCCTTTCACGTCATAACTCCAATCAGTTAGCATTGCGCCATGTGAAGATAAACACAAGTCTGTGTCTAAGATAAATATCTCATAATCTGATCTAATGACATCTTAAGGTCACAATTTCAATACACATCGATAACATTAAATGGATGTAAACGCATAAAGACATTGAATGAACTTGACTTACTTTTCACGACTCTCCAACTGTGTATTTATAAGGGCCATTTATCACGGAGTTCAATTTTTAAACGCTGAATGGCCATATTCTTCTTCACATCTAACGTTAAATCATATTTGACCTTGACCATTTCTCCATCAAGCCTTTTGAAAGCAGCATTCAATCGGGTGGGTTAGTGCTCCGATTCCTTACGATATATAGTGATAGAGTGTTGCTTTACCCCTGCAGAGCAAACAGCTTTGAAACACATTACTGTGTGAGACGGTCTGTGTGATTGACCTTTCCTCTCTCATTTTTCTGACCTCCAGCGTCCGTCTCTCTCTCTCTCTTCTCGGGCAGACCTCAGATTCACACATCCAGAGTTCAGCCCGTATTCCGTTTCACTCCGGTCCAGGTGCGGGTGGCTGGACTCGCCGCGAACCGTACCAACATTCAGACCCTTAACACGGAGCAGGATTTTCAGCCCGGCCTTACGACTTGTTTTACATTTTTTGTCAGCAAAATCAATGACGGTTACACTAGTTTCTCCGAAGATTTCCCTCCACGGAGATAAAGGGTGTTTAAAAACACATTCATTCAGGAATCAAACGAAGCCCCTTGAAGCCATGGTTTACAGTGAATTAAGGTCGTTGTGGAGCTTATATAAAGCGGTTATTCCAAATACATGACAAGGTTTTGTATAATAAACACAACCAAAATATAATGATAAAAAACAGATAATAAAAATACTCTTCAGCCAAGCGATATAGTTGTGCAGTGGCACAGTAATACTGATGTGATGGGGTCAAATGTGTATTACACAATTGACATTGGTTTAAATTGCAACTCAGCATGTAATAATAAATAGGATTATAACTAGCTATAAAAACTGGATCAAAAAAGGCCCAATTCACTAAACAGCTGCGCTACATAAAATCCTGCTTCTTATTAAAAAGGGCAATTCCAACGATATGGAGGTGACATGAACAAAATAAAATACATTTTAAATTTGAAGTGAGATCTAACATGGGTGTTTTTTAACCACCAAATGCTAAATACTTATTATAAATGGTTAGATTATGTTCCCTATGTCTAATGAAACGTTTTGAAATATATTCAAATGTAAGTTTTTTCTAAACTTCTGTCTTGTTTCACTATTTTATTGTATTGGACTTTGGCATTTTGTGGCATGAGGTTTCAGAAAATGTTCCTTGAGCATCGATCGTTCCTAGTATTTGCAGTGCATTGTGGGAATTTTAGGCAACATAACCTTTTTGATTGAGGCGCATGAAAACAAAAGCAGGCCTATTGTTTAACTTGACAAAATGTTTATCTGCTCTCCTACCTGTAAGCATCTGCCAAATGAATAAACGTAAATGTAATATCAGCAAGCACAATTCATTCTGAATTCACCCAGTCATCTTCCATAAGCTGTAATGTGTCTTGGCCATTTCACAATCAAAGGTCATTTTGCTTCATTTTGTCACATAAAGAGAGAGTTAGTGATCAGCTGCCTTTAAACCATTACTAATCATATCAGTTCAACTTTGGCTTTTTTGTTTATCTCTCCACCCACATTCCTCCTTAGTGTCCCCCGATTCCACCTTCATTTGTGAGGCAAAAACATTTGCCTGAACCGAGCACAGGGAGCTCATTTCTCAGAGCGCCGGTGGACAGTTGTCCTGTGGGTTAATAGCTCACTGAAGACCAGAATCAGAGCAGATGAAAGAAAGCAAAGGGCCTTCGTTTTCTCTCATTAATCATGCTTGTTTTCTTTTGGCTGATCTTTTCACCCAGCTTTAAGGACCTGTCCGCTCGGCTCGGGGCTCGTCCGAGGTGCAAAGGGCCACCGGGGGCCTCTAGGAGCCTCTCGATCTCTCAGCTAGAGTATTCTCTGGGGACCTGAATCAGACTACGCTTTAATGGCTTTTGTAATGGCAAATTATAAAGGCGCTATGAGGGGAAGATTAATCGGGGGTGGTCCGAGGGGTAGGAAAGCTCAGACTACGGAGTAATTTGAGACAGCGTAGCTCTGAAATATGAAGCGCGTTACCCTTGTGACAACGCCAACGTAGATATATAAACCTTGCGACGTGACGTTTCGCTACGCCGTGTGTTTGTGTTGCCCGGGGGGAAATGTGACCGCCTAAAAATCATTATCATTTATAATATTAACTAATTGTTTTGTCGGGTGTTTCAACGGCATCATCATTCCTGTGCTAATAGATTTTTTTCGTAACTCAGTCTTAAATTCCCAACTCGAGTCAAAGTTTGGCCTGTACATACAAACCTGCAATGAGACAAATTATGTAGGTACTGATTTTAATTAAGATTATGCAAACGCATTTAAAGGGTTGTTTATTTAGAGCTAAAAAAAATCTGAACACAAAGTGCAAACCTGGGCCTGAAAAAAGTGTCACTCACATTAGGTCAAACCTTATTTTTTTCAATTCATTTTATATGAGCTTTGCAGGCTTTTCAATTCTATTCAAATGTATCTGTAGAAAATGGCTAATTGTTTTAAATTGATTGTTTATCTCTTTCATTGATGTCAAACAATAAAACCTGCGTTGCCCCGGGTTTACCTGGAGCCTGAGCACTTGACCCTGCTTTAGAATACAAAAAACACACAAAAACAGAAAAAGCAAACGAAATGGGAGGCCATTGGGAGCCCTCATATCTCATCTCTATTAACGGGTTTAGTGGTGACCCCAGGGGTGCTCGTAAAAGTTAACGCCCAGGTTTCAGACCGAGTCCCCTCTGAAAGAATGAAAGAAATGGGTTAGTTTATGATTTGCCTTCAGGGTTTTACTGCATGTTTGACTAAAGTTCTCGTTTTAACAGACCCTGGTTCTAATTAGCCGAGCGGTGGCACCGCGGCTGGCTCCAAGACCTTCCTTTCTTCTCTGAGAGAGAAAGTGAGAGAGCGAGCGAGAGAGAGAGTGTAATTGACTGTTGATCTGGGAGGACACACGCGGGTCAGGTTGGGAGGTGAAGGAGACCAGTATTCGCTGAGATATGCGGCTACTTTAGGAATGTAATGAACGGCTCCGCTCATAAAACGCTGGGCCCCGTATATCATATCTTTTCTAAACACATTTGTGGTGCAGAGGGTAAATCTGTGTTACCTCGGCCGTCAGGAATGCCTTCATGGAGAGTGCACATCATTGCAGATGAAACGAAAAAAGCTTTCTGACTGAAAGAGAGAGGTTTATCTCACAATGGGGGGGGGGGGGGGGGGGGGTCATTGTTGTTTGGCTACCGTCATTCTTTGAAATATCGGCTTTTGTGTAATGAAGGCGAAAGTCTTACAGGTTTGAAAAGGATGGAAGAATTTTCATTTTTGGATGAACTATCCAGTATTTTTCATATTCCAGTCTAATGAAAAGTGAGTAATTGCATCACATTTTCATTCTTCAATTCTGAACTATAAGACAGCACATAAATGAACACGTAACGATGATAATAAAGACAGATTACACACAGGACTCTGCATCAGAAGTGTTACCGGTGCCCCAACGCACCACTGAGGACTTCCTGTTGTACATCTGTAATTCATATCTGTCATTCAGTCAGACGGGTAAAGACGGCAATCTGCCACGCAGGGTGAAGTGGAGAGAACGAGAGAGAAAGAGATGAATTATGGAACGTGACGCACAACTCGCTCGTGTGTTCCAGCAGAGGGTAAAAAAGGTAACACTGCCTCAGGCATTCTCGTGGGTAGCCCAGCCGGGTCCTTCGCACACCATAACAGGAACTCATTTATAAACCCGCAAACAGTGTCTCTGGGGACGGATATCTGCCAAACCATGCCAGATCAGCAGCTTAGCCTGCGTCTCTCCCACTAGACTAAACTGACAGACCACAGCCGAGATACCGACACTCAGTCGCTTCAGGGGACAACTGGACCCATCTCCTATCTCATGTTTTTCTCTGCCTAATAGTGCCAAGGTTCTGTGTCAGCTGGGAAGGTAACAAAGGTGGAAATCCTGTCCATCCAAGGAGTGTTTATGCACTTCTTAAGTTTAAGGGTTCTGAAAGTGGTTCACTAGAATTCTGGAGTATGTGTGAACACACCAAACAAATCGAGACCCTTGAAAGCAAACCAAATAGAGTCCACAGTGTGATCCGATTATAAGGTAATTATTGATTTATGGCAAAAATCATTAGGATATTGGGAGATCATGTTCCATGAAGATATTTTGTAAATTTCCTACCATAAATACATAAAAACTTTATTTTTGTGAGTGGAGGGCCTGCTACAGTGCCATCCAAAATGATTTCTCAATATTACGTTTTTTTCGCCCTCTAAGATACCAGAGTTTTAAACGGTTGTATCTCCGCCATTTATTGTCATATCCCAACAACCCATTGATCAGCAGAAAGCTGTATTATTCAGCATTCCCATTATGTATACGTCTCAATTTCGAAAAATGTACACATACGTTTTGTTGTCCAGGGTCACAAATAGTTAATTTTCAAAACACAAGTGAATGAAAGTTGGACTAAGTGTCAACCAAAATAAAATGGAAACAGTAGTCGGACAGTGTATGAACAGAAAATGGAGACTTGATGGTCAAAATCAAACACCGTATTCCATTAAAGAATGGTCCCTAAAACTTTTAACATCCACCGAATCTTTCTGTTGCGGTTCTATGGTTAGAAATAAATGGTTTGTTTAAGACCTTTAACTCAAAAAGTTCAGTTCTTTTGGAAAGTTTAGCTTGAAAGTTATTAATAAGGTAGAGGTTACATTACGGTCAAACTTAAGCAGAGCTTGGATCTGGGGTGACACTTTTTGGAAAGTATGTTTGCATGTATAAATTTAGGTTTATAATGTTTATTTTAAGTGCATTCCAATTAATATCAATTAAAGTGCAACCTAACACTAACACGATAAAACACAATAAAAACATGATAACATAATAAAAAAAATGTAAACACAGTTATCTCATTTTGGAACCAAACTCTTCATTTTTAAATGAACACGGTTTCTGAATGAAAGAGAGCAGAATGAGAAACTCAGTAGATGGTTTGCTACTTCATAGATTATGAGACTTAATGGTGTTCTCAGTTGAATATATCAAACAATCTTAAGGAATTTCTGTAAGAAAACATGAATTTAAACTAAAATGCTTAGCCTATTAAGATATTTTACTTTCTATGGGGGAGAGAGAGAGCGAGCGAGAGAGAGAGACAGAGTGTATAATCATACACTTACTCGTCCTCATAAAACAGCAGGCCCTTCCTGTTCATTATAGGCAATTGTGTTTGTATGAGTCCTTCAATGCATCACAGAGGCTGAAGATAGATGGGAAGCAAAGGAAGACTTTATCTATCATGTCATTTCAGAAGTGAGGGATGAGTTCTGGGGTGCCTGCGATCCCCTGCGGTCTGCAGCAGTTGTTGGGAAAGGCTCGGAGACATGAATAACTCCAGCGCTCTAAATACTAGCCTTCTCTTCGAGGACTTCAACTCCTCCCTTATAACCTTGAATCGCAGCCAAACGCAGGAGTCGGGTTGGCAAATTGACATAACAGGCCCTGTATCTCTGCCTCGAAAGAGAGTGTTGAGATTTGCAACAAGTGGTCAGACAACATTTCAAAGATTATGATGTCACTAAATGTGTGACAGCTGTAAGGGACCCTGATCCGACAACTACAGGTATCTTGAAATTTTACTACTGTTCACTACAGTAAATAAGTATACTACAGTATTAGGTAATACGTATACTACAGTTTTTTTCATGTACAGTAGGAGTAAAAGAAAAAAGTTTAATAAAAACGTTTATTTCTATATTTATATTTAATTTTCTCATTAACCAAACAACTGTTAACTATATGTGCAGATAGTAAAATAAGTGAACATACTATAATCTGTAAAGAAACAATTTTAAGGCAATAAATTACTGTAAAATGATATATATTTCAAATATTCAGGGCCAGCATGTGTTTGTATTGTGTACATGTGTTTTTCTTCTTACTCAAATGTTGAAGGCCTGCATTGATCCCAACATCTTAAAAGTGAAAAATTATGTTTCATTTGTTTCCAGTAAAGCCCACGTGGCTTCTTTGCTCAATAAAAAAGTCCAGAAATACTAACCATAATTCTCCCAGTGATTTAGTTTGAGATTAGCACATTTACATTTTTATTCATAAAGGTCAGATCACTCCTCTAAACAGTCCCCCAAACATCCCCCCAGATAAAATTGTAACCCCCAATACCCAATGTTTCCTAAAACGGTTTGGTACGAGGCAACTCCTAACCCTTCAGAAGTTATTCAAAGCGGGCCGCGAGCACATGAACAGCTCAGGGAAAATACGAGCGCTGCCTTCTGTGGCTCCTGAGGGGATTTGAAGAGGAGAGCGGTAAACTCGGCTTTATTACGTCTAATACGGCTGGGTACCCAGCGAGCACTTGGGGAGGCACGGAGACATAATTATATCCCTTCTCTGTGCCGTCAGCCTGCATTAGCCTCTCCTCTCCTTCAGCGGCCTCGACAGAGACAAATGAGGAAGTTTTTCCAGCCCGGCCGATTCATCCGTTACTGCCAGTTCCGTGCGATAGATCACCGCAGTTAAACGTGGCAATAGATCATGGCGTAAAGCAGACTCGCTTGCGAGCGTCCCCCGACCGCGAGCTGCTACAGATCAGCGGCTGCCTAATGCACATGTAGGTAAGAGTCAGATCCCGTTAGCTGACACCCACATGCCCATTAAGCCCCATATAAATGAGACAGCATTGCCACGGCAACCCCGACCGGAACTCGGGCACAGCAGGCTTGGCATTTACAGTGCATTATGGAATCGGTGACCTTTGACTTTCGGGATAGCTGAACTGAATGCGCTTTGCGACAAAAAAAGTAAAAACACATTTGAAAGAGCTTCAAATGCACAGCAGGAAGACGACGGGAAATTATCCGATGAGAATCCTCCAGCATCCGGCCTTTGTTTGTTTCTTAATTGGTGTAAAAGAACAGACATGTCTAAATAGCAAAATGTGTTTTTTTTCCACCGCGCGCTGTTAGTAAAGCAGCGAATTAGCGCTGCTGCGAGCGTTCGAGATTTCAATTAATTCCCATCACCGCAGATGTTCTGTCCTGTCTTCTAAATGCAGGCTAATTCTTATGCTAATGGATGTCACCAGACAGATGCTAAAACTCAGGCAACAAAACAAACCTCGCTCATCTCCGCACAGACGTAAGGGCCAAGGTTTTCCCGGCTATTTTTACCAAGCGTCTCAATCACTTACGCCAATGCTTCTCAAAAGCTCACAGGCATGTTGAACTTGTCACGGTAACAAAGGGCTGGTGATCTAACCTCTGACACAGTAAAAGCAAGATAGAACGAGAGAGAGAGACAGTGAGACATCGTAACGGCTACTGTTCTTTCCTGTGCCGTCTCTGAATGAGCAAACCAATAAATACCTGTCATAATCAAAGGGCAGGATGTGCCAATGTGACAAATGAGGTCCGAGCACGAGGCACCAGCTGGACGCTGCCGAGCTATGCGGGCACACACGTGTCTCCGAAAAATATGATGGCTGGAGGAACTGTAGGAAATTAACACATCCCTTTTCAAACAGGAAGCTGTCATCATACGAGAAACACACAGGCATTAAACTCATCTGTATGTAGCGTCATGATGGGTCTGTCCTAGCTGCTGGTGTTGAGGTGTGGGAACCAAGGTTACGTCTGAGAATTAAAGCCCTTCCATTGTTTATTTAGCAGCATTGTTATGTTGATGAGCCTTTGTTTGCCTTCAGCTTTTACGTAATACAGACTGGTGCTAATAAACCTCAGGAGTATCCTCTCTGAATTAAGACAGCCTATTAGTCGCCGTAACACAATAAGCTCAACTTTAAAAGTGCTCAAAGTGAACGTTTCCTGTAAGACAAAGACACGCTGAGCGGTTATGTAATATACTCGTATACACTTCCAAGATACTTCCAAGATCTTATCACATAGGAAAATCACATGCAGACAACAAAGGCAGTGTAACAAAAGAAAGCCAAAGCATCAAGTTTAAACTGTGACAATATAACTTTTGCTCTTATAAAGCACTGCATTAGCAACACAAAGGTTCCCAAGGAACACACTAATCAAAATACGACTGCAAGTCACTTTGGACAAAAGTGTCTACCAAATGCATAAAATGTAACAACTTGGATAAGGACTTTCATTAAGTGAGGTAACATTCTTACATATTTCCAATATGCCACTATTATAGGCCTATTGTATCTTCAATTATGCCCAAAGGAACAACTGAAAATCAATTGATCAATTATTCAATCCGTGAATCATAAATAAACCAATACTGTAGATGAATCAGAAATAAAATATCACACAAATCAGAAATAAACCAATACTGTAGATGAATCAGCAATAAAGTATCACACAAATCAGAAATAAACCAATACTGTAGATGAATCAGCAATAAAGTATCACACAAATCAGAAATAAACCAATACTGTAGATGAATCAGAAATAAAATATTACACGAATCAGAAATAAACCAATACAGTAGATGAATCAGAAATAAAATATCACACAAATCAGAAATAAACCAATACTGTAGATGAATCAGAAATAAAATATTACACGAATCAGAAATAAACCAATACTGTAGATGAATCAGAAATAAAATATCACACAAATCAGAAATAAACCAATACTGTAGATGAATCAGAAATAAAATATCACACGAAATCAAAAATAAACCAATACTGTAGATGAATCAGAAATAAAGTATCACACAAATCAGAAATAAACCAATACTGTAGATGAATCAGAAATAAAATATCACACGAAATCAAAAATAAACCAATACTGTAGATGAATCAGAAATAAAGTATCACACAAATCAGAAATAAACCAATACTGTAGATGAATCAGAAATAAAATATCACACGAAATCAAAAATAAACCAATACTGTAAATGAATCAGAAATAAAATATCACACAAATCAGAAATAAACCAATACTGTAGATGAATCAGAAATAAAGTATCACACAAATCAGAAATAAACCAATACTGTAGATGAATCAGAAATAAAATATCACACAAATCAGAAATAAACCAATACTGTAGATGAATCAGAAATAAAATATCACACGAAATCAAAAATAAACCAATACTGTAGATGAATCAGAAATAAAGTATCACACAAATCAGAAATAAACCAATACTGTAGATGAATCAGAAATAAAGTATCACACAAATCAGAAATAAACCAATACTGTAGATGAATCAGAAATAAAGTATCACACAAATAAAAAATAAACCAATACTGTAGATGAATCAGAAATAAAATATTACATGAATCAGAAATAAACCAATACTGTAGATGAATCAGAAATAAAGTATCACACAAATCAGAAATAAACCAATACTGTAGATGAATCAGAAATAAAATATCACACAAATCAGAAATAAACCAATACTGTAGATGAATCAGAAATAAAATATCACACAAATCAGAAATAAACCAATACTGTAGATGAATCAGAAATAAAATATCACATGAATCAGAAATAAAAAATTACATGAATCAGAAATAAAAAATTACATGAATCAGAAATGACATTGACATTTGACATTTCTCTCAGTCTTATATCAGAAGAACAACTGTAAAAAGCTGTCTAGGTGGCCATAGGTGTTGGAACACATCGTCTGTTTTGCTTTGAGCAGAAGCCATTTAAACCTGCCTAAGCACAGGATTCAGCACAACAGGTGTGGGGAACACAGCCGGGGTCACATTGTTCATACTTGGCTTGCTAAAGACTGGCACACAGAAAGCAAAACCAGAGAGAGGAACCAGGATATTAGGGTGGATGATTTATATCTGCTGTCAAAAATGTGACAGCCAATAAAAATGCATCAGAGAGAATGCTAGGTAAAACAACGCTATACATAATGACTCAGATTTGGTGGGCAATCTCATGTCTCTACCTTGAACTTGTTGTCCTCTTTTTTTATTTTAAAGAAGGTTGTGACCTCAGATAAAACTGTGAGATGGGTGGTTCCGTCTGAAATCTCAGGAAAATTCAGGTGAGGAGCGACAACAAACACACTATGTTCTGAAAAAGACATCATTAGCCCTGAAGGGCTTCAACACGGCTTCCCATTAAGAAATGTGGCAGATTTTTAGCGTTAGGCGAAAACAGTCAAGCGCATCGTAAGAGTTGGAGATGGCTGCGTACGCTCACAGATAGAGGTCACCCTCCCAGGATATAGCGCTGATCAGAACCAGTGACAGAGCGGGAAGAGAGACTGAAGATCAGACAACCTCCCAGAGAGAAACGCCAGGACCCCGAAAAGCTAATTTACTCTGTGCTACAAGTGATGGCATCTCAAAAGCAATGTGACATTGAAAGATGCATCCGAGCGAGGCTCTCCAGTCACGTCCCCCCTCCCCAGCCACGTCCCAGGTGTCGATATATAACATCCCGTCTCATATCGGCTCAGGGGGAGGGAGCCAATCGGCATCCTCCCAGCCCACGGTTGATACCCCCCACCGCAGCAACAACATACGGCTGTCAGCTCCAAAAACAAGATGTCGTGTCAACGCCGGAAAATTACACAATAACGAGGCCCACTTGAGATTAGGCTAATGAGAAAATCAAAATACAATTTAATTCTTGTCAGCGATGAGACATCTTTAAATTACCTCTCCCTTCATACCCGAAGCGTGCCACTCAGCCGCAGGCTGCATAAAACACCCCTCAGGCTTTCTGGACGCGAGGTTTGCAGTGGAGGAAGAGATGAAAGCTGCGGCTTCATTTCTCTCTCATAATAAAGAGCTGACCTGAGGCGTGACCGCAGGTGAGGAATCAACCTAGTTCAGCTTCGTAAGCTAAGCGTGTAAACCAATTATCTGAGTAGAATAGGTGCGGTGATGAAATTCAGAATACCTGAATGCAGCATACCTGAATAAATTGAACAGCAGAACCCTCCTAGCAGGTGGAGGGCAAGTAGAGATGTAAAGTGTTGGTATTTCTTGAACAATCCATTTGGAATTTGTGTCTACACGTCATCATACAATTTTCACTCAATCTGCTATAGTTCTGATGATAGACAGCAACAGCAGAATGGGTCAGTAATGCTCTAAAAAAGTTTTTACATGTTAGTAGGTCAAAAAGAGACAAAGCCAACAGTTGGGTATAAATGAATCTGTGCAAGGTTGTTTCATCCCATGTTTGAGCCAAATAAGAATATTTTATGGGTTTATTTAACCCTTTTTTGACCCAACCATGGGTTGAAAATAACCCGAAATCTATAGTGTGTATTCAACATTTGATTCATTTAAATAGAATCAAACTCTTAAAAAGTGACAACTGTGCTCTGAATAATTATTGAATTCAGACAGTATACAGAATTCTATAATTATATTAACGATTAATAAAATGGAATTATGTTTGATATATAAGAGTACTTACCTTAAGTGCATCGATATAGGCCCACATGCAATTTCAAAGTGCTTTCACATTGACTATTCTTTTCTAGAAAGAAGTAAAAGCACATTTGTTTTTAAAATGTTTAAACCAGTATAAATGGTTTACCCCTGAGAATTAAAGTTTAATTTAAGGGACAGTTCACCCAAAAATAAAAATGATGTCAGCATTTATTTACCCTCATGTCGTTCCTAACCTGTATCTGATTATTTTATCTGTGGAACACAAAAGAAGATGTTTTGAAAAATGTGGTTTAATGTTCAGTACAAGTCTTTGACAACAATCTTCATATAGTCATATAGGTTAGGAATGACATAAGTAAATGAATAAATAATGGTCATATTGGGTGAAATATCCATTTGATTCTGAACAGATTATTTAAAAATAAAGAAACGTTTAACTCTGCCAATGGTCGGAGAATACAAGAGTTAGACTGCAATGGCAAAGCAGTTTAAATCCTTTTCAAAGAACCAAATGCTCCAACCCAAGCACACCAAACTCTTGTGCTGCATGCAGTGCCATTTCCTTAAGGAAGTGAAAATCTGCTTCATATTTTATATGATTTACTGCCTTATGTGGTGAATATAACCCATTTTCAACACCCCAAATATTGCGTTCTGTTTACCCATTTTCATCTTCTCTCTAACATCTTTATGGGTCTCACCGGGGCTTGTCTCATCTCTTTGTCTTTGGCGTCTGTCGTCCAGTCTTGGTTATAGATGTCACCACGGTAATTAACTGCCAAAATGTTTGTAACATTCAGCCACACAGCAGCTCAACAACCCGCCAGCATATGGCACCAAATGTTACACAGCCTTAATAGCCCACGAGAGCTGCCACCTCCCAATAAACCTGCGGCTGAAACACAGCTAAAAGAACACAAACTGTTAGTGTAACTCACCTAAATGTGACCACACGAGACGGAGAGAACCGTGTGTGTGCCCCTAGGATTAAGGATGCCTATGAATTTTGGAAGAGATCTCAACAATGTCTCCAACTGAGCTCAGATTTGTCAAGTCTGCAATCATAAGGCGATATTATTAAAGATCGCAATATGAACTCAAACATTTCTCATCAAATTGATCCAAATCCAGTTAATTTTACCTCTATAATTTCCTCCATACTTTCATTTATTTGACTTTATGACCTTTAGGAAAGTGGAATTTCCATATTCGACAGCTCTCATATCCAGACCATGATGTATTGATCCTCATGATAACGTTTCAATTAACATCATCTACCTCATGACATTCTCAGACGCTTGACTTGCGGGTCGCTCTTTGTTGTGTTTTTACGAGACATCCTCATCCGGACAGAGGATACGGTGTCCAGCACTGGGGCAAATAATTTACCACGTTTTCCTGTCACACAGACTGGGGCAGTACCTGTGCCGGCGGGGGGCTCTTTACAGGTTCGGCGACCGTTTGATAGCGCGCCGAATCAGTCAAGCGAATAAACCGTTTCCACCTCACGTTTCGCCCGGGCACTCCTGGAACCTCCAGCTGAGCCATATGGCCCCGGGACTCCGCTCATCGCTCACATTTCTGCTCGTGTGAGTGGAGGAGAAACACATCTTCAACACATCACTGCTTTTATACACTCCGTGAACATATGAGGTCTCAGATCTGCTCAGATTCACGAGTGTTGACGAGAACACTGAAGCTAAAAATAAGCCATTTGTATATTCTTTGACATTTGGTTTTAGTTTGCTGTGTGGCCCAACCTCTACTCTTTTTCATATTCTTTTCCCTTGCTCAGGGCAATTCTTCTGATATATGTATTCCCATTTTATCATCCGCCCGGCAAATTATGATAAATCACCAATCATTAATTATGTGTAATTGCCTCCATCCCAGATTGCCAAAGCAAGCACCACTAACAAGGTCAACAGATGACCTGATGTTCAGGTCAGGAAAGCTTTTATTGTGTCATGTATTACCATTGATCAAATTCAAACCGGTGTCTCTTGCATGAACAACCCAACCCAACCTATCCACGTCATCCACTAAGCCACAGCATCATGTACCTACAATCCAAAAAAGAAAATGAAGATCTCCATCCAGCTCTGCGCGCCCTGACAATATTTTCTGCTGATAAAAGGTTACAGCTGTGTTTTGGAATAGCCGCCCTACCTAATCGCATCAGTCTTCCCTAATGCATAGCCACACCGTCGGCTGATGTGATATATAACCTTCAGCGCGTGTGAAATCCCGCTGTCTCCGCTGCGAAGGGATTGGCCCGAGCTGGCAGCACTCGGTGACAGCTTCTGTGGGCATGACAGATGACAGCGCAATAGAAAGAGACTCGGGAGAGGAGACGATCGGGAGCTGATCGCACGCACACACACACAATTTCGCCGTCCTCCTCAAAGACATCTTCTCATTTATTTGACACAGTAATTACAGCACATGCTGATTCTAATGATGGATGAAGTCCCAGTCTGGGATACACTCATCTCTCTCTCACACACACACCTCATGCATACAAACACTGTTTATCGCTGGTTTATCATTTTCTCTCTTAGAACAACATGATAAAGGTGATAATGGCCGATGTAAAAAAAAACAGAATCAAGCTGGAAGCATGTCAATCCCATCATGCTCTGCGTTTTTACTGCGTGAAGCATTTCGTTGGTCACTTTGTATCATGGAACTCATGACATGTTATTGAAACTGTACAGTAATTGCAAACGTCTAGTGGAACGAGATTATTTAGATAGAAATCAATTCTTTAACAAGAATTTGCAAAAACAGATTTTGAAAAGTTTGTATTGTAATAATGTTTTTATTTTGTTTTATTGTGTTTGTTAGCTGTATTATTTTAGTTAATATTACTTAATCAAAACAACTCAACTGCAGTTTGATTGAAGAATATACAGGAACACCACACAAATGTTAAAACAAGTTTTAAACAAGATGCTAACCTTAGATATTATAATATTTGTATTATGTAAATACATTTTTTTAATCATAATATTTTAGGTGAAAATGTAATAGAAGAAAATTAGGTGTTGTAGAAGCTGATTTTGTCTTTTTGTGTTGCAAACGGTTTAAATATTGTAGAACCTTGAAAATAAAATAAAATGATTGTGATCTTAAGTACTTGAATAGCACTTACCTATTCTTGTTTTGTCAATACCAATGCTAACAGAAAATGCTACAGCTGGATACTGTTGCTATGGTTACCTCTTAACGTCAAGGTGACTTCTTTCTTCAAGTGTCTATTGGGTGCTTTGGCGAAAACATGCTTGTGGTTACTGAAATGTTTAAAAACCCTCTGGAAATTTGTCAAATGCATTATATAACTTAAAATAATTCAGTTTGATTTGCTTTGGGAGGGTTCAACCCTCAATTACGGGGTCAGAGATGCCCTAAATCCAATTTGCACCCTTGCTACAGTTGGTACCTTTTACTTTAAGACAAAATTGGCTTTTATGGCTCATACACACAGGCTAGAACACACACACACACACACACACACACACACACACACACGTGACGGCAGGGTGAGCGAGTGAACACCCAGTGTCAGTTCAGCAGTAGCAGATGTTGGCTAGCATTTAATAGAGATGTTAATGTTGAAGAAAAGACGATTCGCGTTCGGTTTGGCTGCTCTCCCTTCGTCTCTTTCATTAGCATGGGTACAAACACCTGGTGTGAGCCCCAGGACACCAGCAGAGCCGACGGACCAACATGCCTCTCTGCAACCTTACACACACACATATATGAACACACACCAATGGAGGATGAAGACAGCCATGATGGCAGTGATGGGGGGATGGATGGAGGGGGTCATAGCCTGAGGGTGTGAGAGAGCGAGAGAGAGACAGTGAGTGAGACAGAGGGGGAATTGTAACATCTTTGGCTCATATCTTGGTCCTCTCATGTACCCTCAGTAATAGAACCAGTGACCCTTGACGCATCACGGCCTGTCAGGGCAGTGTGTGTGTGTGTGTGTGTGATTTCAAGGGCCAGAGACACACTGTCAAGTAAGCATCTAACCTTCCTTCTTCTTTCAGCATCTATATGAAGAAATGGAGTCACGTTTGCTGCAACACACAGAAGCTCTGTTGAATAAAAAACATAATTTGGCAGATGATATGGCAAGTTTCAGAATTATTACTGCTCACACTTGGGATAAATGTTCAAAATTCACAACACTTTTTGCTATTGATGTGAACGATTCTTTAGATCGTACAGTTTGTATACAATCATATGATAAAACAGCTAATACTTTCATATACCTACATCGAAGAGACAATAGCCTTATGTGCGGCCGAGTTTAATTGTCGCCTAAATTGTGTCCTTCCCTCTTCACTCTCAGCTTTCCTGTCAAATCTACTGTATACACCCTCCTATCAAAAATAAAGAAAACAAATATCATTCAAACTAAAAAAAGAAGTGACTCACCATGACATGGCAATCAAATTATCGAGCATCAGCAAGCACCTAGAGGACCTTAGCAACGCCTTAGCAACCAGAACATTTAGTGAACACACACTATTATTTTTATCCTAAAATATCTATATGAGCACAAAACAATGCTTATATTTGATTTGTTCATAAAAATAAGTGAAAAAAGGCAAATCCTGTTCGTCTTTGCCCCGTCCTGTTTTCGCTCATTAGTGTAATTTACATTTAAATAAATGAATTAGAAAAACATGTATAGTATTGTCCAATAGGGAAGAAAAAAAGTGAAAAGAGACAGGAAAAACACCCACATTACTGAGTAGATTGCAATGCAGGATTGTCTGTGGAAAAAGTACAAACAGTGTTTCGTAATATAAATGACCAACATTCTCAAAGCTTGAGGTTTTTGAAAGGTTTTATGTTCCCACTAAAAACAGTTAATAGCATGTAAAAAAAAGGAAGTGGAAGAGAGAGGATATGGGCTCCGGCATGGGCACGCTGGTGGCCTTGAGCGCTTTTAGCTCAGCATCGTGCCCATGGGCTTTAGGGAGTCAGTACGGGGCAATTTCACTCCACCAACACCCACTTCCTGTCCCGCTGGCATCGCCCGCTGGCACTCTGGAGAGTAAGAAACAACCAATCAGAATGGAGAACGTATCTGATTGACGTCAGAGCTGCCGGGACTTCCTGTGTGGTGTTGAGAGAAGCGTGCACTCTTCCTTTGTTTGATGGAGGTGAATGTATATCAGTTTGTCTAAAATTACAATTAATCAACCCTGAAAATAGCTACACGTTTGAAAAAACGTTTATCATTCATTGTTTCCTGGTTTTGAAAATGGGTGAATTAGATTTACAAGTCACAATGCAAGTTGCCTTGAAATAATTATGTGTCTAATATTATGCAAAAGAATAAGATGAACTTGATAAGACAAGGAGACATCACACATATGTAAGAAATCTTTACCCGGGATGAAGTTACTGACCAATCAGAATTGGGTACCCCAGTGTCTCTACAGTGTATTTTTATTAAACCTACACTTATATTTGTCAAGCATGTCATCTAATAAAACGGTTTAAAGTTCTGTACAATCGGACCGTTTGATACATTAGACAGCATGGCACAATTCATCTCATCGCGACCAGGATTTATCCTTGTCGCAAAAAAAGGCATCATTTCCCCGGCGGCTGTGATATCAGTGTATTTCTGTCAGACAGGTTATATTTACTCCGGTCCAGAGAGAGAATCTCCAGCGGAGGAAATGACAAAGCGTGAAAAGCTTTTCTGTGATTAGTAAAGACACAGGATTCACCTCTCAGCACGTCCTTTAGCATGAGAGAGTCGTAGCTGGTGCCAAGCAGACGCCACTTCCTAAATGATCCTCTACAATAGTGTGACACGAGGAAAGAAAGATTTATAACGTTTCCCGCTGCATTTCTGAGCACTTAAATGATGACTTGTTAAGCTTGCAATTCTGCTGATGTAGGATTCTTTTGACGACCAAACTCAATGTTGTCAGACGTTGAGTTTGTTGATGGAGTTTCAGGCTTTGAGAACTCCATATTAAGGTCCTTTCGGAGGGTTCTATCTCTGCGGTGTGGGAGTCAACTCTGCACGCTTTGTCAATCACAGTAAAATGTTTCACATGGCCTGAAGGTACTGTGTGATCTCTAAAACAAACCGCTCTCCTCGCTCCAAAGAAACCAAATCTGCCTGATTCAACTTTTTGTATCAGACTTTTCATGTTATTTGTCCACTACCGGTCAGAAATGAATCATTTTATCCATATTCTGCAAAAGAAGATATTTTTAGAAGAACGTTGGTAACCAAACAACATTGACCCCCATTGACTTATCTTATACCGTATGGACATTTTTCCATTTTCTTTTGTGTTCCTGAAAAGAAATAGTCACGTACAGATTTTTAGTGACATGAGGGTGTAAATGATGACAGAATCTATATTTTTGGTTAAACCTCTGAAATAAAAATGAATGAAAACAATAACCATTTGTCTAAAATTTGAGAAAACAAACCCATTTCAAGCATTTCAACACATGCCTTTAGATTAAAAGTCTTTAAAATCACAAAAAAATTTCCATCAAGTGACACTAAACTTTTGACTGGTATTACCATCGGTTCAAAACTGAATGTGTCTTCTCATATTTTTTATAGACGCCTTCGGATGACGTACAACACCGGTCCAAAACTTCCTGTATCACTACAAAAATGTGACCTTGGACAACAAAACCAATCTTAAGGGTCAATTACCAAATTACACCATCTAAAAGTTGAATAAATAAGCTTTCCATAGATTTATGGTTTGTTAGGATAGGACAATATTTAGCCGAGATACAACTTTTTGAAAATCGGGGTTGAGAAAATCGCCTTTAAAGTTGTCAAAATGAAGTCCTAAGCATAAAGCATATTTCCTTGCAAAAATTAAGTTTTTATATAGTTATATCCTTATGATTTTTGGCGTAAAAGGAAAATTGATAATTTTGACCCATAAAATGCATTTTTGGCTACCACAAATTTTTTTCCATGCTCCCGATTTTATAAAAATAAATAAAAAGTAAAGTATGCCAAATCGTTCTCTCAACATTGCACACTATGTAGAAGAAATGATACCATTTCACTTTGAAAACTGGTTTGATTTACTGTCCATCCGACAGTTTTAAAAGAAACCTTAAGGAAGAGAGTCTGTCTGGGCGAATGAAATCATGAAAGTGTCCTGTGCTCCAGGTGAAGAGTGCACATCAATACATCAATATGAGCTTGTGTTGGTCAATGGGTAACTGTCTGTAGATGTCCGCCCGTTGACACGTCAATTAAAGACATCAAATCGTACATTAATATTATTGTTGATGCAGTATTTAAACAATTATATCAATATTTATTTGACATTTACAGTAAATTTATTAAAGTTACTAGCTATTGTAACTAGTCACATTTCAATATACAATATATTAATACAATATATTATTAAATTTGACACTATAATGTATATTATTCCCTGTAAAACAAATGATTGTTTTATTTATCTTTAATAGATTGTAAATGGTTAAAGTAATGTAGCTCATTTTTATTTTTATCAGGTAACCTCTGGATAATGTAAATCCTTCATTTGATGATGTTTATCGTTAGGGTTGATCCAGACATTTCTTGAGTTTCAGTGTTTGTTTAGAGTCATAAATGTGTACACGCTGATAATGATCAGTCAGACGGAAGGCATTACCCATGTCCACAGTCCAATCCTTCACCACCCGTCACGACCCCATTGTGTGAGCGCCACACAACGACCCTCTTTGATGTGAGAAGTTATTTAGCAGCAAAGTGGACGCAAACAAATGGCTCATACAGGAACTGAGCAGGAAGCCACTCTGACATCAAACAGCGCAGTAACAAACAATAGTCTGGACGCTTTCTGCTCAGATCTCTGCCACTATAGACGGATAAATGTGGGTTGCACGCAATAACCTCGGAAGATATTAGTCATTCGGCCTGGCTCAAGGTTCAGCAGAGACAATGTCTCCGTGTTATTTCAGATGGAGATATTTCAGAGACGTATGAAAGTCTGATTTCCTCGTCCCTCGCTGTGAATCGATGAAACTGTCTTCTCTCAGGACAAGAATGTAGTGAATGAAACCGCTTTAGTGTTTATACAGTAACTGCCGTGGAGAGAACATGTTGAGTTATACACTGTAAAAAAATATTTGTTGGTTTTTGTTGGTTCAACTTATAAAAAGTTGTCATTAATTACCTGGTTGTCTGAAAATGTTTTGAGTTGACTAATATTTTTAAGTTGAACCAACTATTTGCTATAATGATGAGACATTTGACCAAATCCTAATGTTTTGCATGATATGAGAAGCAGAGGTTTGTGAGGAAGAGAAACGAAACATCGTTTTCAATGCACATCTCTCTTAAAAAATATTCTTCGGAAAAAAAATGCTTTGTGGTTCCATAACATCAACAGATCCTTCTGTTGCACAAAAAGTTATTTGCCATGTTTAAACAGAGTATATCAAGATTTTTCTGTTATTATTTTAAGACCAAAAGGTTTGTTGGGGAACCAAATATGGTTATTTTATGCCACCACTTTAAAAAATAATGTCTGTTCTTCTGTAAAATGGTTTTTTAATAGTTATATTATTAAGAATACTACTATGATGAGGAGTTTAACAACAATTTAATTTAACATGTTGTCCATTCATTTTAAAATGAATTCTTAAAATGCAAAAAAATAAAAAAATATGATTTTCAGACAAAAAAAAGAAACGTTACGACGAAAAACTATTTATGATTATTTGATGTTTCTTAATCATTAATAAATATTATCTCATATGTACAAACAGGCAGATTTTCAGACTTCTATTGAACACACAAGATGTTATTTTGGACGATTCTGGAGAACATGGATCACCAGGTCTTGAAATTGTAGAGTCATTAAAGTAATAAAAGAAACACTTAGAATATCGTATTTACTTCACAACTAATACACTGCTTTATACTGCTAATATATTTCGTAATAAAACAGCTTTATTAAATTCTAAATTTCCAAAAGCAAAATTCATTAATAGCCTTTGCTGTGTTATAATTTCATCTTTAATTCAATTAAAATGGCATTACTACAGATAAACTACGACAGAGTTTTGTGTACATTGGCTTAATTTAGTCTCTAAGCAATAACACTAATAAAGTAAAAATGGTGAAAACAAGCACACGTTTAAAAATCCAAAGCAGTCAGCAAAATGTCTGCGTAATGTGTCCTTGCACGCCTGGCTGTTCCTCTGTTCTCCAAAACGTTCTCAAGGGACAAAGCCCTGCAGTGAGACACGGATCCAGCTAGATTACAAAGTGAGAAATAATCATTCATTAACCTCTGGCCTGCAGGGTCTGCGGATCGACCCGCTCCCGAGACGCAGCACATTGTTCCCCGTCTCACTGCAGCTGGGTCAAGCCAATTGACTAAACTCATAATGATCTTAAAAGGATTAAGTGGACAAACAGGGCCGAGAGTTTCTTTTTTCAATTACACCACGAGTCATTTACATGAAGTGGAGCAGAGAGCCAATAACCCAGAGCAGAAACACCGCGGCCCTCTGGGAAAAACTGCCCGGAGCGGTTCTGCCTTCAACACAGATGGGATTTTACTGTGTGTGTGTGTGTGTGTACAGAGAGAGAGAGAGAGAGAGAGAGAGAGAGAGAGAGAGAGAGAGAGAGAGAGAGGGAGGGCTTGTCTTGTAATGTATTCTCAGGGGAAACAGTTTCATTCACTCAAAACAACAAAGAACTTAATCAATCTGGCAATTTAACGCAGCTGCAACATGAAAGAACGACTTTAGTTATTTTTCTGTTTAGTCCATTCACTAATTATTTTCTCACATGCTCTAAAAATAATCCAGACGTGTCATATTGAAACAACGGTCAGAATGTGAAATAAAAAAAAAAATATATAGCTTTAAGTCCTCTTTGTCTCTTCTCTACCATCATAAAACATGTCTTACATGAACACAAACTGTTTGGAAGTGAAGTTCTGCAGAGGTTTGATTTGATTACCCATAGTGCACTGGGGGACGTGTTGATGTACACCAGGAGTCTCTGTAAATGTGATCAGAGACAGACAACGGCGATTGATAAACTCTGGGGTGATGAGAGGATGAGAAAAATTGTGATAATAATGACCCTCCCCACCTCTCGGCGCTGATGTAAGCACTATTGTCACCTGTGTCCGTCAGACGGGGTCAGAGGTCAGGAGATAATGATGTTACGTTTTGATAACAGAGAGGAGGTGAGACAGGGATCGATGGCCGTGGGTCTCTGTCACCTTGAACAGAGGACGCCAAGCCAGTCTTCACATTCACATCCACAGAAAACTACACAGCTGTAGTATTATTCATTAATACTTCATGATATGATATAAGACAAACTACTTCATTATTGAATATTATATTTCTCCTATTAAACATGTCAAAAATCACTTTCAAAACATTCACAGATCAACATTTGTAGTTACATAAAGGATATAATAATGCAGAACAGATGTATTGAAATGATGTTGCGTATGCACAGTAAGCAAGTTGAAAACCACACTGTACCTTCACAGATGATGTCACAATGTTGTCCGCAGGACTTCAGATTGTCATTTGAGACGGTATGCCGAGCGGAGCGTCGTCACATGATCAGCTGAGGGTAACAAGACTTTGATCCCTGGATCTAGAATCTCAGAGAGTTGCAGATTCCATGTCAATTACACTCATCTTGAGAATTCACACTATGCTGGTAAACTATCCCACAGTGGACGTCTCAGAGCACAACACGTTCACATCAATCTCTACTCGTTCATTTATCTTACAGAATGCTAAAGCAAGCACAATATCTTTCACAAAAGTGTAGACCTTAGCTTGATTTCATATGGCATCTTTTTTGAGTTCTTGCTTTGGCTGTTACGATTACACATTAAAACCTACGCTCCAAATGTTTTGAATTCTATCAATTAAATACACAAGCACACACACACAAGCACACACAGTTGATGTCACTTAAAAAAATATGCATAAAAACGCATAATAAAATGCACTTTGAAAAAATAAACAAATAATGATAAAAACAAAATAAACATATAATTAAAAAACAACAAAGAATGAGTTTTCTGCAAAACTGTAGTGTGTGTGTATATATATATATATATATATATATATATATATATATAAATATATATGCCATATACTTGCATATGCCATATACTGTATATATATATATATAAATATATATATATATATATGTAGTATATGGCATGATTTCTATTCATATTAATAGAATAGAAGAGCAGAATTTTGCATAGCTTCCCATAGAAATAAATGGAAAATTGCTGTACAATTACAGTACTTGTGTGACGTTCTTGGGCCGACTGCAAAAAGCCTCAATATTATTGTACATAAATCACCTCACGAGCCTTAAACACAGCAGGCCAAAATGTCTGTTTCAGTTGCTCTGGTGTCTGGGAACTCAAAACCACAGTTGACAGCAAATGTCGTCTTCAACGTCAAGATGGACAGACTCTTCATGACAGCGCCAGACACGCTTAAATGTTTGTGTCGCTTCATACAAATGAGCATTTCAACAACCTGTGGCTCTGAAACTGTATGAATCGTTGACGATGGCTCATAAATAAAAGCATTTACCAAAAAGCTTGTCTATTCGGCACACCTGCTGGTGCTCTAAAGAATGACACTTAAATGAGCAATGCAAAAATACACAACGTAACTGAACATGTTGTGTCGAAGTACTCAAAGTGTACATAGTTTCTGTCAAATACGTATTTGAGTTTTTAAATAATGGTACTTGTCGTTTGACCCAAATATATCTTCAAAAACACCTTTCAGTTTACTAAAGCTATAATCTGTCATTTTTTCTGTCCCCATCACCATTTTTGTTTTAAATCGCAGTTTTGTTTTGTGTTCAAATAAAATGATGTCAAACTAACATTTTCCACTAAATCTAACCAAACAGTTCCATTTATTTAACATTACTTTAATGTCTACTTGCTTAATAATTCACTGTATCTTATTTTTCGCCAAAAGTACACTGTTAGATGTCGCTGTAGATTAGCAGCACATTACTGTAAAAATCCACAGTACAATACTGCATCTGTATATTACAGTAAAATACTGCAGCTCATAATGCATTCTGGGTAATTTTCATTGAGCGGGAAACTTTTACAGTAAATTTTGGTCTCGCTGTAACCTCGCTGTAGCTTTGCTGTAACGTGTAACGAAAGTGTGCCACAACGTCATCACGTCAAATCCCACAGAGCCCATCCTGGCTTCAGCTGGAGGAGGATAATCGATTTCTGGCAGTTTGGTAAGTTTTTAGTTTGGTTTATTTTATGTGTTTCATACAAAAAAATTATTTTGTTTTTGTATTTTGCACAACAGTTTGTCACAGTGTTGTTTTAAACGTGGAATGAGAGAGATATGGTCGTCAACAAACGTTGCTTCTACCTCAGAAATTAAACTAAGTCAGCCCACTGCAATGAAAATAGGATTATTTCAACCATTTATGAGGGTTTTGGTGAGTTTATTTTCTGTCGAATAGTTGAAGTTCGTTTATAATGGCAAGCTAGGTAAACCTCGCACTAGATAAACTCGCGTTTGTGTTCAAATAAAATAATCTTTGACCAATTCAACTAAGATTCCTCCTAAATAAATCTCATACGAAATAACAAAGTCACTGTAAAGTAGCCCACACAGCTACCAAACTGCTTCACACAAAATGAAACGTCATATTTAACTGTGATGAGTGCGATCCATACAGATTACTGCTGTTTTCATTGCTAACAGATTTATAAATGTGTTTGCGGCGCTTATTTCTGTATTTACGGTATATCCGCAGAAGCAGATATGATGTTCTTTAGAGTGTTTTACATTCAGTTGGCCAAAAAGTGTTGTATGACAATATATATGTAGCGATATTGCTTCCAACACCTCAAATCAATGCTCGTACTTTGCTAAAGAGCGCTGCTGACTCCGCCTTTACGTAATGACGCTGTACGGAAAGAGGAGTGCGATCAGCTTTAAATGCATTTCCAAAAACACATTGACTTTCGCTACACCAACGGTATAGAAAATGCAATCCCAAATATTTGAACTCTTAATGTTAATGTATACAGGGGAAAACATTTAAATGATCATTTTGCTACATTTTTGATTGACTATCTTAAGCGTATATAATAAACATGGTTTCTAAATTTCAGCAAGTAACATATCATTATATATTTCTTCTTACAGCTCTAACGTCACAGTTTGGTCCACTTTTGCACCCTGGGCTTATGAGTTTCTGTAAGTATTCACCATGTATATATAATACAACTTTTATTCAAATTTGTTTCTGGTTTTACTTCTGACTTTTTAGTAACACTTACAATAAGGTTATATTTGTTAACATAGGATGTTAATACATTTTAACATTTGGCAATACATTTTTAAATCAATCTATTTATCTCTGTTCACATTAGTTAATTCATAATGAATTCTCAAATATTATTAATGTTGAAAAATATATTGTTCATTGTTAGTTCATATTATCTAAACCATTAATAAATGTTATGGAATAAAACCTTATAGTAAAGTGTTACTGAATTTTCTTTCACCATTTACTTCACAATTTGTACTTATTTCAATGGCTAACAGATTTGGTTATTTTTGGCTTTTTGTGTTACAGTCTCACCATTGATATTTTGGCTAGATTTGGTCATTTTTAAACCAAGCAAGTCATCCCAGGATGTCCAGTTACAACTGCAAGTCATGTAGTTTCTCGACAAAAATACCCACACCCACACAACACTCTCACACAGCACCACACAACACTCTCACACAGCCACACACAAAACTCTCACACAGCCACACACAACACTGTCACTCACCCAAACACCAACACTCTCACACAGCCCCACACAACACTCTCATACACACACAACTATCTCACACAACCCCACACAACACTCTCACACACCCGCACACAACACTCTCACACAGCCCCACACAACCCTCTCACACACCCGCACACAACACTCTCACACAGCACCACACAACACTCTCACACACCCGCACACAACACTCTCACACAGCACCACACAACACTCTCACACACCCGCACACAACACTCTCATACAGCACCACACAACACTCTCACACACCCGCACACAACACTCTCACACAGCCACACACAACACTCTCACACACAACACTCTCACACAGCCACACACAACACTCTCACACAGCCACACACAACACTCTCACACACAACACTCTCACACAGCCACACACAACACTCTCACACACAACACTCTCACACAGCCACACACAACACTCTCACACACAACACTCTCACACAGCCACACACAACACTCTAACACACGACACTCAGTTTGAATGGAACATTTTAACTACAGACCAGTGTTTTCTTTGCCAGTGTTAGATGAATCCTGTCACTTTGTTGCTATTGTTTGTTTTGATATGTAATGTATGAATATTTTTGGTCACTTAAATGTTGTAATATATATAGTAGTCAACATTTGAAGTGGGTCAAAAAAGTTACAAGAATAGGTATTGTTCTCGCCTTTTTGATCCACTTTAAATGTTGATTACTGTACATAGTCATTATATGTTGTTAATGTAATACATCATTCTTCAATACTGTTTTAAATGTTTTAATACTTTTTGTTTCAATGAAATGATTCAATAAAAAATTTGCCTGGATTGCCTTTTGATTCATAATGTCAAGTATAGCAGTTTTATAATATTAATAACTACAGATTTATATACAAACTAGCTAAAATATATAATAATATTTGTAATTATTGCCAATACGAATTAAATAGTAATTTGTCAATATAGGTATTACAGTAAATTGCAGTAAAAATATAATAAAAATACAGTAAAGTACTGTGTTGTATCTATACAGCAATATTTTTTGTACTGTAGTAATCTATTACAGTACAGCACTGTAAATCAAAATACAGTAACTTACTGGCAACCGTGCTGCCAGTAACGTACTGTAAAAATACAAGCAAATCGTTAACAGTGTAGCTTTAAATCAGCTGTTTTTCTTCATCAATCTTCGCTTTATCCATCTTGTCAAAGCATGAGTGTCAATGCTGAATTCCTCTCATTTGCGAGAAAGTCACCGATAGCGCCCCGAGCGGCCATCCCCATATGTTCCGCATTAGACGGCGGGCCGTCCCTCAGTACTCCGCCTCCGTGCCTCTGAGTGGCTCAGCCTGTTGATGGACAGGTCCTGCTGAAATCTCGAGAGCGCTACATGGCCTCTTTGATACTATAGCTGATTTATTGGGCCTTGGCAGCAGTTGAGAATGTCTTGAGCGAGGAAGAAGCTCGTCTGTGTAAGAGGATAGCGTCTATCGTATAGCAGGCCGACAGGACAACAAATGCCGCACCATTTCCACATATTATTCCGGCTTATGAAGGCTGCGTTTCACCCGCTCCCTTCCGCGGACCAACACAGACCATATGATACCACAGCCACCATAACTGCTATTTAATTGCTTTCGGTATAGATGTACATGCTCATATGATTTTACACAAAGCGTTCTGCTGGTTCTTTCACTTTCTAGAAGTTACGCAGGTAATTGGAACTGGTTGCAGGGCGGCATTTACACATGAGCTCAGATAAATCGTTTTTTCCGTTAGAATGAAATGAATTGTTTTTAATCTGAATATATTTTGTGCGATCTATTTTTCGCTCTCTTTTGTGTGTGGAACAGCTCAAGTCTAGAATAGTATCATCCTTATTAAAACCTTCAATTGTTGGTAATGAACTGGACTAGTGTTTGGACATCCTAAACCCGACCAGAGGCTGCAAAAAAGAGCTAGTATTTTAATATGTTCAATATGTTTTTCCCTTCATTTGTATGATAAAATGTATATAATTTAATATCAACTCTCCTAATAAGGAGAATATTTAGGTTCTTTCAAAAGAATAATCTCTCAGTAAGAGATGCTAAACAGCATAAGAAGATAAAAAGTTACAGTAATTCCCAAGTAATATTACAATGCAGTATTTTGTTTTGTTGCTATGTGACTCTTCTCTGAAATGACATCGGCTGGAATTCTGTCATAGGAGCAGTCAGACGCAGCTGAGGGGAACTGTCTCCACTGTCAACTCGGAGTCAAGAGAGGTCAAAGGTCAAAGCCGTGTCACGGCAGTTATGTTAATAATGAAGTCTTCATGGAGTCAATCTGCTGATTGATAAGATGAGCCATTATTCCTT
Organism: Barbatula barbatula; assembly: GCF_947034865.1. Lineage (NCBI taxonomy): Eukaryota > Metazoa > Chordata > Actinopteri > Cypriniformes > Nemacheilidae > Barbatula > Barbatula barbatula. Next base: position 1,983,347 of record NC_136781.1, on the reverse strand, counting down.
GATCTAAATAAATCACGATCTACCCTAAAAAAAAAGCACACTTGACTACAAACAGCAAACCATACAGACTGATTCTAAAAAACACAAAGCTGTTTTACGAGATGGACATTTCGTCTGAATTTCTACGATGTCAATCGAACGAAAATGTGTGCTTATTAGAAAAAAGTAAGATTGAAGCCCCAACCCAAATCTAACGTCACTGGTGTGAAAACAGATTGTATGAAAATGATGCAAATTCATATAATCTCAGTTAGCCACCTCGAAAAAAGGTTACGAATTGCTGCAAAACAAATTTACTGTATATTAATATTTAAAAAAATGTTTGCCTTTGGTCTAACTTAAACAAAACACCCTGTATTTTACTGGTATTTTTAAAATAAAATGACAGAAAAAGACTGCAAAATTTGCAAACAAAAACATTTAAAACTTGTAATTTTACATGTAAAATTGCTATTTTATGGTATTTTATGGTATAAAGTTTCTACAACCACAGATTAATATGGCTGAACATACAGATTATATACAAGTATAAATTAGCATCATTAAATCTTTACTCTCCGCCCAACATTACTGCCACTTCAGAACAAACATCACTCCATCATGAAGCAAAACCTCAACATCGCCAGTTCATTCTGACATTACAGACACAGATGACATGAATATACAGACCGATTACATCAAGAATGTTATATCAATGGGACTCAACAGTACTGACAGTGGTGAGAAAATGGCCCTTTCCGACAGTGATATCCACTTCATAATTATACCATAAACTAATCCCTGTACCCATGAGAAATTGACATAAGCACATCCCCGTCCTGAGCTCTTCTCAAATTCGAAACCAAAACAGCATGCAAATTAAATCAGCTAATGGAGGATAACACCACACTAAACGGGGGATTGATAGGAATATATGCACATGTTCTCCGATGCTAATTTACTATCGGGTTACTGCGGCCATCATCAAAGCCATAGCGTTATTCCACAGCTGAACCCACACTCATTTTATTCATGAGAATAAACACTGGCACCTGCTCATTCCTGAGGTTAACGCTGACCTTTCAACAAGGCAGAGCAGGTAAACAAGGTATTTAGTGACATCAGAAGACGGTATAATCTGATTTCTGATGCATGCATGAATACTGAAGCCCTTCTGAGTGGATGTGTTTTGCATGTGAACAGTACAGACTGTGATTCAAATTATTGAGCAAGTCCTGACAGTCGTTCCACTTATAAACGCTCATAACTGACAGAGGAGATGTCACACTGAATTCGAATTGTGATTCATTGCCATCAATAACAGTCTAAGCATCATCTTTAGAGTTTGCAAACATGTCAAGGGGGCCTGAAGAGGTGTAAGCCACACCACAAGTATTTTTTATTTACCCTGCCAAAATTTTATTTTCTTGCAAAATATGATATAAATACTGTATGATGTAAATATTATATTTTATATACACTATGATGGCACAGCATGCGCAGCATGACTAATATGTTTGTAATCTACTGTTTTTAAGGGTGTCATCATATGTCATGACACAATAACACGATGCAACAATACGTAATACGTGATAGTTTTACCAACGGGCCCCGAACTCTCTCACTTGGCCCCTGGGCAACAGACCCTCATCCAGTCATCACACGTCCCCTTACACTCCATTACTCAGCATCCTGACAAAAAACACACTCACTGAAGTCCCGGGAAAACTCATTGTGAAGAAAAGCTCACCGTCATCCTTCTCTTGGTTGGAGTTTGCGGTCGGGCCTTCTTGAGCAGGTATTTCTCATGACAGAGGAAGGAGAAGAGCCAGAGAAATCAAACAGACCATGAAGGCTCTACTGTGACAGGAGGTGTGGATAGAAGACTGGGGGTTTATTACAGTAGAGCATCGATGATGGATTGATTTCATGGATTTCAGCTCCGCTTTGAGCTTTCTGATGAACATAAATCATCTTTTCAATGTTTAGCAGTTTCTCAACAGCCTGAACTGTAAAGCTAACGGTCGGTAACGTGAAGTGGCTTTCCTGCTTCTGATAAAACACAAAATAGAAATGCATACTTGGCCTGAAACTCAAAATATTCCCACATGAAAAATAGACTTATTTACTACAGTAAGGTATTTTAAAACTCCTAACATCATAGTGTTTTTAACCTTAGCATAGTAAATATTGAAATATACTTCAGTATTTACTACGGTTTATCAATTCACTAAAGTAAAGCACACACTGTAAAAAAATATTTGACAGAAATTTACTGTTTATTATTTTATTTTATTATTATTTTTGACTATTTTTAAAATTTGGTAGGCTGTAAAACTCGCAAAACAGAAAAATATATGAAAAACATGTTTTTTTACTGGTGCTGTGGAGAATTTTTTTTTTAAATACAGTAAAACATCAAATGACAGAAAAAAAAATGTCTACAGTGAGTGTGACGTAACAAAGTGTACTAGTTTCTATAATTCACTTCAGTAAACAACAATTTACTACAGTAAATACTTAAGTAAATCACAGTACTTTTTCCATGTGGGTCATTAAAGCCATTTTATTGTATGAATAATTTTCTTATTTTCATGTAAATAAAAGCAAGGCTGCAAGAATCAGACATTCACTGGTTGAATTTGTATTATTTCTGACTTATTTAAGGAATGTTAAGGGCATTGGGGCTTATAGAATATTATACATGACATCTAACCTGACTAACCCATCCAGTCCTTTAACCATAACTAAAAACGAATCCCATCATGGTTAAATCCATGCAGTTCACATTTAGCTCATCATTTTTCTGCAATGACACCAACTCACTATAGCCTACAACACTGGGAACGTCTGATTTAAACCCAATGCAAAAGTTCAGTACAGGCAAGCTGGTTAAAAAGCAAACTAATGGTGGCTAGCCGTGCCTGCAGCGTATCTGCAAACACATTGTGTGCCGTGCATTGGCAGTATGTTTGTTTACACATGGACTGAGATAATTAGGCAGAAGTAATGAGCGAGCTACGATGACAGCCGCGGAAACCAGATCCTGCTGCTGTACGTGATCCTCCGGCCGCCTGAACAACTGCAGCGCTGGCCTGTCACGTCTATTTTTGCCCACCGGCTGCTGAGGAACTTATGGCGCCAGCCCCTCAGCGTTAGAGCTGACTGGGCCGGTGTGGTTATTTGCCCCCCTGCAACCCCTCGACTCCTGAGAAGTGAGCCGAACACCACGCTAAGAACACAGTCAGGGCAGGTCAAGCAGCGGACAGCAGCGACTGACGTGAGAAATGCATATGCCACATAACCTGCCTGTGACGTCTCCAGAGACTTTTGTCATTACAGGGAAAATGCCGGACGCAACGACAGATGGGGCTGTACTACAGGTGTATCTGAGCTCTCCGAACGATAGTCCCACTGTGCAGAGATTGTGTACTCGTGTTGGGATGCCAAGGTACGTGTTGTGATCTCAAGCGAGATTTGAGTGGCTGAGCGGACACATTGCGTTCATACCCCAACATGTCCTGCATCAGTCCCCGAGGACTTCATGGCCTTTCTTAAATCGACAGTAAAGAAGTGATGTGATAGTTCAGCCCAAAATAAAAACTCTGTCATCATTTACTTGCCCTCATGTCATTTCAAACCTCTGTCTCTTTCTTCTGCAGAACATGAAAGATGTTTTGAAGAATGTTGTTAACCGACACCCATTCACTTCTATTGTATGGACACAAAACCAGTGCAAGTGAATGGCTGCCGGCACTTTCTACAAAATATCTTTTTTTGGGTCCTGCGAGAAAAAAAATTCATATTTGAAATTAAGAGAGACATTGTGAATTATCCATTTAATGTCACTTGTAGTGTAAAAATCTCATGAATAAGACACGTCACGTTTTCAAAACTCATAGCACTCATAATATAACCGTTCCTTTATTTCATTCGATTTGTAATGCACATACTGTATAAATAAAACCAGTTGGGACAGTTGGGTTATAACCTGATCACTTTATTGCTCCCTGAACTCTCTCTACGTCGCTTTGGATAAAAGCATATGCTAGATGACTAAATGTAAACCTTTCGAAACAGACAGCAAGCAAAAAGTCCAATATACTCACAATGAAAGAAGGTCGGTAGCCATTTACAGCGAGCAGCCATCTAGCAACGACCCCTAGCAACCACACGAAACAACCTAGTAACCACATCGCAAAGCACTAAAAAACATTCAGAAGTAGTTAACTGCAATAGAAACATGTGGAAACCAAGCAAAGACAAAACACTTTCTTTAAAATGTATAAAATGTGGAATTTTACATTTTCGTAAGGAAAATAAAAATGTGATCATCAATTGACCCTCACATCATTTCAAATCTATGTCCTGTATGACTTCTGAAAAACAAGAAGATATTTTGAGAAATTTGTGGTTTTGCGTCCACACACAATGGAAGTCAAAGGGTTCAAACATTTTTCAAAATATAATGTTTGTGTTCTGCAAAAGAAAGAAAGTCAGCTGTGAAATGGCGTGGGGAAGAAATGACACAACCTCCCCGTTGAATAACACAGATTTTCTTAATCTGAAAATACGTGTACATTTTGTTTGAGCCTGCAAATACACAACTAAACCACCAAACGCATTCAAGGCATGTTGATGCAGAGGGAAGGCGAATATGATTATTGACAGAACATTTCAGCTTATCAATAATCAGTAAGGGATCTGGCTGTAATCATTAGAAGCTTGCAAACCTAAACCGCCAGCGTCTGGCCACATTGCAGTTCCTGAAGAAGGTGGCAGATGACACCTTGGATCTTTTGAAGGCAGACACTAACATTCGAACGGGTCGAGGTACTCTGAGGGGGGCGGCTACTGCTGACCTCCACATGGCATTCATTCCTTGCCGGTCTTGTGTGCGAAACATTTGTGTTGACACCCTGCAATGTGGCGTTGATGAGTTAATCTAGCAGCTGAGTGTGTCCTTTACCTAAGAGGTCCTCCAATAAACCCACCTCTCTCTCTCTCTCTCTCCCTCTGTCATCTCCCCTCTGTGACAAAACAGAAAAGGACATTCATAAAAATCAGTGGCATTCTGAAATATTAGGAGCTGCTTCATAATGTTGTGAATCATTTCACCAAATGTAGTCACTAGTAAGTGGTCTTACTGTGTCAGGATAAATGATGGGTGGGGGGTATACTGAAAATAAAAGGTTTGTGCTAACCTTGTAAAAACACATAAAAAATGCACCTAAGATGATTGGCTCATTGTGGACCCCTAATGTTCTGATGGATGGAGATGGACAGTCGACCCAAACCGAATGGTGGTTCAGGCCTATCAGAACCTTGAGTGTGTGTTTGTCATTCCAGGTCGACTTGACTTAAGCAGAATTAGTGTTGGCTATTACTTCAGCATTTCAGGATCTCGACCGGGGTGTGCATCAACTTCATATGCTAAATATAAGCTTAGAGTGTTCTGCTATGAATCTGAAACCTATCCCGGCAATCATCCGCATATTGTTTGGCTCATGCTGGTACAGAATTAGAGCTCCTAAAAGAAGTCAGTATCCTTGTCAAGCACCTATCACTTAACTGAGAATGTCCATATGATATAATGCATATTAGAGAAATGAAGGTACCGTAGCATTTTTTAAAGGACACGCACACATATAATGGAAACATTTTTAATGGTACCAGCAAACTAAAAATCAAATACGATATTAAATTGTTGCATAACCCTTTTACATGCGGGACTTAAATAAATGACCCGACAGCACTCGTGGCATGAAGGATCCATCGCTTGCATAAATGTCTGCACCTGGTAATACAAGTTAAAATAAACACACTCTTTACAGCCACAAGACTTAAATATCATATGTGTTTACGTGAGACTACTGTGGTTGAATTACTAACTAACCTTGTATGTGCAACTAAAACAACACCAACAAAGAAAAAAATCATCTAAACTGATTCAAAGCACAAATAACACACACATTTTCAGTAAAAATATGTGAGTGCTTTAACAAATACAAACTAAACAATTCTTAAGTATTGAAGAATTTTCCTCTTTTGTGTAGTTAAACAAATCTATGTGGCGATAAAATAATATTACATTAAACCCAGATCAGCTGTTTAAGAGCAGACTGTTAAACTAGACACTGTTTTTGTTGATTTTAGAAGATTCCCACGAAGGTCTTCAAATCAAGAGGAGAATCCCAGTCATGTCATTGTGACCTTGTTAAAAGTGTTTATTAAAACAACAACTCGTGTCTTTTTTAACAAGCGGGCACATGCCTTCGGGGGCGAAAATCCTCTGAAGCAGGACATGTGGTATGATCCAAATGTGTGAGGCAGCAATCCGCAGTGCGGGAAAGTCCAAATCCCTCTCAGCAGGGGTGCACTTAATGACTGCCACTAAAATAGATGTATATACAGTAAAGATAAAGAGAATTATGGTGATGTCGTGCTTGGAACGTTCTCTTTGATGCCCGTGTCATTGCAAGAACGTTTCTCGGTGGAAACTTAAGGCAGAAATGGGGCAGGCGTGAAGACACTGTTTATTTGTTAACACTTTCAAGCCATAAAACAGGTTGTTAAAAAGATATATGGCAGTGTTTGCTTTGAATATCTGAGTGTTTGTATAAGACATGGTGAGAAAAGGCATAGCTCAATTGTGTTTATGTCATCTGAAAGCCACAGCTTCAGACCCTTGTGCTATCTGTTCAGCGAGGTCATCCGATTTAACCTGTCAACACAAAGATAACCCTCACTGATGAAAGATACTGCTTCCCACAAACACTACAGTTAACACATAGCTATAACATAATGCATATCCTTCCTAATCATGAACAAAATATTAAGGAAAGAAAAGAAATAAACAATAGCAAAAAGAAAACACCAAATAAATAATAAATCAATCAATCAATAAATAACGAAAAAATAAACAAAAAACAACTAAAATAAACACACATAAAATAATAAACCAATAAATGAATGTACAAATCAAAAAAAAAATAAACAACAATAAAATAAAAAGCTATAAAATAATGAATCGATCAATAAATATAAAAATAAACAAATAATTGATTTTTTTATCATAAATAAAATAAAACATACACTAATAAATAATATAAAAATAACCAAACCATAGGGAAAATAGTCAAATATTTAATGAATCGATAAATAATAAGAACAAAATAAAACCCCAATAAAAATATTAAATCAAGAAATAATACAAATGAATAATAAAAAATTAACTACATAATAATTCCTGTCAATAATAAAATACAGATACATTTTTATATTTTAATGACAAACATCGACATTGTACTTTAATATTAAAACAGCCTGAAGATGTGGGAAATAATAGACTGATACGAAGACTCACAAATGAGCGACAAATGACCCCAGTCACGGTGTGTGATGATTTCATTTCCTGAACAGTGAACTGTATAGCCAATGGTGAGGCAGGAAGTTCAGTCAAACACCTTTGGGTCATTAAGCAAATGAGAGAAAGAGATAAAGAAAGAATCAGTGAGTGAGAGAGAGAGAGAGAGAGAGAGAGAGAGAGAGAGAGAGAGAGAGAGAGAGAGAGAGAGAGAGAGAGAGAGAGAGAGAGAGAGAGAGAGAGAGAGAGAGAGAGAGAGAGAGAGAGAGAGAGAGAGAGAGAGAGAGAGAGAGAGAGAGAGAGAGAGAGAGAGAGAGAGAAATGGGGTCATTTGTCAATACTTCGCACTTTTATGTCTGTATTGATATGTACATATTGTTTCTTATATAGGATACTCTTATTTTATTTTATACAGAATGTTTATATTTAATCTTCCTGCTTTGGCAATGTAAAAAAAAATTTTATCATGCCAATAAAGCTTTTTTGAATCTTGAATCTTGAGAGAGGGAGAGAGAGGGGTATTGGGCAAACCCTGCTGAGCTCAAAAGATTCATTTCTAGGGCAGGGGATTGACTGTCAGAAATGAACCAACGATGTGACCAAAATAATTCAGGAAATAACATATCTTTTGAAGAAATGGTTAATGAAACACGAGCTGCAACGAGTTTCAACCAAAACAGAGTTGCTGAACAAATGTAAAATCATCGCATTTCTCTTGGTTCAAGGAGAATTCTCAAATTCATGTAACATTACATAATATCAAATCTGTCTTGTTTCAGCAATGCATATTTCATTATTAAAACCAAGCGCAACAGTGGTGTGAGATATTGATTTTAGTAGCAGACGTATTGCCGCACGAGTAACTACAGATTAAAGTTCAGCTTGTTCATAATTAATTGGATATTGATTTTTATGTAATAAAAATGTGACCGTCAAGCTTAATAATGTAAGTATTGACATCTTAGTTGCCATGGTGATGGTCTAATATCTCACAAATTACATTTACACCAAATTGACTTTAAAATGAACATCTGGTAAAGCAACCATTTTGTGTAGCAGAATGAATCACACTGATCTGTTTGTGTTGATTTCGGTTTTAAAGTGTTATGATAATAAGTTATTCTTCAAGAATAAAGACATGTCCCTATACTGTCTATTTTGAGGTCTGTCAGTGATCAGGCCGTCATTTTGGGCTGTTGTCACAAATCACAGTCCATCCCACAGGCAGATTAAAGACACATGAAGGACCCACACACATGCAGAAAGACACATGTTAAAACAAGAAACACACTTGTTAAGCATCAGTGAACAAAAGCGTGCACATACAGCTGGTTATTAAGGTGTGTGTCGGGTCCTGGTCCAATGCCATCTGGCTCTTGCGCTCTCCGGAGGCTGGCACAACGCCATCACCTTACTTCCATCGGGCCGGTAATGCCAGTTTCTATTTCTACAGACAGAGCAAATGGCTGGGAGTAGACTTCACACAGCGGCACTAGACTGAACGCGGCTCGAGCCAGGAGCAGGTTGCGTTCATTGTCTGCCACAACACAAGGCCTGTGGGGGAAGCTATTTCTGCAACAGGAAGTGAAGTGAACTTCTAAAGGAAGGTGATCAGGGGCAGAAAGGAGAAGGGCTTGGTGAAATTCACCGTCTATAGGAATGAACAGGGTTAAATAGGAAATACTGTAAATCTGTTAAACACAAGGTTCATTGTGGCGAATAAAGGCTAAAAAAGCAAGAAAGAGATGGCTCTTTTTAAAAACCTTTGACAGAATCGTTCTTTGCGTAACCAAAGATGGATCTTCTATGGCATCTCAGTGAAAAACCTTTAAATTCAAAAGTGAAGAGTGGCTTGACTGAAATGTTTTTGATGAAGGATTTCTAGATGTATTGTGGTCATATCAATCTAGTGTCTGTTGAATTTCAACAAAATCAAATCTTGGGAGTTATAGTCATCTAACAGGAATGTGAAATATCTCATAAAAATGTCATAAAAATCTAAAAACTAAAATAATTTTGTAATGGTCTCTTAATTCTTTCCACGGATGTGATAATTGTTGAGAATATGTGGAGAAAATTATATATTTTGTGACGACAAAATAAAAACGACTTAAATAAGAGCAATTCTATAGGCAAAGCGTGACAACACTAAACAATAAGAAGCATTTAACTGATTCATTTTAATATTTTTGTCACAATTCCCATAGTCTGCGTTTGACACTATTAAAAATTTGATTAAAAATATAAATAAAGTGAACATTTAGTTTTGAATAGTAGTGAATAGTACATCAAATTACTGATTTTATTTTAAAATCTCTCCAATATTTGTTTTTCAAGAATTCCAAAAAGCTAAACAAGTTAAAAAATGGTTGGGTTGATGTTAGGTTATAATCTTATGTGTTGATTTAATCTTTGTATCTTGCATTCTAGCTGTATTTGAAGAGACGTGAAGCGAAAATAGCTTTTTATAAATTTGGAAAAATATTACATATAACTTTGTTGACAAGGGTTGACAAGTGGTTTTACCAAGCCAGTCTTGTGTAAAACTAAATATTAAAACTTAATATAATATTCAATGATGCTTAAGTTAAAATGATATTTTTGAGGGTCAAATCAAAACACAATTTTCTGTGCATATTCCCTGAATATTTTATAACCTGAGAGTGTTTACACAGAAGGATATGAGTTGTACACACCCTCAGTCAACACTAAACAGAAGTCGGACCACCTTGGCAGGCCATCGCGTATTGTTTCTCTGAACGGATATCGAGAGCCGTTTCCACGGTGGCATTACATTATGAGACATCTGCTGGTGTGTGGAAAGCACCTGTTTCCACAGTGATATGGGCAGGGCCTTCATCGCACTCGTGTGCAGTTGTGGGATGTATTAGTTGCGGCCGATCATGTGCAGAGACAGCCTTCGCCCCTGGGCCTCCACACACTCTCAAATTCCCTATTAAAACAGTAACAAGAGAGGCTTGAACACAGCCGTGTGTGTGCGAGCATGTATGCGTTTAGCTGCAAGGATTTGCTCCGGGTGTGTGTGGACTGTATGTGTGTTGATCATTCATAGGTTTGGTCTCGGTAAAGGGGAATTTTTTTGTTAAAACACGTCCTATCCGGTCCCGGCTTAATGTGTAGAGATGAAGGTCAGAAATGCATATGCAGACGTGATTAATGCAATCCCGCTGTACGTACGGTACATTCCCTTATGTCTCGTCCCGTGTTAGTGTGGTGCTCAGACCTCCGTGACCAGTGAGCAGCTTTCACATATCCTGTTATGTGCACATTTTAGCAATGATTTAATATGTCGAGTATATATTTATATTTATTATCAGAAACCACAAGAAGCTGCTCAGTCTCATACATGCTTCGATTCTTTAAAAAACAAAACAACTGAATAAGGGAAGTCATACATCTGTGACAACATGAGGATATGTAAACTATGAGAGTAAATAGTGCAATACGTCAGGCAAACAAACAACAGCGAAAAAGATTCTTCTTCACTTTTCTTTAGTCCCAAACAGAAATATGAACTCGCATCATGCATTGCTCTCCACATCATATTCTCTCTAAATTCACACATACACCATCCCACCTAAATATGTTCAGCCATGCTATCAATCTAACAACACACCACGTGAACTTTAGTGTTCACATGATCTGTGGACATTTACTGTAGCTGAAGCTGGCCGTATCCATCTGCTGTGACCTCCACCCACGGCCCGGCTCAGGTTTATCACACTTGGGATGGATACAGATCTGGATGGGTTAAACCAGCGTGGCAGTCATGACTCAATGTACTTTTGAGAGATACTACAGCGTTAATAGGGTGCCAGGACACAAGGACACAAGGACAAAGAGCTTATAACTCCAACATTCAAACAGCTTATGACAGACAAACGCACTTATGTGAGAACATGTGAGTGGGAGCAAAAGATCTTTAACGAAACCAAATCATCACAATGCCCGGCGCGTCAACGGTGTGGGCATAAACGGAAGCTTGTAGTTTTATTTCTGGCTCAACTTTCAAGCACAGCGCTACCAAAAAGGCAAGTTATGGGCCAGACGAAATGAAATATCACGGCCGGGAGCAGATCAGCCCGGCTCTCCCGCCCGCTTTCCACTTTAATCCATAAAGGACACAGACGCATTGTGGTACAGCGGGGTGTGGAGGCCAGACTCGTTCTCACTTTTTATGTTCAACTCGGTCTCAGATTTCCTCGCTCTCCAAAACCAGTGGAAACAAGTTATGCTTGGAGATGAGCCACCTACCAGACCAATAAACCAAATTAAGTTCTAATGCCTGTGTGCGTTTGCAAGTGAAGGTTTTCTGCACAGAGAGGGATGAATGTTAAAAATAAAAGTTCAGCACTTTAAATGATCTTTGGCTGGTATCTCGTGGGAATGCAGTTGTGTTTTGGGTTGACTGTTTTCAGTCTTTACAGTGGATCTGGCATGGCAGGTGTGAGGAGATTTAGACATCATCATTTAGCAAGTCAAGGAAGACATCAAATCATTTCCCAGGGAGAGAGAAAGAAAGAGAGAGAGAGAGAGAGAGAGAGAGAGAGCACGTGCAGGCGATGAAAGTGATATGTGCTGCAGTTTGGTCAGTGATGGTGTATCTTTCTGACAGTACAACATTTCCCAACATTTTTCTTACTGAATTACACTATCAAGTCATTTCTTTCACTCTCTCTCTCCTTCTGTCAATCTTTCCTTTCTTTTAGTTTAAATTCATTCTGTGTTCAAGACACCTAGAATTGGGATATTTCCTACCATAAACCCAGAAGTAACGCTTGGATTAAGTAACATTCAAAGCATTTCAAACAATGAATGGATTAATCTTATTAATGATGCTAATGATTTAAACTACACGATATTAACATTAAAACAATGCCTTTCTAGAAAGGATTTCAGGGTTTAGGTGGGAAATATCCTAAATCCGAGGTGTCTGAAACGCAGCATTAGAACCCATTATAATAAAAGATTTCTCCTCACTGGTTGAGTCGCGTTACTACAAGAGGTGTGTTGTATCGCGTCCAGAAAATAATAACTCGGGAAATAATGAAGGGAACATTTAAAAAATATTTTCAGATTTTACCATTTATAGAAATGTTTAAAAGTCAATTTTAATTTTTGTTTCATTCTGTGAACTAACATTATTTCTCCCAAATTTCAAATAAAATATTATTTCTATTTGCGTTTATTTGCAGAAAATGAAAGTGTTGAAATTAAGAGAAAATACTCTCTGTATTTTTTCAGACCCCAAATACTGCCAAGAGATGTATGATACATGGCGAAAATACACAGTTTCTATAAATGTTAATTAGACTAAAATCTAAACAATTTTTCAACCACTTAACCATTTTGAACTAAGGAGACTGAGGAAAAAAACTCCCAGGAATATTTTTGGTCCTTCCTTTAGACATACTCATTCATTTTCCACGTCATCCTTTGATCATTCCACCCGTTCAGCAGCAGTGATTCCGAAGCTGTTTTTTCATCTCCCGCTCAGCTCAGCGCTGACCGCGGAGGGAATGCGAGGCAGGGACGGATCGTCAGAAGGGATTCCAAATCAATTTGTCAGGTCAGACGCTGAAGGCCTGATTGCTGTTTGTTCGATGAAAAAGCGGGAATGCTCAGGTGACTGACGTGGCAGCTGCGGCCGTTTTACAGGGGGGATTTGGGAGAGCATCCCAGCGCTGGGCAGCCATTCCCTTCCGGAACGCTGGCCCCATACCAGTCATCCATCAGCAGGGATTTCTACTCCCACTCGCTTGGATCCATACAGGACGTACAGCTTGGGCTCTGTTGGAATATCTTGCTGGCCTCTGCCAGATGAGCGACTTTCAGCTTCGGGATGATCTTAAATGTTCTTAGGGTCAACAAAGAATCTAACCAAGGAACCTTTTTGCTAATGCATATGTTTTATGAGTCGACGTTTTCTTTCGAAACTTGAAAATAACTTTTTATACTACATTTTAACATTGCTACATCACTGTACAGCAGATATCAATACTAATGATGCACAAAATACTAAAACTGGTGATGTTTCTTAACATTTTCGGTATACAGAACATAAATTAATAGCATTTTTATGTCCTCTTCTGATATCAGCCCTGATCATCAGCTGTTTTTAAACTATCGGCCAAAAGCCGATACTGTTAAAAATATATTTTATCGACCGATACCGATTATTGACCGATATATCGGCACATCTCTAATCAATACGTTTCTTTCTTTCGATACCATAGAAGAACCATTTGGTTCCATAAAGAACCTTTAACATCAGGCGAAAAAAGGTTAGTCAGATTATAAAAAAGTAAGAAAGAGAGGGTTCTTTAAAGAACTGACTGGACTGAATGATTTTTTTCTATGGCATCGCTGTAAAGAACCTTTTAAGCATTTTTATTTATAAGAATGTACTAGAGAAATCGTGAAGCATGCTGAAGGAGGGACAGAAGTTTCTTGATAGCAATGCCATAGAAGAACCATTTTTGGTCCTCCAAAGAACAATTCAGTGAAAGGTTCTTAAAAGAAGCATTGCTTTCTTTATTTTATAGTCTGAATACCTTGTTTTCACTACAAAGAACCTTTAGTAAGGATGTTTGTGGATGTCAAAAATTATGTATGGACCCATACAGACAAAAATGGGTATTTAATAGCGTTATTTTTTAGTGTGTGGATTCTTTGAAGTAGCAGAAGAAAAATGGAATTCTGAAGAATCGAAGAACCAAAATAGAAACAATGATGGAACCACAGAAAAATAAACCAAGGCATCAGACACAGACAGCTTCCCAAAATATTCTTTGTCAGACTCTACGGTTCCATGTAAAAGAACCTTTAACATTCTTTAGATTCCTTCCTAGTTGAAAAGTGCTCTGTGGGGTATAAAAAGTGTTCTTTTGAGAACCTTTAACTATAAGGTTCTTTGGGGAACCCTTCTAAAAAAACGTTATTTTTAAGAGTGTAGGAACAATCCAGATCCAGACTCAAGAATGATACCACCTGGAATAATTTCTCATACATGGACATTATCATTAGTCACATTTTTGTTAACTTATTTCTTTCATCTTTACTTTGCAAAAAGTGAGAATATATAGCAGAAAACTGACTTTCGAGAGAGGTGGCGTAAACATAGAACAGTCTCCTTGGTGAATAAAATCAAATGATTACCGAAAGATGAGGATCCATCATTTCTATCAAAGGAACATGTATTAACATATGGCTACAATTAATGCAGTTTTCAATCAGCTTTGATAGAACGGACTAATACACTACAGTTCTCCATTTGTCATGAAACACATACCACAGAAATATGGTGTTCCATTACAGAGACGTTTTTCATTGATCTTGGGAGTATTTAATAAGAATTTATATTCCAAAGAGACATTTTTCAAGAGTTGTGTCTCAGAATTAATAGAGTTTTGCATGCAACGGTTAGACTATACAACAGGCCAGGGTCTTAATGGAAAATGCACATGTTTGAAACTAAAGAGCCGAAACAAAAACTGAGGTTTTTAGCATTTCAAATATCATCAGAAAAAACTGAAACAGCCATTTCGTAATAGACACATCCATATTAGCTTAATAGATACAGTTACTTAAAATAATTAAATGAAAGCTTTAGTCGTTTATATAAGACGTGGAGTGGAATTGAGTCTGATACTGTGTATCAACATTTGCAAACTACAAAGATTTGTCCCAAACCCACAGACTGCATTCAACAGGAACATTGCGTTCTTTTGATATCACTGAAAATGATTTATGAATTTCCAAAGCAAGCAGTCCTTTGTTCAGTAATGAACCCAGAGAGCAGAACTATATTTGTTGTGACACCGTTGACCCGTGACTCAGAAGGTCTGAGCGTGTGATTAAGGAAGCGGCCGTGAGTCTGAGAGAGTTCAGCTGAGAGAGAGCGAGAGAGATGCTCTGATGTATCACAGAGTTTCATGCTCCAGTTCATCACCAGAAATCAAGGCCCCGTGTCTGTCATCAACTTAAGAAACTCATAAGTCTCTTTTTGTATCTGAAGCTCAGGTCCAAACGCTCTCAGGGTTTGGTTACAAGAGAGCCCTGGACAAAGACTGCAAAGCCATGTATCTTCTGGAAACATCTTCAGAGGAAACGCTGAGGTAATATCTGTCTGCGCAGATCGAGATGATTACAGATTTAGATTTTGCTTAATTTATGATCTCTGCAGGTTACAAAAAAGTGTTATTTAAACCCCCTGTTAGTGACACTACAGAAGTTTAACACGGCCATTACAGTTACCGTGATGGACGGACATTTTATTTCACTTTAATAGCTCAAACTATTGTAAGTAATATATTAGAGCTGTCACAATATCATATTTCACTACATCACAATATCTGTTCAAATAATGAAATAAAGCTATCAGACAAATTCATCTTTTATTTTCTGTATTTTGCTTTTTATCTTTTTTTGGCCAAGACATTAGACTCAAAATGGGTTTTTGGGAGGCAACGATTTATAACAACTGTGGCTCTTAAAGAGACATTCACCCAAAAATGACAATCATTTACTCATTCTCGTCTCATTCCAGTTTTTTTCTTCTGCAGGTTTTGAAGGATGTTAGTAACCAAACATCATTGGAATCCATTGACTTCCATTGTTTTATGAATCCAAAACCTTTATCTAAATATCTCCTTTATTGTTGCACAGAAGAAAGAGTCATATGGCTTTGAACAACATGAGAGTGAATACATGATGACAGAAATTTTCTTTTTAGTGCCCTGTCACCATATCAGTGTATTATAATATTTTTAAAATGATGGTTACTTAATATTAAAGCCCTACACCTACCCCTAACCTCACTATTAGCCTAAACTTCATGAATAAAAATGAATTTTAAGACTTAAATCAATTTTATTGAAAACAAATGCCTTTATGATCTGTGATGTAATAGAAAAAGATTAATGAGCAGTTTCAGCGAGAGGTGGATTATTGCCAAAGCTATAGACACTCTGTGCCTTTTGCCACTGGAGTCACTGTTGAAATGGCATCGTTCTTACACTTTCTCTATTCCAATCACAATTTGGTGGGCGGAGTGCACATATTCTCATCTCCACTAAGACTTATTATGCTTACACCATTTACAGCCCACTTTCTCAGTTTCAGCTTGAAATATTTGACCCTGCATGTGACACATCATTTACAACCAGCTCGGCAGTCACAATTAAAGCTTATAGTATCACTTGTACAACGACACACAAAATGACTATGTGTGTGCAAATGGCTGCTGCGGCCTTCCTTTCTCTCGTCACTCGTCCCGCTTGCTGTCCATAGTGTAATTGTGTCCGATTTACTTGCGCTCTGTGAAACGGCGGTACCCTCCAGAGAACCGTCACGCCTGTTTACATCTGAGGGTTCTGATGTCATTACAAAGGGTTCAAGCCTTTGATAGCCGGTCCTCTGGAATGTTACGCTCGGATATCACAGGAAGCTCAGCTGGCAGGTACAGTAGAAATCTCACTTTTATTGCCTGGGGCCCATTACAAACCATCGCCGCTGCCACGCCGGACCACCTTCAACCCCCCGCTTAAGCCGGCGAGGACGTTCTCACGCCATGAAATTTCATGGTGCCGCTCGGTTTGGCTAATCTCTCAAAGCACAATAAAATCCGCGGCGTCTCAACATTTGCACCCCCGAAGGAATGCAAACAGTTTATTGATCTATTTACAGAGAGAACATATGCTCACGCTTCTGCGGCACACGCGAGTGCTGATTGGTTGAATGGCAAATGGTATTATATCGCTAGAAGACTGTAGTGGGTTGGTTGACCAGGCTTACGGTTAACAAAGTAAAATAATAAATACGTATCCGAATTGAACATGACGTGCAGAGGTATGCATGAGACCCGCGTGTTAGAGGCATCCATCCTAGCCGAGCGATCCGTCGTGGCAGTTTTGCTATATCCACGTGCCAAAATCTTTCTGGAGCACGTTCAAATCCCAAGCAAAAAGATAAGCGAGCAACACGAATACTAACACATTTAAAAGATAGTTTTACATCGTAGACACACGCTCAATTTCCATCACTCCACATTCATCTTTCTGACTCTAAAAGGAACCGAGTGAAAGGCCTGTGGCACGCTTATGATGTCACATGGATACAATGTATAGTATAATGCAATGAAAGTCACTTTGGGTTAAAAGCGTCTGCAAAATGCATAAAAATTAAAATATGTAAACGTGGACCGATCAGGCTTAGATATATAGCATTTCTATCTGATCCCATGGGCTGCATGGCACTCACCGGCTCGCCTCCTGACAGGACTACAAATTTATCCTGTGCTTTACGATATCCCCAAAAATCACTTCAGAATGCTTTAACAACATGTGAGCATGCGGCGTATGAGCACATGTGCGGAGCGGCTGTGCATCTGTGCTTTCTCTCCATGGCATAAATCGCTGTATAATGAAAGAACCATTGCCTCAAAAACCACCTTACATTGACCGATTATCCAAAACAAGCCTCAAGAAATGTTTAGTAATATTAGTCCACACATCACTAAATAACTCTATACATTGTTTTAAAGCTGCTCAATTAAACAAATATCCCAGATATTATAATTCAAATGTGTAAATAGCAACAGGTATCGCAACAGTATTTCATTCCAATTCAATTCATAGGAAAACAATTTTATGATGTGGTGATGGTGATTTCATACAGTATAAATGGATACATAAGGTGAGAATAACACAAACCCATACGAATATTCATTAATATTGTTCAATTAAAACCATTTTTGTGTACATGAACGCAATGGCGATTCATTGTTTTAGTTTTAACACTACAGAAACCAACAGAAGATTTAAAACCTAATCAAAACATGCTAAACATCTTCAAGACTGAAATGAAAAATATATTAATAAACAGA
This sequence comes from Barbatula barbatula, assembly GCF_947034865.1. Taxonomy (NCBI): domain Eukaryota; kingdom Metazoa; phylum Chordata; class Actinopteri; order Cypriniformes; family Nemacheilidae; genus Barbatula; species Barbatula barbatula. The sequence goes on along the minus strand of NC_136781.1, from coordinate 1,965,096 downwards.
ATCAGGAATGAGGGTGAAAATGGTCTTTAATGCTAACCTGAGAATTATCAGCAGTCCGATCCACAGATTTTGCCTCATGTCAGACCTCGTGAACATGTATGTTGTAAAAACATAACCTGAAAATCCAATAGAAATTATATGCACATGTATTTATTTTTATCTGTAAAGCTCATTTGAATCAATATGCATTGGACATTATATAATTACAACTGAACTGAACCATAAACAGATAACAGTTAAACTACTTCTACATTTTAATTGATTATTACCTGATGTAAAACTGTACAGCGGTACAGCGGTACAGCAGTACAGCGTTCCAGGACTTTTGATGAAAACGTATATTTTGGTCCATTCCATACTGTAAAAGAAACATTAGTATTTCTACACAATACTGTTTTAGCATGTGTTATAAGTACACTGTATACAGCTGCAGGCAAAATTAAAAACTGTGATAAAAAATCAAGATAAAATTGATATTTTTGCTAAGTACGTGTAGAAATAATGATGGTGTATTGCATACAAGTGGATCTAGAACTCGTTTTCTATGCAGAATTTGAGGTCTGAAAAAACACAAAGGATCTTTTTTGATCTATGGACCTGTTTGTCCAGTTTTAAATTTTTTACAAATAAAAACTATAATTTTGTTTGAAATTTGGGAAATGTTGTTAGTAGTTCACAGAATAAAACATAAATAATTATTTTGCCTAAACACATACCTATCAATCGTGAATTCTGAAAAACTGAAAATGGTCTTTGAAATGGTCTCTTAATATGTATCTCAAAAATGATTCTCAATATCAGTAAATCGTATGAAGTAAAGTTGGATGTCTGCCAAATATTTCGCATGTTAATTTAAAACTCATAACATGGTATTATCTCAATATACAACATTGGTTTTATGTATCACAGAAAGCACAATTCCACATCACTCTTGTCGGCAGTCAAAACATTCTTCTGTAACGCACCCAAATCCGTCACACACAAAAGATAAACGCTGCAATATCGGCTCGGCTAATTTATTTACCGAGATGCCTTTACAGGAAAAACCAATGAAACCGCAACATTGTCTTTTTTCTGTACGTGAAATAACTAGATTAGATGATCGATGCGAGTATGGGGATCATCCAGTCAATTACAGAGCGCCGCTTTCCCAAATCTTCTTCCAACGCAGTGTCGGATGACAATTTCATTAGCTAAGATTACAGCGGGATGTGGGAAATTATAGAACATTTTTACCCTTTACAGCCAGAAAGATCATCCATGTCACACACAGACTGACAGGAACGGACAGATGTATTAATATGAGTCAGATTTCAGTGCGGCTGGCTTTACTGTGAGGTGGGTCTGTGATGTTGAGCCTCCTACCCATAATGTTTTGCACGTACAATAGCTGTGAGATTTCTCTGTAGTTCGCCAGCCCGCGTGAAAAATCAGAACGGCTGATAAATGGTCACACCAAAGCTGCAGGGCACGGTATCATCACCAACATCTGTCATTTTCTGATCTACACTTTTTCCAAAAGCTCTTGATGGCTGCTGAAAGCTTAATGGAGGTGATAACCAGCCTTGGCTCTGAATCCTCTCGCCGACTGATTTGTGGGCACTACCTCTCGGGCAGGAAAAGCCAAAACACTTTGCCGGCCATGTCTGTGCACCAGCAGCGTGTTTGATGAGGAAAATAAAGGCAGATCAGCGGCAGATGCTCCTGGTGTTGGGCCTGAAAACTACAGTTTCTGCCTTCACCTCCTCCTGACAGATGAACGTTAGGAAGAACTTCCTCCAGAAGGAAGAATGCACAACGCAGACAGGTTTAATGTGTCAAGAAAACTGCCATCTCGACAGTCCTGACAAGCTAATGAAAGGCTTGTCTTTATTAGGGCCTAACAGTGCTTTCCTGATGTCTTATTCCATATCACAAAGTATTGCATAGATCAGTCTGCTATTCGCAAATATAATTGAAAACAACTGCCCATTATTATGAATACTACATATAGATTACGTCTATTTAAAAGAACATTTATGCAAGTGCATGCATGCACCTGGACCAAAGGTTATTATGGGTTATGTGTTTGGATCTAGCAATTTAATTAATATTAACATTATGTGATATTAATATTTTATTGTATATGAATTTAAGTTTAAAATATACTCCACAGTTATTTTCAATAGTTTATTTTGCAGAGGTCTACCCGCTGTTAAAATTGTTATGTTAGTTTATGTTGTTGCAGCTGAAACTAAATCTATCATTTTATTGAACATGTTTCTAAACACATGACTTGGACAGATGAATGATTGAGTAAAAGCAGCCAATAAGTCCAAAATAAAGGAGAACTCTTTCATTGATGTTTAAATAAGTTAATAAAATGAAATAAATTGATAAAATGGTTGACAAGAGAACATGTATGCACATTTTAAGCACAAAGGGTATAAAATCAAAAATTTAAGGTCCATTGAATGAAATTTAGTGGCATCATGTGTTGAGGTTGCGCATTGCAACCACCGGCTCACTCCCCCGCTCCAGCCCACCTTTTGAAGCACTACAGCAGCTGACACAGAACAGAGATGTTGTCACGTTTTCGCTTCTTTGCCGTAGGAGATTTTTACAACGCATTTACAAAGCTCGTTCTGTAGAGCAGTTTGTCCATTTAGGGCTACTGAAGAAACAACATGGTGAACTCCATGTAAGGGGACCCGCGGCCTATGTTGATAGAAATAATTCATTCTCTAGACTGAGCATTGAAGCTCAACTGAGGTTATTCAATAAACCATCTTTCATTTTACTCAACATCCCGTCGTCCCCTGCCTGCGGTTCTTTCCTTCATCTCTGTATCTACCTGGTGGTGGATTTGAAGCATTAACTCACAACGGAGTTGATATTTTCAGATTGAATAAGTTCCTGAAGGGGAGGGATCTACTGGACTCTAAATTTGGATCTATAAGATCTGCTAGCCATATCTATAGTTGGATCTATCATAATGTAATACAAACACAACACTTCATTATGTAAGGTCTTTATATACCTCAGAAGACATTGTTATGTAGTAATATTGCTTTTTTGTCAATAGATCCTCTAATAGAGAGATTTAAGAAGTCGAAGTAAATTTTTGAGTACAATGTTTCTTTATTCCAATAGTTGTATTTGTGCTTTATAGTTTTGGTAAGTTTACAGTTATTCTAAAATGTGATTGTGTCAGGATAAAGAGTTGCACGCTTACCCTCAAATCCTTGAATATCTTTTTTCCCTCCCTTGATCACCTATGGATCGCTCACTGGTCTAAAGGCCCTACGAAAAGTTGTGAACAAGTGAAATATTAAACACACAAACGGGCAGGCAAACACACAATACACATTTTACATGCAGTGTAAAACAAGCAAAACACAGCCCTGGTAATCCAAACAAATGTTAAACACTTGCATGAATGTACCCCACAGTCCTTCAAAGCACAAGCGCATTTGTTCACTCACATCACACCCATCATCCTCATAAAGGTGTCACATTTCCTTTAATAATAACTTAACAACATCATCCCTCCTAGTGAAGAAAGATGAGAAGATCAAAGAGCTTCTTTAATCCGGTTCTGATTCTGTTCAGTGTTTCTCAATCCTGCAGGGGTCTAGAAGGCATCATGTGTAGGGGGCACTCCCATCCAGGCGCCCCTGCAGTGAAACAGATCAGGTGCTGAAAGAGAGTCGTCTCCCAACTTCCAATTCCGGCGGGACCGGACGGTCACCCTACGAGGAGATGCTCGGAAACGCACGGTAATCACAGCCAGTTGGATTCAATCGTGCACTTCACGTTTGGCTGCGGATCAATCGCATCCCAAACATGCCGAAAGTTGGCCGTCTCTGAGAGAATCGTTGCTCAATCGTTCTGATTGCTCCTCGGATCTTTCATCTGCGGCGCACAAGTTCATGTTTCAGCATTTATCACTCGCTCGTGTTAGGGGAAATCTTCCATGATGGCAGGAAGTTGTGGCACAAAGAACGTGCGGTCACGAATTCCTGGCACTGCAGTAGATGGGAAGCGAATCGTTTCAGAGTTTTACATTTGCATTATTTAATTCAACAACGGATCCATTTCGGCGAGAAACATCCAAAACCAGCTGTGAGAAAAAAAACAGCACGTTAGAGCGGTCAAACAACCTCGAAAACACGCATGGCATCATTACAGAACGACTGTCAGATAACAGAACGACATTTTTAAGTGACACTTCAACACATCAAACGCACGCTGCCGGCGGCCTGCACCTATTTTCTTTTCCACTTCAGTCGCTATCTCTTATGGCAGAGAGAGAGATGGATCACTTAGAGATGGAGAAGCACTCCCAGACCCTCGTATATATCATTATAAGAGAACTTCACCTGGATGTGGCCGGGTCACCCTGGAGGTTCTCCATTAAACTTTACGGTTCATTGATTCAGAGGGCCGGCATATGGTTCCTATCAAGCGCTGATGCCTTTATCAAGAACACACTCCGGTCCGGGCCTACACAAACTGTCAAATGATCCGCCCCCAAAACTTTGACTAGCAAATTTATACAAGTGTCGCTTTCTTTCTCTCTCTCACGTGTAGATGGTTATGCTGAATACAAAGTAGTAAAAGTGTGTGCGTGCAAGTGTGGCTTGAAATAAAATGATGGCCGATCATTTTGAGACAAGTGAGATTTATATTTGCTTTAAAATGTGACTAAAAAAGTTAAACACGCGGATGCTGGAGTATGAATAATATTTTGAAGCCTGGGATTTTAAGAATAACAAATGTTTTCACTTTAGGGTCAAGCTAATTCACAGCAGGTTTGTTTCCTGTTATAAAATATATTTTGGGGTTTCACACTTTCTGTCTTTTATATTGAACAGCACCTGTTCTTTGCCGAAAAAAGGTAAACTGTCCTGTTAAAGCATTTAAAAGCAAATACTGTATACAGTTAGAAACAACTTTTCACATCGATAAGATAAACAGGCTTCCACACAAGACTCAATATAGTAACCCAAATGGTTCTCTGTAGATCTGCAAGATATCACAATATGCATATCACAATGGTTTGAAGTTCCTGAATGATTTTATTACTTTAAAAAGTAACTTTTTAGGTCGATGCACATAGCAGTGACTGTCTGTCATGATAATAATTATGAGGAAGCAGAGATGCAAGTGAAAACTCGGATTTAATATAAAGGTCAGATTAACCAATCACAGTCACAAAGCAGGTAGATGATGATGATGATGATGATGATGATGATGATGGACACGGGCAACACAGGGACTTCGATGGTCGTGAAATGCTCGGTGTAGATCCAGTGAGGTGACGTTCCTCCACACAAAGAGACGACAAGACGATCAGGAACTCAAAGACATGAACAAACTTGTATGGTACACCACAGTGCATAGGCAACACTCACAACTAACACCAAACTACGCTCTGACAAAGGAGAGGACAAAACAGTGAGTATTGGGAGAGTGAATGAGCTGCAGCTGGTGTCAGTGAGTGTGATCAGCTGAGCGCTTAATTAGTGATGACGCCTCGGTCACGTGCTACACACACACACCCACAGACATGTAAACACCAAAGCCACGAGACCCGAAGGAAACAGTGAATTCAAGAACCGTGACACTGGCGGGACAGATGGACTAAACTTAATTTTTTTTTATAATAATACATGTAAAGCTGTTTTGCAACAATGAAAATAGCATAAAAGCGCAGCCCTAACGCTGTCCATTTAAAGCCACGGTTCACAACCTTTTTGACCCCAACTCATGATTTCCACCGAAAAAACATTTTTGTCTTTTTGTTACAAAAGCAACGAAACTAGATTTTTAGTCGTCGACACATCATTAAAAGCAAATACGAAACACATATTTTTAAGTAGTTGTAAGAAAATAAACACTGCATCCACTGCAACATTCGATACAGTAATGTGGAGGGTTCACGGGTCGTCTTACAGGCACATGGAGCGTTTTTGTGAGCAGTATCTTGCTCTCTTTGTGCCGAGGTAACCCAAGAAAGACGACTTAACGACAAAAAAGCCTCAGCCGAAGCATCCCTTTAATCACCACGGACGTTTTAATGACGGTCTTACAGAGACTGACCACCACACAGCCCGCAGTAACATACGATTCTGCCCTCCGCTACCTGACATCTACAGCACTAGCTGCTTCAGTGCTTCAGCTCAGAGCTCTGCCGTTCCTTCAGAGAAACTACAAAAGTATGACAAAACGGTTTCCGCCGCAGCCAACATCACTGGAGCTCCCAGAGGCGCCTGGCGTGCATTATATAAATTCATCATTTTCATCTCACACACGAAAATGAAAAGAAAGATAAGATTTCGTCAGAGTCCTGGATAAAATTCCAGAGGACTGCGAATATAAAAAGCAATCATTGAAAATATTCCTCGCGGCTTTGTGTTTGCCAAGTCATCGGGGAAGGAATGCTCAGACAGCTCATTCTTAAGACTAATTGGCTTTCGAGCGATTATTGAATTTCTGCTAAACATTTCCTATAGCATAGGCCGCGGATTGGGGCGGATCTCGTTTCTCTCGTGTGTGCATCTGGTTCTTCACAGTCTGTTGCTAACAGTGGACGTGGAAGACAGAGAGAGCCAGGTGCTTTTAACAAGACCCTTTACGCTTTCTCAGCCCTTTATTGCGTTAACATTGAAACAGTGCGGAAACTCGATCTCGGCATCATAAGCAGATGCTTTGCACGATGTAGAATCATACATAAAGTCCAATTGATTATCACTGGTGTCTTTACAGAAAGTCGCGTTTTTCTTCTACGAAGGGCGCAAACATGTTCTGAGGGAAGGCCCTGACACATCTCCATGGAAACGCTGACCCTTAGACGTCCTGCAATGTGAAGCCAGGACGAGATTTACGAGTGTTTTCAGCTTGTTACAAGAGATTTATATTTACAATAAAAAAGAACAACAATCTGCAGAAGCCATTAGAGAGAGAACAGGGCTGCAATGTGCGCGCATGTGTCCTTGCTAACACGTCGTGCTCATTTCTTTCTTGTAATTCACAAACAAAGCATTCATACATACAGCACGCATTACATCACCTGCCCACGTGTCCTCCTATACTCTAGGATGACTGAAATATGTGGGTGTCGAAAAAAGAAAAACGCACAAAAATGCTGCCTGGGAAAGAAAGGATGTCTGGTCTCCGTGGAGTCTCCAAATCTGGTCGAAGATGATGTCGTCAGCACCTGATTAAGATGGATGTGGCCGGGCGACAAGGAAACGGAGAGGCCAAGTGGAGAGAGAGAAAGAGAGAGAGATGAGATGCCTTTGGCTCTGGTATGCGAAGCAGCACATCTTCATTGCCTGCTGCCGACGTGAGCGATCTTCTTCCATTCTCCACGCTCTCGAGCCTGTTGACCCTGGAGGTTTGTCCTCAGGGGTTGGCCCCTCGCCACGGTCACTAGCTGCGGAGCTCCTAAGCAGGCTTGACCGTGGATAGTCACACACAAGTGCGGTCAAGCTGTGGGCAGCGGGATTTGGGATGTGACAGCGTAATCAATTTCCATGATTCATGGCATCCTAGCAGAGGAGATACGGAGTTAGATGCTGACAGTGCTGTCTGGGTCACAACTCTGATGTGCTGTGACTTCTAGAAAACCTCTTTGAGAAAAGCAACATTGGTAGAAAAATTTTAGACAGACAGACATTCAAGTGTTTTCACTTTCAATTTTATTTAAAATATATGCATTTTATTTTCTTTGGAATAATATATGTGACTACATTCCAAAGCATATACTAAATCATACTCTTTACTCCACTACATTTAATAAATAGCTGTTGTTGGTCATTTCCTTTTAATACTGGAGTACATTGAAACTTTCTTGAACAAAGCATTTTTACTTTTAAAAGTGGGAAAGTACTAGATTTCTAAATGTATTTAAATGGTTTGGTTTCCCACATTACTCTAAATATCTTCTTTTGTGTTTAACAGAACAACGATAATTATACAGTTATGGAACAACATGATGATGAGTAAAAGATGACACGATTTTCATTTTTGGCTAAACTGTCACTTTCAGTATTAAAGGTAAAAAACATATGAAATCGTATGCATTTATTCCAAAGTAATCACACTCATAATGTACAGATACTTGACAAATGTACTTAAATGAAAGTAAAAATACCTCTCGACTACACATTCCTGGATGCAGACAGATAAGACATTTATTTAAGACATTTAAGACAAGATATAATTAAACATAGAGACAGACAAATAGATAGACATACAGGTAAATATACAGATACAAACAGACAAACAAACATATATACAGAGAAACAGGCCAACAGACAGATGGAAAGAGATCCAGATAAATAGACAGACAGACAGAAAGACAAATAAATTCAGTGTCTTCAAGACATCTCTGTATGAAAACTGTGTCCAAATGAATGTAAATGGTTTGCGGTTGTGTGATAAACAGTAGCAGATGAGTATGATCGTTCTCCGAGGGTCACGGGTCATGGTTAGATTCACTCTTCTTCTAAGAAACTGACGGTTATTAGCGTTCAGAAACACTAGAGCTTGACATTCACCCCGCTTCCATTACACACCCATCCGCTTGCCAATGTTACCGGCGCTGGTGTGACGTGGAGGCAGCAGGTGGACAGACTCAATGCTGTGTGTTTTCAAACTTGTTGACAGACAGTGATACACATTATAGATCGTGCCAGCTTTAGCCAACGGTCAATACAGACCAACGTCTTGTCTAACGTTAAATCTTAAGGGCCAGTACCCCCATTACCAGTCACGTCAATTATCTCGCACCACAGACATGCATATTCAGTACATAATACTAGAGACATTATAAACGAGGAGGAAAGCACTATTATTACACGCAGGATCTCTCTCTCTAACGGTTTATATTGGTTTATAACAGCCAACAGGTGAATTTCACTGGTATTTCCTATGAGGGAGAGACACCGGCAATGTATAAACATAGATCTATGACAGAGTCTATGTGGCATTTGAATAGTTCGAGTAGTAACAATGCTCTCTTTGATCTGAACGCCTCCATTAATCATAAAGACAAACGTTATCGCTTGTTGTCAACAATTACTTCTAAGCTTGCTCTATATTTATGACGGGTTGAGCATCGCTCCTTCATAATGGCGTTCGTCTGTTTGGGTCTTAAGCTTTCTATTGGTCTTATAAACAGACAGTCATACATATCCTGAATATTAAACTGTGGAAAGTGGGAAATTATTGAAGCGTTATGTAAACATAAAAGGGATACTACTCTTAAAAATAAAGGTGCTAGAACCTTTTGAAGCACCTTTTGTTAATTTTTAACAGCTTGACGGCGAGTAAATGATGACAGAATTTTTATTTTTGGGAGGAGTATCTCTTTAAGTGTAAATACCTTGCACTTTCAAACTAATAAAACGTTTTGTGTTTTTAAAGACGTTTTTGTAACGGAATGATCTTTGCATTTCCAGTTTGTCTGTTTGTGAACAAGGAACTGTCACGGTGTGTGGACAGAACCCAAGCGCAGGCAGCGGAGTTAAATAACAAAAACTTTATTTAAACAAAAGACCCTCGATGGGGAAAACATGATCTAAAACAAGACAAAAGTGTAAACTAAAACTTCCCACATGGGGAACAAAACAAACAAAGTCCTTTGAATAGTAAATCAACAAAATCCACAAACTTAGAACAGGAACAAACACGATAATCCATAGACAGGAATAATCCAACAAGGTGACGTGAGGAGGTACGATAATGACAAGATGACAATGAACCGACAAGGGACAGAGGGAAAACTGGGGCTTAATAAAGGGAAAACACTAACAAGGACTGAAGACACAGGGAGAGTGGCCACAGGTGACAAGGATGAAACACTAAGGGAAAGCTAACAGGAGGATTGCACGAGGCAGGTGAGGGGACTGAAACACTAAGGGAAAGATGGATCAGGGCTGGAGACAAGACTAACACTAATGGACTGCAAACAGGGAAACAAGGGGGCGGGGCTAAAGGACGTGACACCGGAGAGAGAGCATGGCTTCTCAAACCAAAACAATGCTCTTTCTCCACACAAAACACATGGGACTGACATGATCCTGCCACAAGACTCGAAAACCAAGACAAGGAGAGGCAGGATCATGACAGGAACGGTGTTCGATAAACAAAAACTTAACAATGCCAAACATTCAGCTTGACTCACATGCACTGAAAACTCAAAAAAAGAAAAAGATTTCATTGCTTTCAGCCAGATAACAAGTAATGCTAGTCTTTGAACTCCCTCTTTGGTTTCCTTCTCTCTTAGTTTCTGCTGGTTATAAGACTGTAGTACTAAATCTATTAGACGGATACAGGAAGACAGACTGATTGAACGTTTTGCACTTGAATATTTTCATTATATAAGAAGTTTTTCAAGCCAGTGACATTATTCAGGTTTGTCGTCAGGGAACCCCCCAGCGTTCCACAGTTGGAGTCTGTGTGGGCCAGATTTCACCATCCACGCTGTGCTGAAATTATTTGCTGGCTTCTAACCAGAATCTCTCACGTGCTGCAGCAACAGCCAGCTGCGTCAGAGGAAAATCTTGGCTCGGAAAACATTTTACCACATTTCTGTAAAATTGCCACATTGTAATCAACACCGATCAGTGCAAATTACAACTTTTTAACAGTGTTACGGCGAATGCGGAACAGAATGTGATACATCCGGAATGACCTAGAAACACTGACAGGAGAAAATGCTAAACTAGGAGAGTATTTTACTTGGAAAATGTGACAAGACGCTGCGAGAGCTGGAAATCTGGCGATATAATCTGGCATTGATAAATTCATATCGTGTTTTATTTGTAAAAACAAACACATCAGCGTCTGCAAGAATAACAAGGAATATCATAACCATTGTTTCCATATCTTTGTCTTAAGGGCTGAACACACTTGCACTGTGCTTATCTTAAAATATTCGTTTCGAATTTGATTCAAGTTCTGACAGCTCACAGTTATATGTTTAACACGGCGGAGATGGACTGGATCGTACTTGACGCTGCGCTCAACTCTTATTTGCACCCTGAACTTCAACCATGAAACACTTAAGAACAACCTGACAAACCTCATAAATGGTCCAAGGTGCTATACAGGTGCTAAATGCATGGAGGACAAGAGAGAAAAGAGGAGGAAAATGGATTGAGGGAAGAGCGGACGGAGGAGAAAAGAAAAAGAACAGGAGAGAGAGGTTTTATGGGGTTCACAAGGTGACCTCTGACCTTTTGCTCTCAGCAGGACGGTGTTGTAATAAATTGCTGGTCGTTAAGGGCCCGGACACTTTTTGGCCCTCACTTCAAACGTACGCTAAGGTTGTGCCTGTTAGCTGGAAGTGGCGTGGCAGACAGGCCCCGTTACGGCCCAATCGCCTCTTCATTGCCGCACATCTGGAGGGCAGCACCTTGGCGAAAAATGAGACTTTGTGTCTCTTGATGTTTTCACATGACATCTTTATTAGCGCTCGAACCCATCCACTCACCTCCGTCATATTTCTGTTGTCTCTCTTTCTCTCATCGTGAGGCTTAATGCAAAACATTCGCGGCGGCTTCTAAATGGCGGCATCTGCGGCCATGTTGCTAAGTAGGACGAAACTTCTGCAAGTCTGTTTCAAAAGAAAAAATACAGAGCTTCAGCTTGTCTGCATTACCAACCGAGACGGGTTTGAAATCAAAACCATTGAAATGTCCGTCTCATACCGACCTGTGAGTTTTATTGTATTGTTCAAGAACGCCGTTCCTCCTGATCCTCTGCCCCCTCGCAGATTCGATCAGCGCCTGTTGACTCGTCCGTGGACCTGCGACGGCCCTGGCATGGAGACAGAGCTGATTGTGGAGCTCAACAGGTGCGGAGCTGAATCGCACAGCCAGAGAAGATACATAAATTATCACAGGGGCTCAAACGCACTCTTCAGTGGCTCTGTTAATCTGCCAAAGGCTTTGAAGGCTGCAACAAGAGTTATAACAGCATAGCACGTGAAGAGAAAAAAAAAAAACATGCATTCAATACGCTCACAATCTGAAGCTTTCTTGTCCTGCCTTGGATGCCGTTTAGAAAAAATATATACATACATATATATGTTTTAAGAAAGGGATAATGTCAGGCAAGCCGGTTGTTATCACAGAAATAAGCTCCGACAGTGTGAACAGGACACAGCGCAAAGGCGGAAGGTCTTGTATCGCACTGAAGGGGTTTATTTCGAGATAACTGCCGGCTGCTGCTACATTATCCCACTTATTACACAGCCACTTGCCAAAAGAAAACTGGACATAAAATGTGATTTTGAAATATTTTATTAGCTCATTTTTACAAAATGCAGACCTTCTGCGAGGAAAAGCCATTTAATTTCTGTTTTAAGGTAAGAAACCAGATTGAAATGTCACAAACAGGCAATTTGGTTTATTCATTTTTAAACATAATGTCATATTCTGTATGCTATTAAAAGATGTATTAACATTTCATTTGTCAAAAAAACTGTCAAAATGATTTGCTGCATCCGGGTTATCGTGTGTTATTAGTTTTGAGAGGTTGCTATCTGGAAATAACAAACATACAAATGTCTCAACTGGCCAATCAGAATCAAGCATTCCAACTAGCCGTATAATAAAAGCATATATTATTGACGTTTCATCAGACGCACGCCCCTGGACAGAAGTTAACTTCTGGTCTGTGTTTGGTTATAATATATACTTTATTTATTTTTTATTTTAATTTATTTTAATAATTAATGTATATTAATTGAATTAAATTAAAACCACTACAGTTATTGATTCTTTGCGGAGGTCTACCGGAAAGTCACGTTTGGGCCACATGATGCTTGTGTATGTTGTCGCCGCTGAAAGAGTCTATAAGAACACACATTTTCTTCTGATGGTACCACCACCTACCAAACCATGAAAACACAAAATAAACTGAAGGATTTGCATTCTATAGAACAAAGGATTAATGTTATAACAGCATTAAAAGAAAGTTAACACAAATAAAGGAGCAATAATCGGTTTATTCTAAGTCACTTTGGTAAATTACTTTTTTGTGATTTTCAGTTTTCTACACAAATTATCACATAATGATTGATGCTCATAATCTCAGATTTAGATTTTGAGACTTAAACCTGATTTTCAGAAAGGGTCACATCATTGAGCAAAAGTAAACGATATATATATTTGTGCAACAATATATGGCGAATATAAAATAACTGCCAATTAGACAAATACAATTATTATTAGATGAACCTAACGTTAAGACGTGATGATAATTGCTAATCACAATATACAGTATTGTTGCATTTTAACATTTAAAGGGATAGTTCACCCAAAAATGAAAATTCTGTTATCATTTAATCACCCTGAAGTTGTTCCAAACCCGTATAAATGTATTTGTTCTGTTAAACAAAGAAAGATACCTGGAACTATATTAACACCCAATATTTCTGGGACATTCACTGACTACCATAGTAGGAAAATAATTGTTTCATTTTTTTGTTGTTTTGTTTAACACAATATTAGATGTTTTGAAGAATTCTGAAAAGCACACCGTGCTGGGGCACCTTTGACTCCCATTTTAATTTTACCTGCTGTCAATTATGTCCCAGAGACATTCATTTGTGGGTGGACTATCCCTTTAATATGAATCCACAAATAAATTTAGCAAATTGTTGATTTATAAAAAGCCAAGTCAGTGACTGTCAGTTAGATGCTTTACAGAAAAGCCCATAATCAGCATTTGTGAGTTGTGTGTTACAATATTCTGACCATTTCAGAGAAAGGTGAACACTTATGCTAATGTTATCCTACATTATTCGCTGTATTTTTAATTGCCCACGGTAACAATATTGCGCAAATGAATTACGATAAACCGTAATATAAAATACCTGCTTAGTCTACTAACAAAAGACAAAGAGATAGATAGCAAACATAAGAACAATAAAAAACGTTTCACTTACAGCACAGCATGAACAACTAGGGCAGGTCAGTAGAAACGGCTCCAACTGCTGTAAGACAAAGACAGGCTGACTAATGTAAAAAACAAACACATACACACGGTTATTATAATTCAAATACATTTGTGTTTATAATGATTTGTAGCGCTAAAGAGCTGATGTTAGGAAAACACTTTAATAACATGTTTAACTTGCAACACTTTTCCAGAACATGAAGCAGAACATTCAGATGGAAAATGATGTAAAGCGGGACTTGATTTAACAGGATTTGATTGTAACATGTTTGACTATGTTGTTATTGGCTAAATTGAGAGGAAATCATTTGTTTGTTCAGAATTATTTAGACTGGTGAATCTTGTACAAAATACATTGGTATATTTTTGACACACATACTGTACAATAAGTTAGTTGAAAGGATGTATTTAGACTTCATGATGTTTCAACCAATGTGTTTTTTGTTTTTAGTTGCTTATGATCAAAAGGAGAAAATTTCGATGTCTACTTTTGAAAATCTAACATTTTCAACTTTCTTTATAACGTTTATACACCCCAAAACACGGTAACCAGAATTCAATTCAGATCTGTTTGCATAAAATTAAAAGAGAAGATTCAACATTTTTGCCAGTCTTATAATATATGAAAAACTAATTATCTACACTTTACACAGCGGCAATCTAGGAAAATCGGTTAAAAACTTTCTCTTTATGTGCTCCATAAAAGTCCACACACCGTCTTCTCACGTCTGTTCGTTTCCTCCCTCATTTACAAAGCCCATCCGACTTTTGACTCTTGATCTTAATTTCCCCTTCTCTCTCTCTCTATCTCTCTCTCTCTCTCTCTGTCTCTCATTTTCTTTTGGCGAGCAGGTCAGGAGGAAATTGGCGTAATGAATTTAGGGTGCCCGTGTTCGGCGAGCTGCAGTCCCTCTGGCACGGTTTGGTCATTTATCTTCCGCACTCTGTCAGAGGGAAATACAGCACAATGGGTGAAGGGGGAGTGCAAATTGACTACCAATTACGCGCCTGTGAATAAGGAGAGATTAGAGGAGGGAACGCAATATGGTTCACTGCTAGCGTTTATTTTAACCCTGCAAGCAGCGGAGCGCCGGGGCCTGAAGGAGGGGGGAGTGAATGAGAGTGCCATGGTCAACCAAGGGTGAAATCTGTAAGAGATTCTTGTGTTTGCAAGGACGAGGATTTTTGCTTTCTGAACACGCTGCCGAGATAAGTGAGAAGCATTGTGTGACTGTCTGTGCTTAGTTTGTGAATGCAAAAAGATCTTTGCAATTTATTATATTATATTTTTCCACCATTTTACTTGGTAAAATACTGAAAATATTCTTCTCTTTATCTTTCATGATGCAAAATAAAGACATTTAGATATTTTTAATTAAACTAAAAAGTGTATTTAACATTTTACTGTAGCTTGTAAGATTTTTTGAAGCCCAACGCTATGTTATAATGTATTTTAATTCTGGAAAACAAATGGGACACATTTTTTTATTCGCACAAGACTTAGTTACCACACTGACTACCATTAACAAAAAAACACTAAACAACCAGGATACATTACAATTATAATAAACATATAATCCAGTAGTTTTGTTTCGACAAAAATGTGAACCTGTAAACATCCCAAGACCAAATCAGCCACTGAAACTAATCAAGTTTGTGAGAATCAGGGCTGGAATAAATGCTTGTTAAATGTGTGTGCCGAGAGAGAAATGCCATTTAAATGCGAGTAAAATAAAATCCACTTGCAATGTTTTGTTTTTGGGAAAACTGAGCCGCAGGAAAAGTGAAAAAGAAAAGCTAAAAAAGGGGTCAAACCAGAGGCTGCCGTTACCCCGGCAATGATTTCTTTGCAATATTTCCATATTATTCATTTCACAGCGTTAATACAATTTGCACAAATTAGCATTGGGGTATTATACTGGCAGAAATTGATGAATAAATGGTTTTATGGGATGCACACGCATGCCTCAAACTTCCGGTCTGTGTTCACGTGTTCGGGTGAACTGTCCCTTTAAGTTTGGACAAGTAATGGTTCTTCTACTGGTAACCCAAATAAATTCTGGCTAGACTAACTTGCTAACTTGCTAGCTAATGTAATTTACTTGTTATTACTTGTAATTATCTACAGGGACTCTACGGGGACTTCTGTCATCATTACCTCACCTTCGAGTTGTTCCAAATGTCTATAAATGTCTTTTTTCTGATGAACACAGAGGAAGATATTTGGAAGAGTGCTTGTAACCAAACACATCTCAACACCCATTGACTCCCATAGTAGGAATAATTACTTTATCTTTTTTTGACACAAAAGAAAACATTTTGGAGAATGTAGAACAGCAAACAGTTTTGGGGAACTTTTGACTACCGTTGTATGTTTCCTTCTATGGGAGTCAATGGGTGTTGAGTTAAAGGAGGTGAGGTAATGATGACAGAATTTTCATTTATCCATTTAAGTTTGGGCCACAAGAGCGTGCAAGCGCATTATTGTTTGTTCATGTTGTTGCTTTGAAACCGTCTATAGACCACTTCACAAAATGCAAACACAGGTTGGCAAACATGCAAAATCTGACTTTCCTTTATCACATCTCCACCCTGCAGTTTCACATCGGTTTATTCCATCTTCTCCAACTCTTTTTCACTTCCCTTTCAGACATCCCACTCATGCATTAGTTCATTCCTGATCGATAAAAGATAAATGTTCACATTGCACCGTACCCGAGATCCCTTTCTCCACGATGGCAGCAAACATGGACGAGACCACACTGCCACCTACAGTCTTCCCAGAACTTTCAAAACATGTCAGACTATAGATTTATTATAAAAAGTGAAACTGAAATAAACATCTACAGTATTACAGGAGTTTAAAATGAAAGCATAAATGAAAGCATGTGGTGTCGTTTAATATAAAGATAAATGATGACAGTGTAAAACTGAGAAAAGGGCCAGTGCCACGCTTGGCTTTTCATATGAGACTCATTTAGTCGCGTTCCTCAACTCAGCGAGATTTCAGACTCTGTGAGTTTTGACAGCTCTGACAACGATGTTTAGACAGCTCCAAAGAAAGCCTGACGTGAGTTTATCCATGCAGCGAAAGAGCTGACACGTGCTACGCGAGGTCTAACTCTTGTTTTCCTTAACATGAGCAGCTAACTGCTTACAATAACTTTCCTGAACCCCTCACACAGTTTTTCTCAAAACCAGCTGAGATTTCAGCGCAGGCCTTTGGAATAAACGGACGAGCTGCACCGTTTGTCCCTTTCGGTGTTCCCCGGAACACAGGGACATCAATCTCCTCCTAATTCCATCAAGTGTGAAAGGGCCCTTATGCGAGTGCACCGGGGACACGCCAACTCTTTTGTAGCCCATTGTGGGATGAGGGGAGAGAGGGTTTCATCGTCACAATGCCCCTACCCTAGACCCACCGTGCTCCTGACAGCAGAGCAGATGGCGTCGGCACTAACCCAACAAAAGAGATCTAATTAGAGGAACAATGGAGGCGCGCCACACAGGAGAACGGAACGGCAGATCAAGGCTCTCCAGCTTTCACAGAAGGAAGGAGGGCTGGATGTGTGGAGAGACAGGAGAGCAGTCAACCTCTCCTCCTTCACTTCTGCCCCCTCTGGCACTAATATGAGGGACTATGACTTTATTACCCCTCATTAACACAAATTAGAGCACTCAAAGCCCCCCGAATGAAGGTGACAAACTGAATTAAGCGTTTGAAAACAAACCCACCCCGCCTCACGCCAGGCTGTGACCATATTGCATTTACATTCATGGGGGTCTCGCTACAAAAGCAGTGCTGCTCTTATGAGATTCCTATGTGAAAAAGTGAAGGGAACATTCCAGAAGAAAAGGTTTTATTAGGCCAAGTACCGTCCATGGGCATCAGAACTCCAAAAACAGATGCATGATAGAAAACACTTATTTTGACTGTAAACTAATGGATTAAGTACTACGACACACACATACCCGACAATAAAAAGGCACCGAAAAATTACAGTTGATATTTATGCGGGCTGTCACGAATATGAAATTTGGCTGACGATGAATTGTCTAAGAAATCCTTGCGACAATTATGACGATTAATTGTCTGTTTTGGTGCTTTGACATTTAATTCTCAAACATTTCTGATTTGGCTTTGAAATTACAATACTGATCTGAACATAATATATATGTTTTTCTTTCTTGGAAATACTTGATATCAGAAGCTTCTTTTTCCTCACTTGCAAGATTACAACAAAATAGTACTTCTGTTAATGAAATTGTGGTATGCTGGTTTTCCCACTGAGATTAGTTTAAATAATATGAAATTGTACTGCAAGTTATTTTTATGGTATACGATTGACTTTTTTAAGGGATTGTCTTGTGGTGGTACATTTGACCAGTATTACCATACTTTAGTTACAATATATACATAAAAAATATGTAATTTGCAGGCACTTCAGCTCCCCCTTGTGTCTTAAATAGAGATGTGCAATAATTGATTGCAATAATTGCGATGAGACGAATAATCATGACAGCCAAACATATGTGGGCAGTTGACACATATAGGCTACTGAACATGTGTCCTTTAGGGAGATATACATTTTAGGAAACAAACTGTTGGAAATATATTGTTGGTTTTGTTTTAAATTTTTTGCTGTCACACCATTGGACAGAGATACGGTTTAAATGTCAACTACCCATGTAAACATTGAATGTCTATTATGTAAAGGAAACAAAATGACTATATATTTATGGATGTAGATCCCCAGTGAGCAAACCAAATGTGACAGGGTCAGAATAAACAGTATCACCAGTTAACAAGCAGTCAAATATTAGGCAATTGTTATGGGTTCCGCTCAGTAATACAAATAATTGTAACTCAGTAAAAATGTGCAGAAGCCAAATGTTAGAATAAAAGAAAACAAAAGGGATAAAATTCATGTATTTGTCACAGCAAACAATAATGAGCGCGCCCTCTACTGTTCACACAGACCAAGAACGCTGGCGATTCTCGAATTTGATGTATTTTAGACTGTGAATAAACATGGTTAATGTTATTATTTACATCCATATGCAAGACTTGAACATAAAGAAAATCCAATATGTCGCTGAAAAAATAACTTTACGATAATTCCGATAAGCAGTTGAAGTCGCGTTTTTGCACTCGCGCGGCAAATAGCGATTAGACACTTTCAAGAAACTACAGACAACCAAAGCACATCTGATAGATCTTCCGTGACGATTTATGTGGGTAAACACATCATTACGCTCAAAAAGTGGTTTATAACGAGAACTTTATCCCAATTAAGCGTTGATTCTCGCTCAGACTTCCAAATAAATACAACACATAACACCCACAATAAACCGCATGACTGAGGAACACGGAAACGTTCAACATTCACAAATAACTGTGTTCGCTTTAGATTTCTTTGACTTATTTCTTTCCACACAAAACACCTTCCCAAGTCCCTATTGACACTCACAACACGTCTGAGCTGCTCGTTTCTTTCCCGCGCTGACGGCACCGTCAATCCCACAATCCAGCGCGAGAAATGCTTCGACTGTGCAGGTCTTCTAAAATCTAATATTATTTTGTGAAAATCGTGTGTCACGTGATGTTCTAACTAGCCTGTGAATTTTTGTGCAGTATATATCTTAATACAGTATAATCGGCGATTGGTTGATAAAAGAATGTTCGGGGTTAATTTATGTAAGTAAAGCCTTCTTGATCTGGAACGTCAATCAAACGTATTAGACACGCCCCTCTAAAATCCTTCATCCGGGCATACATGCGCGCGCAGACGCTTGGAGACAATGCATTACAGTATGAGTGGCCTACTGTACTGTACTGTACATCACAGGAGCGTCATCCCAATTCGACAGGTAAGTAAAAAACCACACAGCAAGCCCTAACAGTGACCCCAGCTTGACCCCGAATATGAACTATGACGATGTTGACAACAGAAAGAAATGAAATAGCAACGCATCAATACGTGATAATATAATGTAATATAATGCAATGTTGTACAGGGATGACGAGTCGTAGCGTTTCTCTTATTAAATATGACTTTATCAAGAAGCATCATCGAATTTCTCACATCCTTTACCCTCTTATGTAGCGAAACATGTAGGTCATATAGGCTAGACGTATTTCATTTTTTGTTTACCTCAAGATAATTGTAATTTTGACCTGTTTTGACGATTCAAAGTCATCGTGAGGGACGGTTGAATGATTCATCATTTATGAATGACATGAATTACTGTTGAATTGCGTTAAATTCATTCAGTCATTCGGGCACGCAACTAAGAATTGAGCAACAGCGACATCTAGTGGCTGCACATTAGATTCAGCTGCAATGTTTATCATTGTTAATCGTTATTTATAATATACTTCTATGATTATATTATAAAAATGATATATTTTTACTTGTTAATTGACATGACTTGTATGGGTGTATTTAAGATGTGTACATGTTTTACACGTAAATTGGATCTTTTTTAATTATATTTTTTAACTTCTTTGTTATGAGATTTTTGAAACACCTTTGCTTCTATAGTCCTGTGTGATATAAACACGGTGTCTTTTGTTTTTGAAATTGTAAATAGTACAAACGTAGAATTTATAACAAGAATATTATATAATTTTTTAAATAATGTAATTCACATTGCAATCTTGCATCGAGTTTATATGGTTTATGATAAGTAGATAAATCGTGTGATTTTGAACAGTCGTTCACTGCTTATTTGTTACCACGAGAGGGCAGAAGAGATTCATAAAAACAGCTTCTTGAACCTGTGATCCGCGTGACTTCTGTGAGATGGAAAAGTCGTCTTCATAACGTGTAGCAGTATAAAACTACTGTCAATTATAGATGAAAATCCATTCTATTAAAGCATATAAACTGGAACATAGATACAAACTAATGTGGTTAAAATAATTAGGTTGTAATGGTTTTCTTGTCAAATGTAGTCTGTATTGTTACCTATTTGTAGTTAACATGACAACTTTTTAATGTAAAAGGCTTTGTCAAGTGTATTCATGCAAACAGTTTCACACAAGCATCCTGTCAGATACAGAAACATGTGTTAAAACTGATGCAGGGTAAACAGGATAAAAGTAATAATTTAAGCAAGTTGGGTGAAGGTTGGGTTTTGAGGTGAGGGACAATACATAACATTGTGCTGTTAGGAAATCCATTGCATCCATCTTCACTATAGCTTCCAAAATCTCGCTGTGTGTTGGTTTCACTGAACACACAGTAAAAACATGTTTTCGTCTGCGTGAAAGCTGCACATTACAATTATGTGGTAAACGTGTGTGTGTGTGTGTGTACGTCTTTCTATGTTATGAAATGTGTACTTGCGTGTTTACTTTGAGGTTGTTCTTTTCAGTTATGCTAGATTGCATATGTGTGGTTTTGTGTCGTACGTGAAGGCTTCATTTACCCTAAGGTAATAAATCTGTGTGTGTGTGTGTGTGTGTGTGTGTGTGTTTGTACCTGGTGGCTTTGAAAGCACCATGTTGCAGGAAGCTGCTGTAATTTCCTCCATCCTGCATCCAATGCTCAGAGATCAACCAGAGCCCAAACCACAACCACATGGGATCCAGCTCTTACTCACTTGAGTGGGAACATTCCCGAAAAGAATTACTGTCAAGCAAAAGAGCCTCAACTTCCATTTAGCATCTAACCACAAAGAGAAGGAAACTTAATATAATTATTTATTAGTAGAGAAAGAGAGAGAGAGACATTTATACGTTTAGCCGCTTAGCTTTTTATTTATTTGTAATCCTTAATTAAGCATATTAAACATACGCTCATGTATTAAACATACGCTCATAACTCTTTCCACAATATTTGTGCTACAGTCTTGAATGATCGCTCACATTGTTTGTTTGTTTATTTGATAGGTGTGCTATTATTTCCCAGTCTTAGGATTTATTTTCAGGCTCTTGTCCACTAGACTTTCATTTATTGAGACCTAGTGGCCATAGCTATGAATGAAAACAGCATAGAGACCTTAGTTGTGGGGGGTGGCTGTTTGGCTCGGTCTAATAAACAACCTCTTAGAAACGCCTTAGCAACTGCTTGGAGCACCTTAGCAACCGCATAGCAGCCCCCTTCCTACATTTGATTCAGAGAAACTGAAGCACTTTCTCTAAAACCTTTTAGATTTCTGTTTCTCCTCTGGGCATTGTGTTCGCCGAGCAGCCTTGAAGAGCACAGTCGTGTGTGCATCTGTAGTGGTGTAGAAAGACACAGAGGCTCTCTCGACTGTCATTGCTGACATTACTGTGATATTTACAGCTTCTGTTTGATAATGAACCTGGAAAGCTTTGCGATTGCTCTGTAACAACTCGTTTGAGTCGGCCTTCTTTGTAGCCCAACATCAAAGCAGAAATATGTATTTGCTGCTGATTCCTCTGATCTGACGGCAGGCCGCAGCTGATGGAAATCAAAAGCAAAGCTACTTGAAGGGAGATTTTACAGTTTACACGTGCACACGCATAGACATGAGCCCCTCATTTCAAAAGCCCATCTATTCTCCAGATTCCCTTTTTATTTTCTCGCCAAAACTGAAAATATAAACTAAAGACATTCTGTTATTTTTGGTATATATGAAGGTTGTTTCGGTTGCGCCCCCTGCAGGACTAGCATAGCACAACAGACAAGTATTGTTCTGAAAAGAAAAAGAGCAGACAGGACTTGTTAGATAAGTTATATAATATTTATTATCAGTAAACATTTACATGTAGATATTGTGGATGTTAAAGAATTATACTATATCATACTATATAATATTATATACTGAGTATGTTCAATCCATGGGATCGAACCCATGACCTGGCGTTGCTAAAGCCATTCTCTAAGTTCTAAACTACAGGAAAGCATTTTTATCGTTTTTAAAGCAACATAAATCCCGACATGGTCTTCGGGATCCTGAATCCATCTGAAGAGGTTTCATTTACTATAACAACCAAATATATATTGATTTTAATATTTTATTTAGTCATTTGTCATGAATTCTTGACTAATGGATCACTCCAGTGTCTCTTTTACATTTACATTTAGTCATTTAGCAGAGGCTTTTATCCAAAGCGACCTACAAAGAGTTCAGGAAGCAATAAGCGATATGTCATAAAAGAGCAATAGTACATTAGGTGCTAATACAAAGCTACTAGTTTCAACAAAAGCCAGAACAATACCTGTTGAGAGAGGGTTAGTGTTTTTTTTTCATTTGTCTGTCAAGTATTCACAGAAGAGATGGGTTTTAAGGAGTTTTTTGAAGGTTGTGAGAGATTTCGTTGACCGGACCGCATTGGGAAGAATGTTCCACCAGGAAGGAGTTGTGAAGGAGGATGAGCGGGAAAGTGATTTAATGTCCTTATGAGAAGGCAATACAAGACGCCGCTGGTTTGCTGAACGCAGGGTTCTTGATGGGGTGTAGGAGGAAAGTATGCCGGTGCAGATCCAGTGATAGTCCTGTATGCAAACATCAGAGACTTGAATCTGATCCGGGCTTCAACCGGTAGCCAGTGGAGAGAGATGAAAAGGGGTGTCACATGAGCCTTTTGGGCTGTTGGAAGATGAGGCGTGATGCTGCGTTTTGAACCTGCTGAAGTGGTTTGATAGCCTTTGCAGGAAGACCAACAAGGAGAGCATTGCAGTAGTCAAACCTTGAGATCACCAGGGCCTGGACAAGGAGTTGTGCCACATGCTCGGTGAGGTAGGGTCTAACCTTTCGAATGTTGAATGAGGCATATGGACAGGATCGCGTTGTCTTTGCAAGGTGATCATTGAAGGACAGCTGTTCATCAAATATGACTGAGAGGTTTCTGGCTGATTCGAAGGGAGTGATTTTTCATGTATACATGTAAGTGGTATCGATCAAGATGACTCGCAATACCTGGATGAGTGGTGTTATCAGTTTTAGTGGTTGTTATCGATGATAACGAATAGGAATCTATGGATTTGGAAATTTCAATACCTCTTAGCAATTCCTTATCACGTGTTAACTTGTCTCTCAATAACAGCCCTTATGAAAATTAATCATATCTTAACATACGTTGCAAAATGGTACTTATAAATATATATGTTTGCAAACCAATAAGCAGGCTACATTACCATACAAATTGATATCGTGTTACTACTTTGGAATCGAAACTGGGAATCGATAAGCAGAATTGGAATTGATAAAAGTCAAACCATCCCCGACCCTATTAACAAAACTCAGAATACTGACTGACCAATCACAATGAATTATTTAAATAAGCTGCATAATATCTATTAGAATTGTAATAAAGTTGTATATGTAAATTGGAAGTTATACATTTACATATCATTATTCTGTGTGTTTGGTCTGTTTACATTTGATGTATCAGACAAAGAAACATCTGAATAAAAAAGTGGATACAAATATTGAAGTCAAACAATACAGTTACAAAAATAATTGTTAAACATATAGAAGTAAAACACATTATATATCATTAGAGCTAATTGTCTAAAAGTAAGTCTTGAAGTCTCCAAAGAACAACCTTTTAGAAGAATGGAACACAACAAATGAAGATTAAGCTAGAAAATAATGTTTTCTTTCAATTGATACTTTATAGTTTAGCACAGCGGCTCAAGGGTCAACTCATTTGTTGTGTAGTTGCGAACGCACAGTGAAACAAAGACCCATGGGAAATCATTTCACCCACTGAGAAGAAAACTCATTTGAGTTGCTTAAGAGTTCAAGTCAGAGTTCCAACTAAAAGACTCTGAGACCTTTTCTCCTTGAGAAGAATTCCTGTTATTGTGTTATACCGTATAGCAAAACATGTCAACTCAGTGGCCGTTGGAATGGGTTATGACAGCTCTGTGCTTTCATCTCACAGGAATATAGAGGAAGTCTTGTTAACCCTTGTGCGCTTCAGACTGGCTCGAAGTATGCTCTCAAACCAAGCTCGCCCACCCAACAAATTCTTGGACTCAAACACCAAACCATGCAGCCAGTTATGCGACCGCTGGCACCATACCATTCGGTAAACTTCAGAGAAGCACGTGCGCGATCACGTGACCCCAGCATGTGTTTTCATTCTGTAGAAAGCCCTGGAAGTTTCCGTTTTATAGGGCTGATGGGAGATTGCAGTGCAGTCTGGGACAGGATGGATCTAGCTGGCCCACGGCCAATTCTAAGAGCGCTTTTAAATCTCAAGCAGGTCCGGATGCCATGCAGACAGACCCGGTGGGCTCAGAGGTCACACGTCTGATTACCGTGTATGACCGCTTGAACTTCACGCAGGTCAGGAGGTTCTGTCAAGACCGCTCTTGTATGTAGTTCACCTCGCGTCTTCAAAGTTGCTTATTGTGAATAGGGTGACCTGTTTCTATTTTTTAAGCTGTAGGTTTAGCGTTCATTGCTGTGGTAGATTGTCCCATCTGTTCGACCGCTTTAACATGTTTCTTTGCCTTTTTCTGAAATACAATTCCAGAGTCAGACTGTCTTAAAAACCGTTTTGCCACAAGAAATTTATGGATGTCAGTGCAAACCAATTGTGCATTTTGCAGGCATGTTAAACCAGTTTATCTCAAGGTCGAAAATAATGCTTGTATTCATTTGTACTGTTTAAAATAATGTCATGGTTAATAGTCTTTAAAGTCTGCACATGCATGAAATAAACAATACTTGGTTTGATTTTATTATCTGATGCAATGACTTTCATACATTTTTAGATGTGATTTTATGAATACAGGCACATGCATTACTTGACTGTATAGGAAAGAAATCAGAGGCGAGCATCGCTGTGTGTGTAGTAATAAAAACATCTTTCCTTCCCTCTTGTTCTGTATAATATCATACGAGACTCTCTGTATAAATAGTGAAACTAACTTAATTATGAAAATCCTCTACTGCATTGAAAATGGGCCGCAGTAACAGGATCTAGTGTGTGTGAGAGAGAGAGAGAGAGAGAGAGCTTTTCTGCAACTGTTGTAATATAAATCCCTATTGCACTTTGTATTTATGCATTTTTAATGAAGTGTCTCAGCTGTGGGTCTGTTTGAGATGGGAGAGAGAGGGGGAAGAGGGGATAGAAAGACATATGTGGATGGGCTTGTTGATATAAGAGAAGAGAGAGAAGGCCGCACAGATCGCCCTCTGCTGTCTCGATGACGTCACTGTCATGGGTGGTGTCAAAGTTTTTATTTACCAAACCTCACCGTTAACAGACCCTCAGCATACACCAGACAGACGCACAGAGATTCTTTTAGTGGCTGGCTTGATGTAGTTTCTATTGAAAGTTGGGGCAGGACACATTGGATGCCTTGTCTCTTTAACAACCAAACACAAAAGCCAATAGTCTTCAGTTTGCAATATAACTGGAAACATCCTGAGCGTGGCAGCAGGTAGAGATGAAGGCAAGGGAGAGATGGAGGAGAGAATGTGATTGAACAACAATTGGGATTTATCCCCGAGTGCAAAGATGAGTCATTGGTGTTTTCGATCTGCCTGCTAAGAAGGGAAAGCCTTTAAATTATAAATCTGTGTATTTGCTAACAGTGAATCTAGTCACAGATAGGAGTACACTGGCATATGGATCAAAGCTAATGCATATTGACTAAAAGTCCAATTGTGATTTCACGCTCTTCAAAACAAATGATCACGGTGCTTTTGTTGATCTTCTCTCCGCTTCTGGGTTTCATCAAGAATATTTATAATGAACAGAAGTGCAAAGGGGAAGAGAGGTCTTTAGTGGTGATGGGGTGGGATTCACAAAGACCGAAAACAATCCACAGAGGACAACATGAATGCACCAGTTAAACCATTACATAAGCTGTTTATTTCTCTAGTGAATTTCATTTCTGCACAGCAGCATACAGGGAAATTGTGACAAAATATAAATAAGAAAATTCAACAGTGTTTCATTTTTATTCTTTTAATTACAAACGTGGCAAATGGTCAGCAACATTTAATTCTCAGTCGCTCTCTCACGCCACCCGCGAGCGTAACATCGAACAGCAACTTAAAATGTATGATATTGTCAATTATTCATCATGTACAGCCTATTAGCAAACAACGCTTCGAGCTTATTGGAATTTCACTTTTCATCTGTAGAATGCACTGAAAAAAAATACAATTATGTTATACAAAGATCAAAAATACTATTATAAACCCTTGTTATAAATGGTACACTATATTAATAAACGGCTGTTGACATTTTACATGTGAGTACAAAATCCTGGTGAGGTAGATCCCTCTGAAGTCACTTTTTAACAGTAAAATACTGAATAGACATCACTTAATTATTTTGACTTATTTACAATACAGCAAATCTACGTTCCTCACTTCATTCAAATTGAATTCCTTTGGTAAACATACGTAACTGTCAGAAATGTGCAGTCCTGCAAGTGTCAATTGTACATTCACAATACGGTTGCATCGTTATTTTGTTTTCTTTTTGGGATTTTTAATTGTAGGTAATGCAAAAAGGGGCAAATACATTGTTTTTACAAAAAAGCTTTTTTTATTAAGAACATTCAACCGTGCTTTATTCCACCCTTAAGAATGGTCAAACTGTTTGTTTTTCATGAACTTTTTCCTTCCCCGCCCGGGATGTTTTGGAGAAAGGTGAACTTTGTGAGAGGGGTTGAGCAGAGAGGCACCCATAGGATTTGTTTCTCTCCAGTGTGTGTTCCCCTTCTCGGGGTGTAAACATTGAAAGGGCACCTCATAGACTCATTTAAAACGATATCTGGGCACATGTGACCACACGTTACATTAGATTGTTCATGTTACAGTGTGTTGAATACTAATGTGCAACATGTCCTTTAATAGGCCCGTGTCGTTTCTTTTTGGAGATGCTTCACTGTGTTAGTGTGACTATACGGTTATTTGTTTTATTTACGTGTAAGACCTGTAACATGGACATTATAATGTAAAATGTCACCTAGTCTGGCTCTGTCAGTGTGGTCTGAAATAATTTGGCCGATTATAAAGTTATGCTGAGAACATGAATGCGCAACAGAGACTCTATTGTGTTGCTCTGTGCGTCCGTGCGCGTATTAAATGTCAGAGCCTGGAGGGAAGGAAATTATGGAGTGGGCTCTGAGGGAAGAACGGAATAGGGCTAAACTTGACTTCAAAGGCCTGTCGAATAAATGAAGAGTGTGGAACATTCTTAAAACCGATTAATGGCAAAAAATAAACTTTGGTTTAAAAGACAAAAATGAGGTGCAAGCTTGGCTTACAGTAAAGAAAATACTCGAGTTTGACAGAAGAGCAACTCCTCTAGTGTATATATACTGTATATTTGCTTACATTCATGTCTCCCATTTTAAACAAAAATAACATTATTCTTTTATTATTTCAATAAAAACGTGACTATGAATTGTGACTTTTCAACAAATAAACATCTAAACCTATGCATGAAAAGGAAAAATAGCCTTTTTTATGAATAAAGTATGCAATAAAACTATGGAAATAAAGTATCTATAAAAATATAAGAGATTTTTTTTCGCATTCTTAACAAAAACATTGATATCTTATTTGTTTAATAAATCCTGTAGCCTAGAATTTAAAACTTGGAAAGCCGCAATCAGAACAGTCATTGGAAAGAAATGTTCAGTGCAATAAATGTAAGTCTATATTTACGCATCAGTCTTTTTCTAGAAGATTTTCACTCGCTTACCACCCACAGCTCTGCCTCCTTTCAGCACTCTCTGGGCAGGCTGGTCTTTGGAGAGAGGGCAGTATTTTATTGTATGTGCGTTATCCCCGTTGGCACTGCACAGGGGGCATGTGTACGCCCGCAGGATGGGGCACACCACCCTCCCGTCCGGGGTTTTCAGAACGTGGGAGCCGTAAACCTCCTCGGGCGCGCCGTTATTCCTACAGAAGACGCAGATCTTGGGCTCCTGCTTATTCCGCGCTGCCGGTTTTCTCATCTTCCTCTCCACGCCGAACAGATCAAATCCCGCGAAGCTCCCTCCGATGCCCATCTCCCGCTCCGGAGAGGAGGACAGCAGCCCCCCCGTGCCCTGGTTTTGGTTCTGGAAGGGACTCAGGATGGAGAAGCGCTCTTTCAGGTCCAGGATGGAAATGGAGGTAGGCGGAGGGCAGCAGCAAGAGTCCAGGTGTCCTACGCTTTCGCCTTCACCTCCGGCCGCGATTGCGCACGGGCACGGAGGGGAGTCGTCCAAGCCCAGGGTGGCTTTCAGCGACTCCGTGATGGAGTTGGGGCTCTGCGGGACGCTGTGCTTGTTCTTCGTGACCAACGTGGACAGCCCGAGATAGTCATTCCAAAAATTAAAGGTGTAGTCATATGGGTTGCGCGCACTCAAGTAGTTGTGATTTAAAAAATCCATTTCTTCCTCAAGAAGGGTTTAACTTTGAAAAAACAAACAAACGTGTAGATATAATCCGTCAGGTATTTTTCGATGGCTCCAGGATCTCTGCGTAACTGTGGTCAAGTCCAGTGCCGTTCTTGGTTATCTGCGCCTGAAGAACGGGCGTCTAGTTATAAGGCTTCAGAAGAGGCTGAAAGAGGGCGGGGCTCCTTTTTGAACCAAGTTTCTCAGAGCCACAGCATGTTTTCTCCTGTATGATCAGTATTACTGTTCACCGCAGTGGAAAGAGACATTTCTTTGTGATGGCAAAACGGCACAAGTTATCGCATGTGCTATTTTGCGCGCAACAGCGCCTGTGTCAATGAATCCGTACGTTGAGACTGCTTTTTAATCTTATTTGTCTTGCGCTAGCCTAATTGTGCCAAAACGCATGGCAATACGACCACACGTTTATTTTGACAAAAGCATGGCCAAACACAATAGTTGTTGCGTAACGCGAGTTTTTGTTCAACAGTTGCGCCCCATCTCGACGTTCAACTACACCCGATGCTTTCCACGCAACATGTAAGCCTATATGGAAATGACATTCGCAATCTTTTCACAGATCATGCGATATTACTTTCTCTCTGCATTTCACAGTAGCTCGTTTGGTTTGAGGCGGCGCGCTCTGTGGTGTGCGCTATTGACAGTGCGTGGCGTTGAGCTGTAGTTTGTGTTTATTCACGAGGATTAGCCAACTGGACGTGATCAGATTACACGTGGGTCATTACAAACACAGGGTCGTGCGCGCACATGGCTCTTTGTTCTTTGAAAACATGCGCACCTGCACACCAGAGAGACCGCGAAGCCGTTTTTATTGGTGTAACGCGAGTGTCATGTGCAACATGGTTTCTCTGACATTCGGGGACCCTTTTTTCTTTGAACATGTTTAACCTAAATCGTGATTTTATTTTGCCGCTTGTTCTTGACGGATGACGTCACTGTTTTATGTGTGGGCACACAGGCATCAAAGATCTACACGTCCCCTGCATTTCTTGTTTCGTATCATGTTGGTTTATATTAAAGGCAGTAGACTAAGTAGGATTTAAAAAATAACACGCATTCTTTATTTGATTGTATTCTACTGCAATTAGTATGATGTAAAATAACAAAGGCGACATGCCTTTAGAGGGAAAAGGTTACCGTCCATTTTAATCAGGATAAAGCTCAGGATTGTCTACTTAATGGTCCATCTCAGATGTCAGTGCATTTGTTCAGACCATTCAATTGTTTTACTGCAGGGGCCTCGACTCTGTGAGATGGCAGAGGGGTCATTGTTCTACAGGCTCTTGGCTCGGATCGGGGCCAACTGAGCTGTTCTGGATCCAGAAAGCCCTTGTCCAAAAATCACACTTTCCAGAAAGACGTGTAATGAACGTCTCGCCAAATTAACTCATCTCTGGGTAAACAAAAGCCTCATTTGCATTTTTGTATTTCGCACAAGACCCCTCTAAGCGACGGGGGGCAGGACACAGGTGCACGCCAGCTGATTTCTGCTCACATAAATAATAGCCTAGTGCGTCTCTCTCAGAGTATCTCTGCAATAAATTACATCCATCTTTATAAATTATTAATTTGAAGCTTGTTTCAAGAAAGAATTATATTCACATTGCATACACTCGTGTAATTAGCAAGACTTTTCGTTTAAACGAAATCCTTGTGTCAAAGAACATGATACATGCAGTACATTACTCCTGCCACCGGGGGTCTATGTGAGCTCAGAGGAGCTCCTGATGGGCATTACGTCATTGGGTACTTTAGAGCGCTGCAGCTTGTTCAATATCTAAGAACAATACGCTAAACACACCTGATGGTCCTGAACAGGGTGCAGTTGTGTATTAGAATATTAATGGTGAAGAGTATCTAGGTCATTCCTTATTATTATAATTCTTAGGATGTGTATCTTAATGCTTCAATATGTCTTAAGTTCTTTGAAAGGTTAAGTATAATAATCACTATATTACAGTGAAATGAATATTGGGTGAATTCAAAAAGCTGCTTTCCTCGGATTT
This sequence comes from Barbatula barbatula, assembly GCF_947034865.1. Lineage (NCBI taxonomy): Eukaryota > Metazoa > Chordata > Actinopteri > Cypriniformes > Nemacheilidae > Barbatula > Barbatula barbatula. Next base: position 1,933,775 of record NC_136781.1, on the reverse strand, counting down.
AAACTGCTAGTTGATATTCACTTACATCTAACATGAACGACTTAGCATGAATATGTGAAGAGTTTGGTTCCAAAATGAGTTTTTTCTTTTGTGCAGTCCAATTAATATTAGTTTTGATTTGAGCCATAATAGATAAAAAACGTACATACTAAAACACAATAAAAACATGTTAACATAATAGAAAAAAATCTCATTTTGGAGCCAAGCTCTTCATATTTTCCATTCTTTCATTCATCATCAATTTATAGGCTTTTTATTGTTCTATTCCTTGTAGCTTACAATATCCAGTTTTTAGGGTAGATCTAAAATGTATATGATCCATCCATTATAAACAATTTCTTGTAATGTTTTGTGATATAAGTCGGTTTGTAAAGTCTTAAAACTTTCCCCGTATATAACATAAATAATATCAAAAGCATGTTTAAGAATATCAGATAACTGACTGAGCAATGGCTTTGTCTATTTTTTTACACGTTGGGTTGCAAACAAGAAGCTACTGCAGCACATGCATTTCGCTCTACTGTGAATTTTACGTTCGATGTTTCTAATAACTCGAGGTCGCCTGTGTTCTGTAAGGGAATATCGATGACTTATTTACAAGAAACGTTACGAGGGCCCTCCAAGTAATGAAGAAAGATTGTAAGTAATGAAGACGACCATTAGCGTTCCCTGCGGGGAGGATTTATGCAGTGTAAGATTTCTGTCGATAGCGGTGTTTCCTGCGTGGGCAGAGGCCACACTGAACCGCGCAACCATACAAAAGGCCTTTATTCTGATGAATTATATTCCCTCAGGAATGTGGACACAAGGCTCCTCCAGCACGACTACAGTCATCAGCCACTGTACGTCTAATTAAAAGTGGAGGAGAGCTCTCTGAATGGATGCCAGCATGCAGGATTAAGTCTATTTAAAGAGGGAATTCAATTGAACGCCATACCTAGCTGCCTATCTGAGCGGAAAGTGCCCAAGAAGATGTGCTTTGTGTAAATTTGCACTCGGCTTTGTGGCTTTTCTTTCTCTTGAGATCTGCATTGTCTAGACTTTTGACCCCTCTGGTATTGGTCAAGATTTTGTTTGATGTATGTTGAGGGTAACAGGTGCAAACCCTTACTTTGAATGAACCATGGGCGCTTCGTGTTTGCAGACGTCAGAGTCGTATGCTGAATCAGAAGAGATGTTAACATCTGGAGAGATGCTGTATTTGGTCTGTGACTAATGTTTCCCTAAAAAGTAATGTGTAAAGAAAAAATTATGTTTCATGTTAAAAACGTTGGCGAAATGTTGAATGCTCCTTCTTTTGTAAGTTACTTTGGATCTGTTAAATGAATGGATGTATAAACTTACTTACATTTTCTAAAGGTGATGCTAGAGTGTTGCTATGCGGTTGCTTAGGTGCTCTGAATGGTTTGTATTAGGGCTGCACAATATTAAAGAAACATTTTTAAAGCTCCAGGAAAAATGCACTCCAAAATTATTTTCAGTTTTCTGAATGTATTAATAGACATATGTAAAGGTGGCATTATCATTTTTTTTCATTCTGTAAAATAATAGTTGTTTCTAATAAAAATCATGTTTATATTTGCATTTGTTTGCAGAAAAAACACAGTTTTCATGCGTCTTGGGTTTTCTTTTAGTCTTTGACATTGCTTTTGGCTGCAAAAAATATGAATTATATAGCTGACAAACATATTATTTTACATCATGTTCAGCATGTCAGAATCAATACGTGCATTGACACACAGGCACTAACATTCATGTAGCAGTCTATCCCAAAAAATGATTTGCTCCTTTTTCAATTTACTTCATTGAAACATGTTAATTCAACACAATTGGTCGAGAAGGATGTCCAATCCCCAGCATGCTTTGTGTCAGACTGCATTAGGGGAGTATATTTTAAAATACTATTACTTTGGTTTTTTTTTCAGAAAAGTTAAAGACTCATTAATGTCAATTTAGAAGAGTTGACATAGTTTTCCGTTTTGTGGTTACCATTGTTCAGAAGAGTGATGCATGTGCTTAGTCTGTGGGAGGCCACATGTAAACTGTATTATACCACATCTCTACCAGTCTCTTCTTGCTCATTTTATAACTATGCACATTAAGACTAATACATATTGTAATGTAAAAAACTGAAAGAATTGAGTGTAGTTAACTTAAAAAACATATTTGTTTGATATGTCTACTTCCATCCATGAATTCCATCTACTTATTTTCATATGGGGGATGAATGAAATATTTAAGTCACACTTACTAAGACTTTTTAGCCCTACCATTTAACACATCACTATGCAGTTGCTAGGATGTTTTGGATGGTTTCTAGTTTTATTTTGCCTCATTTATTTTTACTCAAAAGAGCTACCACCAATGACCCTCTGTGAGATTTTTTATGGCATGGTTAGGGTCTCTGAAACTCCCTAAGCCTGCGGGACTTTTTGGAACCTGGAGGGTTCGTTGAGACAAAGGCATAGCAATGCTCACCAAGCAAACACAATGTAAATGAAAGTATGTAAAGTTCTTTAAAAGTCAGTAGAAGTTTGTCACCCGTTCACTTTGAAAGTATATCTTGGAAATCAAAGCTGGTTTATTCATGCGAGCAGGCGTCATTACTGCGCTATTTTCATAAAGCTGCAACATTACATCATAGGACAGGATGAGAAATTACAACAGGCTCAGTTTCTCCCTCGGTTTGACCGTCTGATTTATCGTCCTCATCAATTATGCAGCGGTACATCCAACTGGGAGTCTCCACGGGGCGCTGCTCTCTGTAGCGCCAAATGATGCAGTGCATACCTGAAACGGAGTATGAAGACTCTTATCGGGACGGTTTCTGCCCCATCAGAGTTTCTGCCTTACCCTTGAGTTGACAGAATCATTTAAAGAGTTGCAGATTTTGGTAATAACTTCTTACTATCTCTCTTTCTCTCTGTCTCTCTCTCTCTCTCTCTCTCTCTCTCTCTCTCTCTCTCTCTCCCATTGGCTATGTCCTTTACAAGTAATGATTGAAGATCTTGGTGGGCTTCTTCGTTTCCGAGCGTGAAGCGCTGTAACTGAAATATTAATGGTCACATTATTACTTAATTTTGTTGTGACTCGAAGGAATTAATATCCATCCATTAAACGGCGCTAATTCTGCGCCCGTCTGGAGGAAAGCTGCCCACACTGAACGGGGGAATTATATTAGGTCGTGAATGATCTATGGTACCGGTATGGCGTCTACTGCTTCAAACTGATTTAGTGGTTTGAGCTGACAAACTGATGAGTGCATAAGCAGTTGCTGACCAAGGGAAACATTTAGTTTTAATGAGATATATTGTTGCACCCATCACTTGGAGTGTAATGCCAGCATTAGTCTGATGCATAACCTGACTTCCATCTGGAGGTCTGGCTCTAATTGCAGCTCAGTCAACGCAGGCTGATAAATGAGACTTAAATCACTTTATGAATACTAGTTTTCTTCATACACAAATACAAATACAAATGTACAGTATCATGCAATACTTTGGATCCAAGCGTTGGCCAAATGCATAAATGTAAATGTCATCTGCAATCTAGTTTACGTCTGATGGTAACATACATCTCAAATGTGATTATGACGATTTTGACCTCATTTTTATACTTGAAACAACCAAAATGGTCCAATGGGGTAAGAAAACCAATTTCTTAGATATATTCGAGCTGTCACGATATCGGGACTTCCTACACTGTTATCATGGTCAAACAAATTCACAAAAGCGGTATTATCAAAATGTAAAGGATCTTAAAATATGTTTTTATGTTTTCAGCTTTTTTTCTGTCCAATAAATTACACTATAACTAAGTGCAGTGAGGTGGACAGAGAGAAAGAGAGTTAATTCGATGGATTTAATGGTTATAATGGGAATTGTATTTGTTTGAATGGAAGCCACTATCTACTGCGGTGGGTTCTTTTGATGGAGTTTGATCTGGCAGGGATGAATCCTATCAGAATACCGACCAAAACACAACACAGAAAGTGATTTTGTAATGGTTTTAATGGAAAAAGCGAATGGTTCATAATAGAGTTTCTGTGATGGTTTCTATTGGGTTAGCAGGGTGTGCATTGTGAAACCCCTCATATGGATATGTAGTGTTTGTTTATATGTATTTGTCTAGCTTTGTTTTCAAAAAAATTGAGTTGTTATCGAAATGTGTCTGTTTATTAAGTTTCCTGTAAAACAACACAAACATAGCGGTAAAGATAAAGGTTGTTTTCCTGTAGCTCATTCAATAGAGCGTTGCATTAGCAACAGAATGTCATGGGCCTGATCCTCAGGGAACACATACTGATAATAACAATGTATAGATTGAATGCACTGTTACATATCTGCCATGCATAAATAGATTCACAGTGTATCCCTTACCTCAGATGTTGCACCAGATGTAAATGCAGTCATAAACCAACACTATGGCCACTGTAGATGAAAGTCCACACTCAATGATTAGATCCATTAAAAATGTGTCTGGTCATCCACTTAACTGTTTCTCTCTCTGTCTTTCTCTCTCCCTCTCAGCACTCTCAAGACATGCATCTTGTTCTTGTAATCGATCTGTGTGACGCTACTGATTAACTCTAATCCCTGCTGGTTATATTATTGATTGCCATCACGAGGATGATTATGGGCCACATTTGATGTCTCCTCTTTCTCCTCTTACCGTGTGTTTGTGTTGGGCTCTTCCACGATCTGCCTGTCGGTGAATTCGATATCGCTTTAAAGAAACTAACAGCATTGTCCATCAATACTGGGACAAAAGAAATATTTATTCACTCTCGTATCACTGCAAACCTGTTTGACTTTCTTGACAAAATATATTAAGCAGAACGTTGGCCCTCCATTGACTTCCACTTTATGGACAAAAGACATTTCTGAAAATATCTTCTTTTGTGTTCCACAGAAGAGAAAATCACATTAAACGTTTAAAGAATTTGTATTTTTAGGTGAACTTTCCCTCTAATATAATTAGAAAACAGGTTCTTTACAACCTATCCTGTTGCTTCCTGTGTTTTACACAAAACATTCACGCATCCCATAATCCTTTGCCAGTTGTCCCTTGATTCCAGCTCTCAGATTGTTCCAGGCATGCAGAAATAAGTGGACATCTGCCCACACAAGATGCTTAAAGACTTTGGCCAAGACAGACATTTTGTGACATTTGCCAAGTTATGCAGATACAGCTACATGATGGCATTTCCCCATTATTTGTATACACCATAAATCATCGGATTTACACGTTCATTAATTCATGTATTCATTCATGTCAAGACAGTGTATCAATTTAGCCTACTAAAACAAAATAAACAGCCTCGGCTAAAGGCTCAATTCTGTCATCATTTATTCACCATCATGTGTTTTAAGGTCCAAGGGATAATGTACAGGCAGCCGGTTATTATCGCAGAAATAAGCCCTGACAGTGTGATCAGGACCCGACGCAAAGCGGATAATTTAAATAGTCAAAAAAACCTGTCAATTGATTTTCTGCATCCGGGTTACCGTGTGTTATTGGTTTTTGAAAGTTTGTTATCTGGGAATAATGAACCTGCAAATGTCGCCACTGGCCAATCAGATTCAAGCATTCCAACGAGCCATGTAATTAAACCTGTATACGCCATTATTTTGCCCATTTAAGTATTCTTTCTATAGCTGGGTGGTGTTCAGGAGATGGTACATGTATTACAAGGCCTGTTTAAAGTGTGGTTTAGCATTCAGACATCTTTCAGCCTCTCTTATGTGTGGTTCCCTTTCTGTCGGTCTCTCGACGTTGTGTCGAAGCCGACAGATGGGGTTCGCCCTTGAGAACCAGTCATCTCTGACTATTTTGAAAAGGCCAATGAAATTTGGCGAATGAAATTTGCATGCCGGGCCCCGCCCCCGGAAATCCGGGTATATAAGGGGAGCCGGCGTGCTCATTCATTTACCTTTTGTTCTTCGGAGCCTATGCATCGAATGACTACGACAGCTGATTTCCTGACGTGGTGCAGCGGATTGTCCCTTCCGAGCGATCATCCCCCCGGCGTTTCAGCAGTTCCAGAGGTGTTTCTGAAAGAGATATATTCTAAAAGAGCAAATTTCTCAGCGTGGCATGTCCCGCTGCTCTCGTGGTTGCGGTTCCCTCATTGAGGAGGGGGACGGACACGATGCTTGCGTCAGGTGTTTGGGGGTCCAACACGCTGAGGCAGCATTCGTGGAGTCATCCTGCTCGCACTGCGGGCAGATGGCGATACAGAAGTTGCGGTCACGGGTGGCTGCGCTCTTTCAAGAGCCAGCCACCACCTCGTCTGCTTCCCGCTCTGCGACCGCGGTGGCCACAGCCCCGCCGTCAGCAGCGGCGAGCAGCTTGGGTGGCATGGGGATTTCCGTGAGCGTAAACCCGTCAGCCGATGGCTCGCGGACCGTTCACGCCCCGACTCGCTCGTCTGGCCGTTCCCAGGAAGGCGGTTCCACACCGTCTTACTCCTTCGTCACGCAGTCGGACTCGATGCGTGACGACGATGAGATGTCCCTCGCAGCATCGGAGGGCGACCTCCTGGCATCCGACCCTGACGATTCCTTCGAGCCGTCTCCGCCCGGAGATAGAGTTCAGGAAAAGGCAGACGTCGAGATGTCAGCCATGCTCTATCGGGCCGCCGCGAGCATCGGGCTGCAGTGCACCGCACCGCCCACGCCCCAACGCTCGCGGCTGGATAATTGGTACATCGGGTCCGAGCGCGGCTCCAAGCCGCGCACGCCCCCTGTACCTTTTTTCCCCGAGGTGCATGAGGAGCTCAGCAAGACTTGGAACGCCCCCTTTTCGGCTCGTTCCCGTCATGCTGACTCTGTCGCCCTTTCTTCCCTCGATGGCGGGGCAGCTAGGGGCTACGTTGATGTCCCCCAGGCTGAACGTGCAGTCGCGGTGCACCTGTGCCCGCAGACGGCGGCCACCTGGAGGTCTCGACCTAGACTCCCGTCCAAGCCGTGTAGGGTTTCGGCATCGCTGGTGTCGAAATCCTATAACGCTGCTGGACAGGCTGCCTCAGCTCTTCATGCCATGGCCATCCTGCAGGTCCATCAGGCCAAGGCACTGAAAGAGCTCCACGAGGGTAAGACCGACCCGAAGATTATGCAGGAGCTCCGCGCTGCCACCGACCTTGCCCTCCGGGCAACGAAGGTGACAGCGCGAGCTTTGGGTCGAGCGATGTCCACACTAGTGGTCCACGAGAGACACCTCTGGCTAAACCTTGCGCAGATGCGTGAAGCCGAGAAAGTTCGCTTCCTCGATGCTCCCATCTCGCAGGGAGGGCTGTTTGGTGACACTGTCGAGGACTTCTCCCAGCAGTTCTCGGCAGTGCAGAAGCAGACGGAGGCCATTAAGCACATCCTGCCCCGCCACGACCCGACCGCCTTTCGGCCGTCGAGGTCCCGTGGAACGTCTGCCTCCCAGCAGCCCCGGCCTTCCTCTTCGTCAGCTCCGGCTACGGTGCCCCCTCCTCAGGCGGCCCCCCGGAAGAGGACGGACAGGAAGCGACCACCGTCTCGTCAGCAGCCGCCGCGGAAGCAGAAGCGTTCCTGACGAGCCGGACCCGGCGAGATCGAGATCGGGCCCGACCCCAGCCATTCCATCGCTGACGGGTCGGAAATGGACGGTCCCTGCCCCGTCCCAACATCTGCTAGGCCCTTTTCAGGGCCTAGCGCCCACTTCCTCACAAAAAGAGCAGTCTCTCTCTCTGGGTCCCCCTTTCAGCCGCACTCACCCTCCGCAGGACGGTGTTCGGCAACTCGACGTTGCGTTGTGGCGACACGCAAGGCCGAGTATAAAATTGCGCAGCCCTCAGCACTCTCACCTCGACGGTGCGTTGAGCTGCGCCGCCAGGCAGGCAAATCAGCGGAGCCGGCCCCCCCACGAGGCGGGGCCGGCACCGCTAGCCCGCGAACCGCCCTCCCCAGGGGCGATGAAGCAGATCGTACCTCTAGTGCCCCTGTCGCAGTCTTTGAGTGCTTGGTTAGCACTCACCAGACCGTCAAGGTGGCTGGAGAACACGATCCGTCTCGGCTACTCGATCCAGTTTGCCAGACCTCCGCCCAGGTTTCGGGGCATCCTCTTTACCTCGGTCAGAGGCAGAGATGCTCCCGTGCTGCGGGAGGAGGTGGCAACCCTTCTGGAGAAGGGAGCGATCGAGTCCGTCCCCTCGGCCGAGATGTCCAGCGGGTTCTACAGCCCGTACTTCATCGTCCCCAAGAAAGGTGGAGGGTTGCGCCCCATTCTAGATCTGCGTGCCCTGAACAGGCACCTCCAGAAGCTGCCGTTCAGGATGCTCACGCAGAGGCGCATCTTGACGTCCGTCAGGCGTCAAGATTGGTTCGTGGCTATCGACCTGAAGGACGCGTACTTTCATGTCTCGATTCTCCCTCGTCACCGGCCGTACCTACGGTTCGCTTTCGAGGGGCGAGCATATCAGTACAGGGTCCTCCCATTCGGTCTGTCCCTGTCCCCACGTGCCTTTACGAAGGTCGTGGAAGCCGCCCTCACTCCCCTCAGGGAGAGAGGTGTGCGGGTACTCAACTATCTCGACGACTGGCTTATCTTAGCACACTCGCGAGAACTGTTGTGTACACACAGGGATCTGGTGCTCCGGCACCTAGACCGTTTGGGGTTACGGGTCAACCGAGAGAAGAGCCAACTCTCCCCTGCGCAGAGTTCCTTTTTTCTCGGTATGGAACTCGACTCTGTCTCCATGACGGCGCGGCTTACGACAGAGCGTGCACAGTCAGTGCTGAACTGCCTGAAACTCTTCAAGCAGCGACCAGCGGTCCCCCTGAAACTTTTTCAGAGGCTCCTGGGCCACATGTCGTCCTCGGCGGGGGTAATTCCCCTCGGGTTGATGCACATGAGACCGCTGCAGCACTGGCTACAGAGACGAGTTCCCTGGAGAGCGTGGCACACAGGCAGGAGGTTGATCGTCATTACACCTCTCTGCCGTCGTATCCTAACCCCGTGGTCATCAGTGACCTTTCTACGGACTGGCGTCCCCATGGGGCAGGTCCCGAGGCGCGTCGTGGTAACGACCGACGCCTCCTTACGGGGTTGGGGTGCGGTGTGCAAGGGGCACACAGTGTCGGGTCTCTGGACGGAGTCCCAGCTGTGTTGGCATATCAACCGCCTAGAGTTGTTGGCTGTTCTGTTGGCACTGAGGGGACTACGGTCCCTCGTGCAGGGCCAGCACGTACTGGTCCGATCAGACAGCACGACTGCCGTAGCGTATATCAACCATCAGGGGGGTATACGCTCACGACAGTTAACGCAACTTGCCCGACGCCTCCTCCTGTGGAGTCAACAGGTGACGAAGTCCCTGCGTGCCACTCACATACCGGGCGACCTGAACCAGACAGCCGATGCGCTCTCTCGTCAGTCGACGCCCCGTGGAGAGTGGCGACTCCACCCCCGTGCAGTCCAGCTTGTTTGGGTGCAGTTCGGGCGGGCACAGGTGGACCTGTTTGCCTCCCTTGACACCACCCATTGCCCGCTTTGGTACTCCCTGACCGAGGGCCCCCTCGGCACGGATGCCCTAGCGCACAGCTGGCCACGGGACAAGTGGAAGTACGCCTTCCCCCCAGTGAGCCTCATTGCACAGGTCCTGTGCAAGGTCAGGGAAGAGGAGCATCAAGTGGTACTAGTTGCGCCGTACTGGCCCAACCGGACTTGGTTCTCGGAGCTAATGCTCCTGACGACAACTCCCCCCTGGCCGATTCCCCTGACGAAGGACCTTCTTTCTCAGGGGAGGGGCATGTTGCGGCACCCGAGACCAGACCTCTGGAACCTCCACGTCTGGCTCCTGGATGGGACGAGGAGATCCTGAGTGGTCTACCCCCCGCGGTGGTGGAGACCATCACTCAGGCTAGGGCACCTGCCACGAGGCGGCTGTACGCCTTTAAGTGGCGCCTCTTCTCGTCTTGGTGTTCTTCTCGCAGAGAAGACCCACGGATTTGCTCGGTCAGGCACGTGCTGTCCTTCCTGCAGGAGAGGTTGGAGAGTAAACTCTCTCCGTCCACACTGAAAGTGTATGTAGCCGCTATCGCCGCTCATCACGAACCAGTTGCTGGAAAACCTTTAGGGCAGCATGACCTGATCATCAGGTTCCTCAGGGGCGCGAGGAGGCTTAACCCACCTCGATCGCGCTCCGTACCCTCTTGGGACCTCAATGTGGTCCTGGCGGGCCTCCAGAGGCCTCCCTTCGAGCCCCTCGGGGAGACCGATCTTTCTCATCTCTCGATGAAGACGGCTCTCCTGACGGCGCTCGCCTCCATCAAGAGGGTGGGGGATCTGCAAGCATTTTCCGTGTCCACAGAGTGCCTAAATTTCGGGCCCGGTGATTCTCACGTGATCCTGAGACCTCGGCCCGGCTACGTGCCCAAGGTTCCCACCACTCCCTTCCGGGACCAGGTGGTGACCTTGCAGGCGCTCCCCACCGGGGAGGAAGACCCAACCCCGTCCGTGTTGTGTCCAGTACGCGCCTTGCGCCTCTACGTGGACCGCACGCAGAGCTTCAGAGGCTCTGAGCAGCTCTTTGTTTGTTTTGGAGGTCAGCAGAAGGGGAAAGCTGTCTCCAAACAGAGACTGGCGCACTGGATCGTGGACGCCGTCATGGCGGCGTACCGATCTCAAGATTGCCCGTGCCCGCTGGCAGTGAGGGCGCACTCCACCAGGGGTGTTGCCTCCTCGTGGGCACTGGCTCGGGGCGCCACTCTGGCAGACATATGCAGAGCTGCGGGTTGGGCTACGCCCCACACCTTCGCGAGGTTCTACAACCTCCGCGTGGATCCGGTGTCAGCTCGAGTCTTGCAGGATAACACCAGGTAAGACCGGCGGCCGGCAGGGCGTACGCCTGCGACAAGCGCCAGCCCCCCTCTTGGGGGGGGTCAGTGCGCAATCATCTGCCTCCCTTCTTTCCCCTCGGGCGAAGAATAGGCATTCCATCCATCACTAAGCACTCAAGGCAGCGGGCTGGGCGGAGCAGCCTGCCACCTTTGGCGGGCACAAGTTGAGTTATCTACGTGTGACTCTAACCGACCTCAGTGCTCCAGACGTGGTAACCCCCCAGCAGGGTGGTTCCGTCTGAGATTCCGTCATGAGCTGTTCCCCCGGAACTCGTGACCTTCCCCGGGTGAGCATCCACCCTGCGGATTCTCGCACATACCTCCCATGAGTTCTTCCCTGCCGGTAAGACCATGCTGTTTCTCCACTGTATTCCCCCCGAGGGTGGGAAGTGGTCTCCGTAGCGCACCTCCCACTTGAGGGAATAGCGCTTACCCAGTGGTCCTAAGGCCGGACGGCTCTCGCCATTGGGGCCGTCTGAGTTGACAGAGGACAGGGGCTACCCATCTTTCTTGGAAGCTCTGGGTCCCCCTGTCTAGCTACTGGAAGGTTACAATCTCGCGAGAGCGCTTCGTCTGACTCGCCTAGGCTGGCCAACGTCGCTTCGCTGGAGATTGTGACGCGACTATTGCCGTGGCGTTTTCCATAGGAACCCCATCTGTCGGCTTCGACACAACGTCGAGAGACCGACAGAAAGGGAACGTCTCGGTTACGTATGTAACCTCTGTTCCCTGATGGAGGGAACAAGACGTTGTGTCCTTCTTGCCACGACAATAGCCGTCCGCTGCAGCAGTCACGAGATGCTTTTAGGCTCCTCAGCACACAAGGTAAATGAATGAGCACGCCGGCTCCCCTTATATACCCGGATTTCCGGGGGCGGGGCCCGGCATGCAAATTTCATTCGCCAAATTTCATTGGCCTTTTCAAAATAGTCAGAGATGACTGGTTCTCAAGGGCGAACCCCATCTGTCGGCTTCGACACAACGTCTTGTTCCCTCCATCAGGGAACAGAGGTTACATACGTAACCGAGACGTTTTCTGCATTCGCTCTGAGCTTTGCTTTCATCTCAAAGTAAACAATAACCTAAAGCGCCCTGGAAGAAAAGCCTTTGAGTATTCAATAGACGGCTCTTAAGGTATAGAAAAAGAAAACAATGAGCTACATGTTTACAAATCCATCATTCTCTTTGTGCTAAAGGCAGCGGTTTACAAGGATACTTCAGTCATTATTTACACAAACCTGATGTTTTTCCAAACCTGTGCGCTGTTAAAAGGTTATTTATAGATATTAGACATACATGAATGTGTTTAAAAATAATAATGAATGGTGCTTTATTGTGTTTTTGTGTGTTTGGGAGATCAAGGTGTCCCTAAAGATTTATAATTCTCCTTTCATTAAAATAAGTCATACAACGAGTGAGTGAATAAGTGTTTTAGATGTTAGGTTCCTCCATCTGCGGTTTAGCTACCAGTCTGTTCCCAATGCTAGGTAGAGAGATCGAATGAAATAAGAAAAAAACATAAATGATATGCACCGACACAACCCTCATGTTCCTATGCTCGTATCTAAAATTATTTGCAACATAAAATTGTATATTAGCTCACAGATAGCTTTTTGTAATAACATGCGACTCCCTGTGCATAACCGAGGTCCTGACTGAATAATCATAACTGTCTGGCTATGAGTTGAATGGGCCAATAAAGCAAGTGGGTCGATAACACACACACACACCTTTTTATTATCACATATAGCACCGTGGCTGCAAGGATCGGCCACATTATTGCACAAAACAATGAAAATGAGCTGCTGTTCTGGCATGAAGGCGTAGATTTATTCTGCCGTGTTTGTTTCTAACGTGAACATCATCATGGTGGTGCGTGCGTGATTGTTTTAAACGCAGAGGTTTTCAAGGCCGAGTAAAGCATCTTGGTCTTGTTCTTCAATCGTCCATAAATTCCTAACGACTTCACAGCCGATATCTTGCCCGCTGTTACGCAGCCGTGTTTATCCTGCAGAAGTACTCTTAAAAAAACTCAACGTTCTGCCACCCTTTCAATCACTTTATTCGTCTCTTGAAGGAGCACGCGTGAGTCTCTGTACCTGCAACACTCCATATGTTCAATAAGTTAATTAAAATGTTACAAGCTTTCGCAGCACCACAATGAAATCAGATTCCGTGTAATGAAGGCTATTAATATTCCGATGTGGCAGGGAGATAGAAGTTGCAGACCTGGGATCAGCCGAGGGAAGAGAATTGCGGCATAACATCGACACAATCATCCATCCTTATTTTTGCCCGTGTGTGTGTGTTGTCTGGTTCATGTACTGCACATAATTACACAAGCAAATGTGATGAATTCCTTTCACACCTCAAAGCAACAGGAAGACCTTCTCACGTGTCGGCAAACAGAACTGAAGTGGATATAATCGGCGTATAATCCTTCCTGCTGTGTTCAGACCTGTTTGCAGACCTCACCTGAAAATAACTCTCGGCTGGCCCAGTTGTGTCTCGGCAAAATGAACTGAACTACTATTATTATTATTTATACTGGGTATGGAATTTGAACAAGCTGTTACAAATCCTTAAAGCATTAGACCATTTTAAAAGTATTTAACCCCTTTAAGGCAGAGATTTCAATATGAATGCGCACATTTCTCACAGATGTCTATTTATAGTCAACAATATTGTCATTTCGTCGCCTTGCAATAATAAGGCTCTGTCTGCGCTCTGAGTATTTTTGAGATTTTAAGTTTTTGCATTTCATATATAGCAAAAATGAGCCGAGGAACAAATCTCTTTTATACATGAAAAAGACCATAAATGCATTCCAATTGTACAATATTTTTCGAAATTTCGGTTTTAAATTTCGGTTTAATCTGCTAAACATTCATTAAAGCAACACATTTTCAAGCAACACAAACAATGTACTTTGACATGAAATGAGTGTATATGTAGAAAAGATACATTTACATGGTTTTAATGACACTTATTTCAGTTTTCTTTAAAAAAAAGTCCCAAAATGGAGACTTCCTTTTTGAGAGTGTACCAACAATTTTAGAACCTTCAGAACGCATGTTCTTTGTCTAGTCCCATTCAAAAATATAAATCATGAGTAATTTTTCAAATGGGTTAAATGTTGCGTGCATACAAGCATTGCCATCAGCTCCGAATGAAACCGTGACATTTATCGAGAGGTTGAATGTGATACTTAATTTCAGCTATGCCATTCCTTCAGGTAAGCTAACATTCTTTGAAGCTCGCTTCATTTTCTAATGCTGCGTTGTTTAAAAATGGCCGCTGTTGTTTGTTCCCCCCTGTCTTCCTCTCTCTGCTGTCCTTTTATGCATTGTTTAAATTTGCTTCAGTTAAAGCCTCACAGGGCCGCCACAATGCACCTGACACTCTCACAATGGTGCCTTTGTTACCTTGGCTTACGGAGGGACGGCAGCTAACCTTTCTCCCCCTCGACGCTTTCATCTCATCCCCAGAAGCACCTGAGCTCACAGTCTGGCAGTATTCACTGAAAGTCCGGCGAGTATTTCTGTGAAGATGGGGAAAGATGGCATCCCACAGCTGGGCTGGAATGAATGCAGAAAAGCATGAATGCTTTTCCAAGGGAATGCCTGAATGTTACATTTTTATCATTCTGAAATTTCATAAAATTTTAATATGCAGCTATTCCCCGAGACTCAGCTGTTGGCTCTGTTTCACAATTTAGTGAACAAGCAGAAAAACAGAAAGATTAAAACCAGCCTAAGCTAGATTGCTTTGTGTCTCCCAAAATGGTCAGCTAGCATAGTATGTTGGATATTTTTATAGGGGCTTTGGGCACTTCTTGGCTTAAATCCCAGTTTAAACAAATTTAGACCCTTGTATATCACTAAAACCAGCAAAGGCATGTTTGAGCGTGTAGTGTGCCCATGATGACTAAAAATGCCACCTACATTAGGTGCTCAGATAGCTCACTGCATACAGGGATTCATTTGTTGCACTAGTATTTATTACATCAGTGTTCATTACACTGTTCGCTACTTTTATGTTCGTTCCACTACTGTTCGTTGCATTAGTGTTATGTATGATGCATTCATTTTTTTTGCGTTCATGCTCACTGCATTTGTTGCATTAGTTTATGTTGCATTTGTGTTCGTTGCATCAACGTATGTTGCATTAGTTTTCGTTGCATTACTGTACTCTGACCAGACAGCATTCGCATTTGTGTCTTTATTTATTTATGTAACATACATCTAATCACTAACACAGACAGTTTTTTTTGGTTGTGTGTCAGTATAATTCACATAATTACTTTTGTAATTCAGCAGAGAGAAACCTGACCAGTCTCCTTTCATCATCATTAGTGCTGTGTGCAGCATCCCTAGATGTATAACATTTAATTACCTGTGTGCGTGTGTTTGTGTTTTCATGAAGTTCTATATGCCGCTTTCTTCTGGAATCTGCATGGAAAGTGTATTATTGAAATGTGAAATGTGAGAAGTGTGTTGGTGTGACTGTGCAGTGGAGATGTGAGTATACTGTGTATGCGTGTGTGTGTGGAGGTAGACTGCAGCTGAGCTCTGTACTCGTCTCTCTCTCTCTAATGAGGACCTTTTCCAGATGAAAGCCCTGTTACCTCTGCTGTGGCTGTCATACGCCATATCAGCTCTCTTTGTGCCAATCGAGACCGACTGAAAGCTCTCCAGGGCTCTGCCAGTCTAACAACAACCAGCCCATTCCTAAGTCTCCTGCAGCAAGACCCGCTTCCCACAACACGAGTGTATGTACTAGTGTGTAAGCATAAGCTATAAACTGCATGTAGAATGTAGATCATTCATTTATTAGAGCCAACAATTTTAATCTTTTCATAATGTATTCATCTTCATGTAATTCCATACCTGTACGACTTTCTTTCTTCTGTAGAACACAAACGAAGATATTTTGAAGAATGTTGGTAACCCAACAACTTTGACTCCCCCACTGAGTTCCCTTGTGTAAACATGTGTAAAGTCCTGAGGCATTTTCTCAAAATATCTTGTTCCACAGAAAAAAGAAACAGGTTTTGCATGACATGAGGGTCAGTAAATGATGACAGAATTGTATTTTTGTGGATGAACTATCTCTTCAAATAATGGTTTAGGAGAAGATTTCACACCAAGAAATTGTGTTTTTTTGTTGCAGCAGTTGTGCTATGTTATTTTCATAATTTCAACTTTTCTTTCAAAATTAATATGTTGATACTAAAACATTGTCTTTTTTACGACAGTATTATCAACCTTTTACTCTTCTCATTTCTTTTTTTGTACCAAAGCACTAAAACACAGTCGGAGCAGGCTGTCTGTTCCATTTCCCCCCCCCCGTACCACCTGAATCTCCCTGCTGTCCATCACTTGTTACGCTCCATTTCAGACGACTGACGTTTCCACAAACATCCTCTCTTTCTTCTCGCTCCAGCTGGGCTGAATGGCTTCATTTGCTGCTGTTGTATGCCACAGTCGGCTGACGGCATAACCACATAAGTGGCTGAGGAACATTTGACTCCTTGCGCACCTTTGTACAAGTTGATGTTCCCAGGGAGTGTAAGAAAACTCCCGCCTTCAGCATTTAACTAAAACTAATTTACCCTTCCACCTTGTTTGCTAAAAGCTCCTCGCTGTAGAGGACAAAGCGTAGGGGTATCAGGTTCGGACCTACACTGTTGTGGGGAGAACCCGATCCGCCCGGCCACCGGACGTTCTCAGGGACAGGTTAATGTTGCCGTGGGAAACAGCAGCTGTTTTCAGATGAAGGTTGGTTTAAAGTGCTCTGCTCCCGCAGGGATGGCGGAGCCACCTGTCCGCCAGTGCTCGAAGCTGTCAGCCTGAACGTCCACCGCGAGTGCACGCGTCACATCCAATCGGCTCACGGTTAATCTCACCAGGCCGGGTGGACAAGACGGCCTTGTTAACAAAGTTTGGATGAATGGTGTCATAATGGCACAGCAAGAGATAAGATTGGTCAAAGGTATAAAGTTCAGGAACCCACAGATTGAGCAGTTCATTTGAGTAGCTGTAATGTACAACTTCATTACTTTATAAGTGAGGCCTCAAGAAATGGGTGCAGTATGCAAGATTGTTGCATTGTTTTACGTACGAAAGACAAATCACAAATAAAATCTCTTGAAAATCTCATTTATTTCTTGTAGACATGGATGAGATTAAATGGAGAGAAAATGCTAAAGTCTCATCTGTGTCTCGATTTTTTCTCCTGAGAAAAAGAGTCAGAAATCTCACAAATGTCTCCATTAGAGTTTCATAAGACATGTCAACCATGTCTCAAACAGAGCTCAGATTTGTCAAGTCTGCAAGTCAATAATATTGAAGATCTCAATGTGATCTCTAACATTTCTCTTCAAAATGACCCAAATCCAGATGGTTTTACCTCTACATCTACATTCATTTGAAAGATATGAAAGCGAAACTTCTGAAAAATAAACTTTCCTCTAGGCTTTTTTTGCAAATCAGGAAGTGTTTGGGAAATAAAATCAATCAACAAAAGATGAATATAGGAAGTAACAGTGATTGAGGGGCATTCTGGGACCTCTGTGGCAGTGCTTATCAAGATTTATTGAAATCTATATATATCTCAACGTTCACTTACACGGAGACACAGAGTACCAACAAGACCAACACAAAGAGCATCAATACAGAGTTCAAAATAAACATCAAAATGTAGAACGCATTAAGCGCATACAGAAATACACAGAAAGGAAATGAAAGACAATGCGACGTGCACTCTGACAAAGGATTTATGAAATACGCAATGCAAATCTCAGTTTCCATTCAGGGAATATTGTGTTTTCCTACAAACACGTCACGTGTCAACACGTTGCACAAAACATAATGAATTCTCCATATCAATCATTCCTGGGATTACGGGATACTTCATTATCATAGGTGCTGATAAGCATGGTTTAGGGCAGGATAAACCTCGTAATAAGCTTTAAGCTTCATACAATTAATTTTCTTTCCGTGTGGGCAGGAAAATGCCACGTTTGAGGATACTCAGTCTATAATTAAATGTAACCCTGGCATTAACGCTCGGACTATCACAGACGGCGCTGGAGATGTCCAATGGTGTGATAGGTAATAATTTAAAGAGACAGCCAGCCAATGAAACGCTGTCTCTGACACATTAGTCCAGGATGCTTAATCTGTTGAGGGTTGTGAGATGTTTGCGTGTCATCTGTGGCAAAAATATTGCGCGTGCCATGTTAGAGTAGAGCGTGCCCGGAAACTCAGGCATTGTATCAATACTATTCAGAGATGGTTTGTTTTTTACCATTGAATAGAACAACCTTGTTCCTTGGCCTGTCAAGAGAAAAATGTATATATCTGGACATACATATGTGGATGGAAAGCCATATATTTGTATTTGAATAACTAGTATATTAAAATCAGATTTTGAATGCAGATTTTGGTATCTTGCCAAACCTCGTTGGACATTACTGGAGTCTCAGGAGAAACGTCTGAGAAACAGTAAACCGTTTTGCTTCATTTAATCAGATTGCTGGTTGTGAGAATCGAATGAGATGTCATATTTGTGATTTATTTTCTTTCTTACATGAAAATATCATTCTGCAATAACCTACAATTTTAATATATGTTACCAGCGTAAAGCAAGCATCTCCCCGGCCGTGATATTTACATGGAAACGTGTTCGACATGCGCTCATTAATGGAGTTCTAATTTCCTTACGGGATACCAGAACATCCATTCGTTCCAGCAAAATGGTGAAGGAATGCTCGAGTGGTGCCGGCGATGTCGGATAATCACGACGCATCAGTCATGTGCTCTGAAATGACACGAAAGAGGCAGACAAAGACAGGTGCGATCCATCATCAGTACTTTAGCGTGTATCGCACTGGCTCTCATTTTAGACCTTCATTGCTGGGACTTGGATCTGATTTGCACAAATATTCCTTCCCGCTGTCCTTGATTCAGTTCTGTACTTTCCCTCAGGGTCTCCTTTTCTCCCTTCCTCCTCTCTCTCTCTCTCTCTCTCTCTCTCTCACATACGTAAGCTCTGTTTCAAAAACTGTGCTGCAAGAGAAAAAAATATTTTGCCAGTCTTAGTTGGTCATTTTTGGGTTTCAGCAGAGCTATGGAAAGAGTGAGAGTTGCGTCAACTACGTTGACTCCAATGGAACAGTTTTTTTACAGCAAGGGCGGTTCATGGAGCATTTCAATAGTTCCCAGATGTTATTAGTAACGCATGGAGCTGTAGCAAAACTGACTGTTTTTGTGATGCGTTCATTATGATGAACTTTGTATTTAATGAATACAAAAATGACAGAAAGAAAGCATCCAAAGAGAAAACATAACTTCCTTGAACTATCTGTAGGCTCCATGAAAATCTGGAACTTTTGTTGTCGCGACTCTCAACGGCTCTGGGTTTCAGGGGAGACCTGCGGGCTAGCCAACGAACAAGTTAGACAAACTTTTACCATCTTAATCCTTAATACTTGTTGTCTACATAGGCAGCGACCTTCAAATACATCATTGTTGGCATTATTGCCCCTGATACGTGAGTGATTTAGAATGCACTACATTGACAGCAGCGTGTGACTTGCAATGGATGTTGCGGTACTCTGAAATATTAATAGAAATGCACAACGCACATAGCTATTGCAAAAATGAGCTATACATTTTTTAGGCATTTGACACTTCATGCAAAGCAACTTACATTGATTGCATTATACTATACATGTGTTTGTATAGTAAAATGCAATCCATGACCTTGGTGTTGCTAGCCCCATGCTCTAACCACTGAACTGCAGGAAAGCAATGCTTTAACAATTAGCTAACAGGAGAATTGATATCTGTCATCTTGAATAGTTATTTTCCAATGCAATGTGCAACTCATACATTTTGGGTTTTGGAACAGAGCAAAGCTGTTTTCTCTTAAACCCTCCTGCTTTATCTGATCATGTCCCCTTGATTAAAAACAGGTGGCCGTTTCACTTTTCACAGTCCACTTCCACATCTAGTTTCTCATGAAAAAAGAAATCCTTGCATATTCATTTCTCAGGCTGAACCGCAGCCAGGCTGATTAATGAATTACCTCATGCATATGTATGAACTCACTAAATGGTCTCCTCTGACACCCGTTACCGTGGCCGCACCAATCACGCCGGCCCTATTTTGGCCACATTTGCATGAGGACATTGGAATATTAATCGCGTTTGACAAGAACGCCAGCAGTAAGGTGAAAGATTGAATGGGATAAAGTGCTCTGTGACCTACATTGCTAAGAGCGAGGTTACGTAAATATCCAGCATCCTATATATATCTCACCTCAGATCTGACCGCATTGGGGTTGGAAGATATTTGTTATGAACCCACATAATCTGTATTTATAGCTCGTACAGCAGGATACAATTAGCATCGTACAAGGAAAGCTGCTGTATATTCATCGTCGTGTTTACCGATGTGGTCATTCTAGTTTTTTCCACAGTCACCAGTGTGGCATGAAACACACTACATCACGCTTGGTGTAACTGATGACCAATTTTACCGAGTGCCAGTAAGAGATGGGTCTGGGGCAGGAACCCAATTTATCTGCTGCTACCACTGTTCTCCCCCGGTGATGAAGAGATAGAGAGAGAGAAGGGGATTGGGAGGGTGGGAGGGGTGGCTGTGCTAAATTTAGCAAAAGGCTACAGACGGCTAGACTTGTATCAATAACACAAACCTGTGTGACATGAAGGAACCAGGGGAAAATCAAGAGAGCGAGAGAGAGAGAGAGATAGACATAAAGACATGTTATGCAACATGGACACAATCTAGCAATCTTTATTCTATATGTGTGTCTTTTAAATAATGTCATGTCCCAGAAGACATAGCTATTGAAATATCTAGCTCATTGTTCATGAGGTGGTCTACTCACTTTTGGAAATCATTACTAATCCCCTTTGAAGAGCAACCTTGGTTTTATTATAGAAAAAGTGCGGTAATCATGTCGTTCGTATAACCAAATTTTTACTAAAAATATCACAATTAAAGTGTGAATTCTCTAGCCATGGTAAGAAATGGTTACTATAGTTAAACCATGGTTAAATTCCATAAAGGATGTTGACCATCTGACAAACATTAGAAGGAACCTTATAATGTCCATGTTTGGGTGATAATGTCCATGTTTGGGTGAAGTCCAACAAAAAGGCAAATTTGAATTAAGTTTATGTTTATATTTCAATCATTATCAAAGTTTAAAGATGAAATCTTCTGTTTAATCTTCTGTTCTGTTTTCACAGACTGTCAGACTGAAATTGCCACAGGCATGTGAAATAGGAACCTGGACAGATTTTCATCCCGTTCGGATGCTCAGCCTAGTTTAAAATGAGCCAATCTCTGGCAATTCCTCTTCATTTTCACAAGGTGAAACGGGTTGAACTGTTTTTTTGGACCTCCGCATAAAGGTCAGGGAACAAAAGAGCACATTGTGGCCTCACATTGATTTCACTGATACAGAGTTCTGTTCTGACCGCACTGGCTGTTGGATTTAATTTACTGGTGAAGAAAGCCACCGGACAAAGTAATGTAAGGTGCAAAGGTCCGATAACAGGCTAAATGATAATCTGAAAAGCCAATTTTACAGATTTTGCTACAGCTTGACTGCCAGCAAGACAGACCGACAGATATGCAATTTGACACAGACAGACAGACAGATAGATAAACAGACAGCCAGCAAGACAGACATATATGCAATTTGACACAGACAGAAGGCTAGACAGACAGACAGAGAGACTGACAAATAGATGGATAGAAAGACAGACAGACAGATAAAGAGATAGAGAGATAGAAATACCAGATGGATGGATGGTTGGATGGACAGAGAATCAGGCACACAGATAGATAGATTTGACAAAAAGAGAGAAACATAGACAGACATACCGAGAGACAGACAAATAGATAGATAAAATGACAGACGGATAGATAGAAAGACAATCAGACAGAAAGACATTCAGGCACACGGATAGAGAGATTTGACAGAAAGAGAGATACACAGACAGACAGACACAGTAAGAAGACAGCCATACAGAGACAGACAAATAGAAAGACAGACATACAGAGAGACAGACAAATAGATAGATAAAAAGACAGACAGATAGACAGACAGATAGACAGACAGATAGATAGATAGATTTGACAGAAAGAGAGATACAAATAAGAAGACAGACATTCAGAGACAGACAGATGAAGAGACAGAAACATAGAAAGACAATCAGACAGACAGATAGATAGTGTGATCTCATCTAGAGTCAATTAAATGAGGATTAAGTCACTTTATTCAATTTCAGTCCCACAATCACCCCGATGTCTCTTTGTCACTATCTGCACATAAAGCTCTGAAGCGTTCACCGTCTACCCCACAGTAAAAGACGAGAGGTCCACTGTGCTCTTCAGTCTGATTTCATCCCTCTGTTGTAGAGCGTGATGTATGAACAGACCAGCTCTTTTGCCCCGGGGGGCTCCGTTTGATCTCTGACCAGGAGAGCTGAAGAGAGCTAGCGGGGGCATGTCAGGAGCACTGGGAAGTGCTCAGCACTGCATCCTGGGACCCCTAAACCCGATTTATTCCGAGGCGTGTAGCCCTTGAAGGGATTGAGCATCTTAAAGTCAGTTTAAGTTGTTTCTTGCTTTGTTCGAAGGAGGAAATGAAACCGGTTTGGGGGCGACCGAGCAGCGGGGAGTCTTTTGGGATCCCCTGTTTGGAAGGTAATTGGAATTAGACACAAATTAGACACAAATTAGACAGCAAACTAAACGACTAAACGGAAAAGAAAGTTTGTTTACTCCCTGGGTGTTTCAGAGTATATGCAGACATCTCACCCTGAGGTATAAAACTCATCTCTAGTGAAAGACGCTTTTGCAAATCTGCCCGTTGTTCGTATGCCTGCAATGAATTACAGCGGGGCTTATAGAATATCATTTTAGCTTTTTGCGGTGATCCATAGCAATTTGGCAAGTTGCCATGGTAACCAAGGGGTCTTTGTCCAAACTAGACACTCAACAGATAAACAGACATGACTGTGGTACTGTAATCGGAAAGGTGAATAATTTTCTTTCTTCACAAGTCTTTGGGTAAGACAGAGAAATATTTCAGAATGTTGGCTGCTTTTATTTCCATTGTGGTTTGCTGTTAAATGCGGGTTTAAAATTAAATAAAAACTCTTTAATCATTTACTCACCGTCGTGTCATTTTCAAACACAAAGGAAGATATTTTGAAGAAGGTTGGCAACCCGACATTGGACCCATTGACTTGCAATGACATGATGGTGAATAAATGATGACAGAATTGTTATTTTGGAGTAAACTATTCCTTTGCAAACCAATAGGATCTAAAAAAAATCATGGTATAAGTTTTCATCTTCCTTGGCTTTATATAGCGTTTATTAATATAAATAGACCCTGGTGCATTGATTGACATGTGTAGAGTAACAGAAAGAGAGAGAGAATTTGTTTATTAATACGATGGGCTTGCTCATGCAGTGCACATTCAATGTCACATCTGCACACATTTACCTAATCATGTCTCCAAGGTGATTATTTGCATATGTTAATTACAGAATCTAAAGTAGGAGGGAAGGCCAATTCTGCATCGAACAAAAGCCTAATCTGAATAACTCCATCACACGAGATGGGAAATTATAATAATTTAGGGGTCTGTGTAGACGGAAGTAAATTAGATGCGTTTGTTAACCATCGTGGGATTCTGTCTTATTTTAAATCAGATGTTTTTTTATATTTGTTAAATGTCTGAAATGGCTATTATGAATTCAAAACGATGTGCTTTACATGCTTTTAAAACCAAAAACCTTAATGGTAACTATCAGAAACGTATAGATCTATGAAAGAAAATCTCAAAGGAGATCTCTTTGTTTAACTTGTTTCTCCCAGACAACAATGAGATTAAATGGAAGGCAAATGACAACTTGCTTGAGCTTCTTGCTTTTCTCTTGAGAAAATGAGCCCGTGTGTCTCCTCTAGATTTTTCTGTGAGATCTCAAGATGTCTCACGTCGAGCTCAGATTTGGGAAGATACTGAATTCTGCAGGTCAGATGTGAGCTATGAACATTACTGAGCAAAAACCTTCCAGGAGGCAATAGTCCGAACTTTACTATTCACATTGTATTGCCTTTTATCAACAATTGTCTCCCTTTATTTCTCTTCATTAATATTTTCTTGATTTAGGGGAAACCAGAGACTATTTTGACACTGAAAACTCTAAAAGTCTCCTGGGCCTTGAAATAACAACAAGGTTTTTCCTTTAGGTTTTTGTAACTTTAACACACGCAAATTATTTGTTTTATTTATTAAAATATCAGTAACACATTTACTATTTAAAGAACAATCTGTATTCTGCATGGACTTACACTTTTAGAGATGAAGATCGTATTGCTTATTTTATTCGTTGTTTTTGTGTGTTTTTTCGTAAACGAGACGGAAGAGCCGCGGAACTTCATTCTGTGTGTTTACCGAGGTGTGCTTTAACAGTTTTAACTCCTGGTCTTATCCAATCAGATCTCTCGGTTAGGTAAGCACCTTTCATCTTATCACGCTCCTTTCCTTCAACCCCATTGTTTGCTTTGGTGCTGTCGCCATGAAGACCTGAATGAGGGCCCCGTTGATGGGACATACCATTTCGAGTTGGGGGCGGTGGAGATGGCCGCATACGCTCAGTTTTCTCTGACAACAATGAGCCCGTGTGTCCGGGGTCATAAATCTAGAGGCAGGAATATGTGCTGACAGTGGGGTTGTCATGGTACAACACATCTACAAAATCCCTTCTAATGCTGCGGCTTTGTGCACAGGTGTGAACTATGCAGGTGTGAAGCCAAATCTGCCTCATTTTTTTACCTTTTACTCCGCCGCCTTTCTTCCTTCTTTACTTTTTCTCTTCTTGTCTTCTCTCGTAGGTTTCCATGTCTGTCTTTGAATTCGATTTTTACATTTGTTTCCCTGTGCACGACAGGGCTAGGATAGTGCGATCTGATGGATTCCATAGCTTGGTCTTTTATTATAATGTCTTCTTTATTCTCGGTACAGCACTTTGGTAAGCTTTGGTTGTGTAAAGCGCTTAATCAAATAATCAAATAAAGTTGGATAGCGATGCCGGGCTTTCGCTAAAGTGTTCTGAGGGGTCTTTAGTGTGTCGCTATGAGGTTGCTAGGTGGTTTCTAGATGTTTGTTTCCGGTCCAAGTCAATAAAGCCCACCATCAATTGAGTATTCTGGCCTGTAAATAAAGGTCTGGTTAACTTTACGTTTCTTACACCCAAGGGAAAATTTTATTTTTTAGATGTTGCTCTTTTAGCAGATTTGATGGGAGTTTCAACTTAGTCTCAGATGTTTCTCCTTAAATTGCGCGGGAGAAAAAAACGAGACTATTGTTCAAATTAAGGCGTTAAATTAATAAATAATTTAGATTTGGGCAAATTTGATGAGACATGTTTGAGTTCAAATAGACATTTGTAAGATTTCTGGAGAAATTGTATTTTTGCGTAGGAGAAATATTTGAGACTTACAGTAAGCAAAAGTGTCCATTTGCTCGCCATTTAATCTCATTGATGTATAGGAGAAATAACTTATAGATATTAAAGAGACATCATATGTGAATTTTCTTTCTAATGGGACACACAAAATGGACTGTTAGCAAAACATTTCTAGAACATACACAAAATGTATTAGGATGTTTACATGATGTTTTGGACTTTGCATTGGATGACACACGCGCTAATGTCGCAGTTTGTTATCTGTGCTCGAGAAAACCTTTCAAGGTGTGTCATTTTCATCCCTTTGAACCACTTGACTAAAGGTCTCGCTCAGTGTTGCCAGACCCCACCCCTCGATTCTAAATAGCATCTTCTCCGAGTCTCTAAATCAGTCCGTGTTGATTGACCTCAGTCTCAGGACACACCTCCCCCCGTCTGCACGTTTTAATCATGTGCTTTCTCTCCCTCCACCCGCCACATGGACGCAGACATTGAAGTGCAGCTGGTAAAAAGACCTGCAATTTGTTTCAATAAAGCCTGTCGGGAGGGTGCGAGGGGTATTTCGCTTCTGGTTCCGCATGTGGGATGCTGACAGGAATACTGATGGGTACGGAGTCGTCTCTATGGGGTCTCTCTCTCTCTAGATCTCTCTTTTTCTCTTTAGCCCAGATGGTTAAATGGCCATTAGATTTGCAGTGTGTCCTCTTAACACACACTGATCTGCATAGACGGGTCTTCCGCTCGGTCTCAGCGTGATGACTGTGTGATTGGGCCCTGCGGGACCTGAGTCATTTCCATCTGAGTCAGAAGTGCGGCTTAATAGAGCACGAGGCCAGCAGAGCTGTGACAATAGACAGCAGGTTAGTGGACTGATGGGATATAATCATGAATTAGCCCTGTGGCCCGTCAGCTGGGCATCTTTGAGTTTCATTTACAGTGAGGAAAATACAGATTAGATGGTTTAAAAGTGTCAACGTGTTAAACAACAAAGGCCCGATGACTGGGCAATCTCTTCTGAATGATCTGGGGCTAGTTGTACAAAATAAAAAGGATTTCATTATTTATTCACCCTCATGTCATTCCCGACCTGTTTGACTATCTCTCTTTATTTTAGGTATTTTAAAGAACGTTGATAACCAAACAACATTGACCCTCGTTGACTTCCATTGTATGACCTCATGAAGAAACATATAGGGTCATTTTTGGAAGAACTATCCCTTTAAAGTTGACCAGCTAAACCAGACCTGCAAACCACCTTTTGCCTAAAATGAAATATAAGTATACTGTATAGCATCAGCTCACCAAATTCCAGCCTGGAAAAACCTTCAGCTCCATTCATTTTAAATGTATGATATATTATTCACTGTATTTATTCTGTTCCTGCCTTCAATTCCCTGTTCTCCCATATTCAGAGGGGTTATCTAAATGCTAATATGCCAATGCATTAAACCGGGGAGGAAGCGCGGATACAGTGCCGACCCTTTTGTGATGGAAAAGAAAGACGAATAAAAATAACCCCAGGATTTTTATAAGGAAGGGTGGGGGTAGGAAGGATTGCCTCTCTCATTTGGTAAGTGTCACCCTTGATAGGAAATGCTTGGGGGGACACCAGATCTCTCCGATTGTCTTGGGTTTCTCAATGAAGTCAAACCGACACTCGTTTACTTAAGGCAAAGGTTTTAAAGGCACAACAGATCCTCATCCTTTTAAAGAATCGGTTTTAGGAAACACACACATCTGCTGGAGATTTCAATGAAAGAAATGATGAATAAACATTCATTAAAATCGACTCGATGGCTCCAGTGTTAAATATTGAGTTACGTTGACTTTTAAAACAGTGATAGCTGAAAATGATGTTTGTTGGCCGAGTCAAACCACACGAGTGCATAAATGTCAGGACTTGTAAATCATGGATCTTTTCTAAACTTCCTTTAGTCTGAACTGAACCTCAAGTAATTGACTTGTAGGAAACAACTAGATACAACTTTTGATTGTAGACAGTACTTTGATATTAACATGAACTAAGATTATTAAATGATATGAAGCGTTGCTTATTGTTACTTAACAAAAAAACTTAATGTGAAGTGTAATCAAATATATTTCTTATTCTGTATTTCTGTCTCGTTTTCCTGTGTCCATAAATGTATAGTACTTAAGTCTCCTTTTATGAACACATTCTCAAAATCAATATGTTTATTCTTAAATTGAGGAATAAAACCCGCCTGTAGGGTTTACCCTTTCAAATCAAGTTTGTTTTTCTTACTCCATTGGCAAATATATATTCTTGTTTTAAACGTAACCTTGTTTAATTTGATACTTTCAGAAAACAAGAATTACATTCTGTAATTGTACTTACTTATTTACTCATTTTTACACAGGAAAACAAAGACAAAAATACAGAATACAGATGTCAATTTACTTCTCAAAATAATGTAAAGAAAAACGTTTTTCATTAAATGAGAGAAAATCTATTTCAAAGATTCAATTAGCTGCATATTGCATTTTGTATGAATCACATTTAATTGCTAGTGTTATAGAGGTTATGCACGTGACGTCATTTTCCACATCAACACGTTGGCGCCGAGTGGTGCAGCAGCACTTCCAGCGAGCTGTGTCCGTATCCCGGCTCATGGTCCTTTACCGGCTTGTGATATTATTTCCTGTCTCACTCTCCACTGTCCTATCCATATAAGATGCAAAAAGCCCCCAAAAATACAATATCAGGAAACCGTGCAATTTCGTGCGACATATCAGTGTCTAAGGACATCTGGTTCCTTTGTAAGTCATAAGGATCACCGTCAAGTCCAACTGCTTTTGATTTCAGTAAATAATTGCATGTTTATGTTTCTTTGTTTCTCCTATTGAAAGCAGCCATTTTGCTGCGTGTCCCGGCACTCAAGGGGGCATGTCCTGGCCTGTTCACGTGAGAAAATGACATCAATGCCATAAAAATACATTGCAAAATAAAAGACATTGGGTCAAATATTTTTTTATATTTACATTTATATTTTTCTGTTTCAACAGAATTTTTTATTTCAACCACTTTAGGTCATCAAGCCTCTGTTGGTGCATTACACATTGAGTTATTGTTTTTTTGAAGTACTGAAAATATTAAATGTGTATCTACTATTTTCAATAGACGGCATTTATATCATTTTTATATTCAGACTGGGTCTAGAGTTTTTTTATTCTGTTGGGTGTTAAATGTGACTTTTAACTCTGTGCTGCATGTCTGTCACTCGCAGCTTTTTATTAGCAAGTATAATTTCATTTGACATCTTTCAGACTAAGGTTATTAACTGATATTGCATTTACTTCATCTGTCATTTTGATTGGCTTCTATGTTGACATTTACATCAGTCTAAGTAAATGGTTTCAGAGACGCAGGGAAGGCACAATCTTTAGTGCGGGCACCTCTTCATTCTTAACTTTGATGTGTTGTTCTTGTTGAGAAGAGGAGGATTATGTTTCAGTTCTGAAAACCAGCTGCATATATACAGTATATAACACGCGTATGTGCACTGGCAGGTTTACAATGAGCAAAAATGTTATTTTGGAGCCCTGTAGCTAAAATGAAAAGGCATCAGGTTTCCCTTAACACCAGAACCAGCGTCGTTGGTCTCAAACAAACAAACATCTGAAGAATCTGCAGCCAAATGTCCCCAATGAAAACTCCAGCTCTGAGAAACAGAGATCTTTCTCTTTCTTTGAGGATACTTTTAGAATAGTTAACGTTCTGCTCAGGTTTTGACCTTCAAAATCCCCTCGAACAGGCCTTGCAGCTCTTCTTTCAGACCTGTTTTCTGGGAGCGGGGATCTTTTTTCGCTCTTAGAGGAGACGCCAGCTAATGTGATGATTCATGGCTCACCCGACCGCAGGCTCAGTGCAGGTCGGAGCTGTATTACAGTGTTATCAAATGTGGCCTGGAGGCTGTAACCCTTCTTTAACATCATGTCACGCTGCACAGGTTTATCATTTTCACCCTCACTGTATACGGACAAAATACGGTTATATACAAACAAACATGGATTTTTCTACCTTGTCAGAATTCTAATAATGGTAGAGCTATAATTTAGTAATTTCAATTATAACTGAAGTTAGATTCACCTATTCATGTCATGTGATCAACATAATAGTCCTCAACTGAGATGCAAAGTATTATATATAGTAATGACCGAAAGTGTACAGTATATACTGTATATATACAGCATGTGTGGCCTTGTTTTTATATCACGGTGGGGACTCGGACAAAATTTGAGGACAGTTTTAAATCTTAAAATCACAAAATGTTTTCTATGATCTTAAGGCTTAGGGGAAAAAACATAAAGGTTGTACTGTATATAAATTCATTACGCCTATGGACTGTCCGCACGGAGGTGTGTGTGCATGTGTTTTGTCCAGCTTTCCTAAATTCCTCTCTTTGGGTAACACTCCAAGCACAACTATGCAACAATATTTGAATAAAGACCTTAATTTTCCCCTTTATTATAAATTCTATATTGCATATTTAAACTTGAAAGTTGGTGTCATTCACTAATGCGATTGTTTCATTTGAACATTTCAGGATGTGCGGTGCACAAGGTGAGCGACCCATCTGAAGTGACCCATGACAAGCAGAAGGCATTTTAAGCGCACTGGAGGCTGCGGCGCATAAAAGCGTCAGCCAAATGTATAAGTGTAAGTATTTCCTTCCACTTCATCCATCACATTGAAAATGCGAGGTCGAGTGCATTGCATTAGCAGTGGGTCATATCATGTAGTATGTCATTCCAAACAATATATCTGTCACTCATCTGGTTTTCTCTCTCAGTCTCTCGCTGTGTTGCTCCTAAAACAAACATGTGACATAACTGTGGTCTCTTTAGCTCATATTTAAATGGAATACGATCCGCATATTTCCACCTGATGTTATTTCTGCAACGCTACAAGCACCTGAGGGAAATTTCTGTTCGATTTGGGAGGTAAAATGATCTGATGTCACTCTTGTGTTTACAAACCGTCAGGGATGATCTGACTCTGTAAATCTTCAGTACTGTAGAAGCGGTACAGCTGATTCTTTTGTTCATGATTCAGCCAAACACAAAGCCATTGATCCTTTGCAGAGAATAGATCTGAATATGCAGCTCCACGTCCAAGACAACCTCACACAACATGAATGATGTCTTCTTGAAGAATAAGAACAACATTCTCTAGAGAGACAAATCGGGTCAAATAGAGTTTTCCCTGAATGTCATGAAGGCATTTTCTTGGACAGTGATTCTGCAGTTCCACCATAAATGCTTTATAAATTAAAGTTTTATTTAACTCATTTAATGAAGTTTTCTCATTTAAAGGGGTCACATGGTGCGAATACATGTTTTTCTGTGACTGTTTGTACAATTGCTTTGGAACCTGATGTCGGGCAAAGAGGAGATACAAACATGCACTGTAAGTGGAAAATACCGCTTTTTTTAACCTTAAATCGTGTATACACATTGCATTCAAATCTAACACAAACTATAATATTCATTTAATCTGTGTCATATGCCCCCTTTAAATGAGAAAACAGTAGTTGTGTGTGTTTGTGACTGTTATTATAAAGTGTATGATGTGGAAAGCATCTCACTATGATAATGTACATTAAGTCGTGTCTCCTGATCACACTTCCCCCTCAAAGAACCTTAAAACAGCATCTCTCGCTCTCTCTCTCTCACTTAAATAACCGTGAATGAAGAAACAAGCAGCTTGTGAATATGTTTAGGTTTCAAAGCATCAGTTATCTGTTTTGATGCTGAGCTCAGCTCAGTATGAGATTGTTGAAACTTTATATATTATCAATAGTGAGAGAGAGTGTTTTTGTCTCGCAGAGCTCAACATTGCTGTGGGTTCAACCTCGCCTTCTGATTCCTGGAGAAACGAACCCCCTTTCCAGACACACATCATCGCTGTTCAGGTTATTAAATTCCATCACACTCTGTCTAGGTGAATCAAATTACCGTGTCGAGCGGCTTCAGGCGAAGCTCAATGGAGCACAAGCTATTTTGTGAGTTTGTGAAGCGTTACGTACGAATCATATTTTGTGAATCTGAAAGTATTAAATGAACCGATATTGCCGCATTTAAAACGTTTAAGATGGTGGAAGAGGTCATTAAGTCAATTACGTAATATATACATGTATTTATATAATTACACTGGATATTTACTCTTTTTGTTTATTGTTTTAGGGCTGTCAAATGATTAATCGCGATTAATCGCATCCAGATTAAAAGTTTGTGTTTACATAATATATGTCTGTGTAACGTGAATATTATATTTGTATTTATAAAAACATACACATACAAGCATATATTTAAGAGAAATATCAAACATAAAAATTTATAAACATTTAAATAAAATTTTAATGATTGGGAAATTTGGATAAATACATCTACAGTAAATATTTCCTAAAAATACAATATATTTATGTATGTGTATGTTTCTGTGTTTATGAATACAAAAATGTACACAGACATATATTATGTCAACACAAACTTTTATTTTGGATGCGATTAATCACGACTAATTGTCTGACAGCCCTAATTTTTGCCGTTCTGCCAAGTTATTTCAGCCGTAGAGATTTTGTAAATATTTTTTTTTGCATTTGGCTATGGTACACTATTCCTTTATTACAGCTGTCTAAAGTCAATCTAGATGCACCTGCGATTTACCATAAAAATTCCCTTTCCACATTACACACTGGCAGAAAGCAAATATAATAACCGGGAGTCCAAATGGCATGTAGTTGCGGTCTATCACCTTTTACTCCATCCTGCCTCCCATCATCACATTACGATCGGCGGAGCCCGGGGCTCTTCATTATAACTTTGATTAAAGGGCAGAATGAAAGGAAAATGGCACTTGGCCAATACAAACGAGATATGACAGAAGACCCGGACTACGCGTCACCTTATCCATTCCCACCTCTCGTACTCAATATTACATACACGCCCACTGTCAGAATACAGAGCAGTTTGTAACCCCGGGGCCTTTATTCCATTCCTGCTCTGTGTTCTTGGATCACATTTACCTGTGCCTTCTGCTGCGGCTTATATATTGTGCGCGACATCCGGCGTTTTGCCATAAGAGATGCTATCCAGCAGGGTTTGTTAAAGTCCTAAACACAACCACCTGATGCTAAATTTTGGGGAATGGAAATAGCGGACCAAGGTGTGTATTTGCACTTTGAGTTTGAACAGGATGAAGTTGCACATCTGAGAGAGACAGACTCGGTTAGGAGAAATCTAATGCGATTTGGTCAGTCTAACCTAATTCATTTCATACCAGTGCAGGAGGGAATTCAACATTAAGATTCTACCTTAGGCTGAATGTAATGATAACACCTTTTATAATATAATATATAAAGTTATAACGGTATGATTATGAACAAGGTGTGCTGTTGAAAATACAATTTTTGTTGGTGACAAACACACTTCGACGGATGGTTTGGAATGATGAATTATAAGCGAATGTATTTTGCTCCGTTAAAGAGAAATTTCACCCCAAATTGGAAAATGTGGTCATCATTTATTTACCCTCATGTCATTCCAAACCTGTATGACCTTCTCTCTTCTGAAGAACACTAATGAAGATATTTTGTAGAATGTTGGTGATCAAACAACATTGTGCTCCATTGACTTCCATTGTGTGGACACAGAAACACCGACACATTTCCCAAAATATCTTCTTTTGTGTTTAACAGAAAAAATGATCAAATATGGCTTTAGAGGTACATGAGGTGAACTGTCCCTTTAACAGTTTGCATTTACGGCTATATATGCCTATTTTCTGCCTGGAACAACCTTGTTCAGAAAAAATCAATTTTTCTTTCCTTAGGCCGGACCACCGATACAAGCAGGTGTTAGATTTAGTCAATGAAGCTTGAGAATTGACAGCCGCTACAGCAGTTTGCTCATCATTAGTACGGTCATTAGCTGGATTATAAGAGCACTGGACGGAGTGACTCAAATCTCGCTGCTATTTTCTAGTCGCTGGTTCCCCAAAAGCTCTCTGTGTTCAACAGCCCCTGACAAAAGAGACAATCAGAGCATGACGAGAGAGAGAGAGAGAGAGAGAGAGAGGTGGGGTGGGGTGGTCTGGTTTCAGTCATTTTTTCCAGCTTTTATATCCTCCCTAAAAGATTTCCTTCCTCTAACTGGATCAGCCCTTACTGGTACCAGATAAGATTGAGAATAAATGAGCGTTTGTAAGAATTGCAGAAAGTATAAGACGTTTAATTTGCAAGACATCTATTTTAAAAAGTCCTTATTGAAAATTTGGACTAAATTAGATAACCTGTCCTACAAATGCATTTTCTTTTTCAATGTAGCAGCTGGTAGTATCCCATTAGAGAAAGAGAATGGACATTTCGACTCATACTTTTATATGTTTTTCTTTTTTTAACAACAGCGCTTTTTTAATCAAAACAAAGAGCAATAATAAAAACGAAGTGCAACAGTTCATTTAGCAAATAAAAGCATGGTAATGAATAGGTTCGCATGATAATAGGCCATGCGAAACATCATTTACATGTTCTGAATGCCAAAGATGTTCATGAGATTGAAATGTTTTATTGATTCATCACAAATGCCTTATTAGAAGGATGTAAAAGTCATTCTTACTATTCTACACAAACAGCACAGAAAATGTGTGCAGATTACATTTCAGAATTGAAGTTTCTTATAAACACAATACTAGTGACATGAGTTTTAGACAGCGTTATTAAAAGCTAATATTTACAGATTGATTTTTGGCTCTCGCTGAAGTAACCCCGCTCATGTCTGAATGACACGGCCTGTTTGTTGTCCCTTAATGTTTTGACAGCTTCTTCCCGCTGTCAGTCATAACAATAAAATATTTTCATCAAATTTTAATGAACTCAACCACCCCAGACGATGTCTTTTATTGTGTCTGTAGGCAACATCGCCGTACCCATTTCGACTTCAATTAAAAGCTTTTTGTCGGCGTGTTGAAATTTTGAAGGTCAACGCTTGCGTTTTGCATTTTCCTATTCATTAGAGTTTCATAGTTAATTGGATTTTTAATTAAGCTGCCACTTTAATTAAAGATGTCAATTTGATGACGGCTTAATACTCCCATGCCACCGGTTTCATTAAGAGCAATAAAACTGTCAGACATGGAATTCCAGAGGACGTGAACCTCATATCTCTCTGTGTGCACATTACCATTGGTTATTATTACCCAGCAGTCTTTCATTGCAGTGCTGCTGAATGTGTGGGTGTGTTTATCAACATAATCTCTCCTCCGCGTCTGTTTCTATACAAAAATGAACTCCCGCAGGTCGACACAAACAGACGTGTGCTTGTGCATCCTAATAACCGTTCATGGCATGATAGAACAAGACAACAGGTCGGTCACTTTCATTTTTTTCCCCAGAAGTGTGTAAACATGACAAGAGCTCTAGTGCATGAGTCTAAAATATTACAGTAACTTATGATTTTACAATCATTAGGAGTAAATTGAAACAATGA
Organism: Barbatula barbatula; assembly: GCF_947034865.1. Lineage (NCBI taxonomy): Eukaryota > Metazoa > Chordata > Actinopteri > Cypriniformes > Nemacheilidae > Barbatula > Barbatula barbatula. The sequence goes on along the minus strand of NC_136781.1, from coordinate 1,898,878 downwards.
CATGTATTGTGATATCATTTTACAATGGTTAAGGTGAAATATCAAATGTTTCCTCATTTGTGAGTTGATTTTGATGCCCAGCTGAAATAAGAGTGCCTAAATGTAAATGTATTCAAAATGATTCTTTAGTACTTCTTAAAATAATCTTAAACAGATCTTAATCTTGATAGCATTTTTTTAATAGATTTTTTGTATATAATTTTGTTCAAAGCACATTTTTCAGTATTAAAGAATACTTTTCAGTATATTCACAGCACAAAATTAGTGTGCGAAAGTCAAGCGTTTAAAATGCATTATGGAAGTGCACTTCTTTCACCTGGGAATTTGTAACGAAAGGTTAAGAGCTGTTTGTAATATCATGGCTTTTTTAATAATAATATTTAGAATGTTTACTTGATTTGTTATAATCCACATTTTTCCTAAGAAATGTTCCCCAAAAACTATAAAAGTGAAGGAATGTTTGTTTGAGGGTGTTAGTTCTTGACGTTTGATAAATTATATAAACACGTCTATACAATATGGCTCTGTTGTTGAGGTGGGAGTTTTGCCATATTATTTCATGGCAAATGAATAACACATGTGAGATTCTTCCTTCCCACCCAGAGCCAAAGACAATAACCTATCTGTCTGTCTAAAAATGCCAATCAGTTTCCCAGTCACAGCCTTTACATTCACTATAATATCCCCTGTAACACATAACACGACAAATTGAAACAGGAAAACATTAGAAAACTCTTGGCAGTTGGATGTTAAAATGCTGTCACTCAGAATCTCCTGTGCAATTTCATCTGTATCCTGTAGGCAGAGTGACTTCCGATCCCCCGGGAGTTCCATGGCGTCTCCATTCACAGAAAACGTAACTTTCTTAGGTCTCGAGAACAGGAAAAGTTTTCCCATTTTCTAAATGGCTCTCTGTCTCCAGCTGGCAGATGGACAGCCCAACGCGGATGGCAGCTCTGTTTGTTTGCTCTTCACTGCTGACGTTCTAACGTTTTGGCCCAAAGTGTGTCCATTTGGCTCCTGCAGGCAACCATTAAACCTCACACAGATGTTCACTTTGTAAACCCTGCCGGTCATCTATAAAACATGAGAAATGCTCTTTGTGTGTCAACTGTAAGAGTCATTTTGTCAAAATGTGCAGAAGTATTTTAGAAATATTTGTAGTTTTAAACAGTGGCTTTACTGTTGCTTCATTCTAATTTCTAACTGAACGTTTTGGTTTGAATCACAAGCAAGATTTCTGCCGAATGCATAAAAAATCATGTGCTCCCAGCATATGCCTTACTCTTCCCAATCTGTTCAGTAAGTTAACAGGCACCGTTCTGATCCTTGATCAACCATTTGTACACAAAATAATACGATGTGTTGATCTCAGAACCATGACCTTAATTTGCTCACGTAGGCATTACCCACAGAAAGATTAAACAGAGCTTGAAACGCTACACCTGGGAAAGTCCGAGATGGTCGGATCTTTCTAGAATGTGATAGGTGTACAGATGGTGCCGGTCCGCCGTGGCTGGTGGTCGGTGTGATGTGGCCGTACGGTGAGGTGGAGTATAGTGTTGGAAGCAGCTGTCTGCCGCCTGGACAGAATTCCAGAGATTCCCGCACCGGATCGGCGGCGTTCTGTGCCATGAGAGCAGGCCGGACTGGCAGAGCATGAATAGAGTCAGTTAGATTTGAAATATCTGCCGATGAAAAGGATCAGAACTGAACCCGTGACACAGACACAAAGACACGCTTTCAAAGAGAATGAGAGGGGAGCAATGGGAGATGATAAAGAGAAGCAGAGATGTGGGAGAGGGAGGAGAGTATAAAACAATACGAAGGTCACATTAAAGCTGTTTTAGAAATGCCTTCATCACTTTGACTGACTACGTTTCAATTTCCTGTATAGACGTGCAAATCCATCATGTAAAGGTAAAAAAGGTTTGTTGATAAAGAAGCACATTATGATTGTAATCGCAGTAAAATGCTTGAAAGATCAACCGAACAGGTGTTTAATGTGTAACGTTTCTGCAAGACTGATGAAGATATATGAATAGAAAAGAGAAGAGTAAAGACATGTTGATCTCAACAGATGAGAAAATCAAACAGGTCACGCTCTGCTCTTCTACAGGGAAATATGTTGGCATTGCTATAGAAACGAAAGAAAACCCCTAGAAATGGATTTAGCTTTCTCATTCAGCCTTCATTGTGATACAAAGACAAAACAATACTTCTCTATATTCGTTTTTTACATTTTCCTGCATGAAAATATGGTGCAAAGGTGTTCTTGAAAGTTGACAGTACATGGCCAGGCGGTTGATGGGAAAATATGATTTATTATCGTTTGTTAGGGGGCTTATCAAAATGAAAACAGCCAACCTGATATGGCTCCATCAACTATAAAAAAGCAATAATAAAGTAACAGTGATGCACCTTTTTTATCTTTAACCTTTGTTTTGGCTATAAAGGGTTTATTTGTGGATTGTATGGACTCAAAACCAATGCATGTGAATGGGGGCCAGTTAACAACATTCTTCAAGATGTCTTCTTCTGTGTTTTGAAAAAGAAAGAAACTCATACAGGTTTGAAATGACAAGAGGGTGAGTACATGATGAACACATGTTTCTCTTTGGATTAACTCTTTCACTTTAAACTTTCTACTGTACTATTGGCTTTCTTTTATGAAGAGATTGGTCAAATAACAGACAATGTCTATACGAGCTCATTTTGACAGTGTGCGTGTGTTCATGTTGCTTATTTCAGAGAATCCAAGAGTTACAGGCTGTTTCTGACACGTTCACATGCAGTTATTTGTTCATCCCAAGATGAAGAGACAATGAAACGCTCGACGGGTTGTGTTGTCTTCTACAATATATTTTCAGTCTGGTATAAGTATACAAAGATATTGTAAGTTTGTCTGTCTCGTATGTAAAGACAACAGTAAACTTTGAGCACTGCATGGAGGATTATTGGTAAGTGTCTATAGACCTTGTGGCAGTAGTTTCACATTCATTTGCTTTTTTCTCTATAGATTACAGCCTGATGTTATAAGGTTTAAAAAAGTAAAAAACGATATACTGCTGCTTTTAAAAAGCCACTTATAATGCAGACTCAAGAACTGTTTAATCTCCAGAAATCTATACACCACGATAAACTCAAAGATGTTTCTTCAAAGGCAACATAACCAAGATCACATGTGCATTTCTTTTCGAGTTCAGAGGTGATCCGCTAGTGTCCATATGGAAAAGTTTGTTCTTGAATTGTACACTTACAGCTTTGTAGCAGGGATGTAACAAATATATCAATGTCGGGTTATCGCAATAGCAGAATTGTCTCAATATTATTGTGGTCACATGACAATTTATAGATGTTACCTTTGGCAAGGTCCATCCGGTGCAATTGTTTTATTTTATAAAAGGGATTTTTAGGTCATTTGACCCATCTCATGCTATAACTCACACATCTAAACTACAATTTTTATTAGAGGATAAAGAAAAGAGGAGGCTTATGGCATGTTTCCAAGTCGTCATTTGTAAAAATCGCACTTTGGATGTTATACCGAGGTATTATCGTACAGTGGTATTTTGATATTGTTACATCCCCAGTATATTTATGGAAAAATAGATAACACCACTCTTAAACAAAACGATATTGCATCTTGAATATTAATGAGCTGAAATGTTTTTATCTCCAGCCTTGTGTTTGGATTAGATCTGCGAGTGTGATTATACTCTGTTTTCTTGTCTGTCAGTCTTTCACATTGCTGTTGGATGACTTTGTCACTGCTGAGGTGAGATTTTATTGAAATTCAACAGACACTAGACTGGAATGACAACAGTCTAAAAATGATGATTTTAAACAGTCTCTTATTTTTTCTGCGGCTATATGTTATCCCACTAAACAGCAAAAGTGAAAGCCTTAAAAAACACAAAATCAGTCATTCATTACACATTCAAGTTTGAGACATTCCTAAAAATGTAAGTGTGTGTGCGTGCATGTGTAAAGAAATTGTGTTTTGAGGGCAGCAGCTGTATCTCCTCCATGGGCAGAAGTCTCTTAGTCCCAGAACAGTTTTCTTCATTTTTCCCAGCAGACTGGACAGACAGAGGGACACACACACATACGGCAGATGGGCTGGTCGGGGGGATCAGAGTCCAGCTGCCCATGAAATCAGACTGATGATTCAGCAAACGCAAGACGACGTTTCTGCTTCTCCGGGCAAAAAAAGTAAGTGCGATTCCTCTTGCGGGCGCTTTCATCAGTGGGTCATTAGACTGCCGCAGCTCAAGGTGTCTGGAGAGCTCATTCTTTATGCATGCTGTTACTGTCCTCCTGGGACACACCAGGAATCTGCCTTTGTACGGTTTAGCTGTTTCCATCATGGTCCACAACAAAGAAATCGGGTTGTGCATTAGTGAGAGTTTACCACTGAGGGTTTAAGGGTGTTGTTAGTTTGTGATGCCTGGACAAATATGGTCAAATCACTTAAATGCATAGTGCAATAAACACAAGTATTAAAAAATGCATAAGCAATAAAATTGAGAAAGCAACAAAGAAAATGTTATCCCACTGTTTTGCTGTAAATATCAATAAGACTCAGAGGAGGAACAGATTTCATTCTCAATGCATTTTGGAGAGTTTTAACCAATACCCGATTTGTTTTTAGCTCAGTAAAGCAACACTAGTGTTAAACTCGCTGAACTCCAGCTGTTCATGTCATCCAGTGTTGCATCAAGCGGAAAAAGCTGTAAGCCGTTGCAGGAAAGCTCAGCCACCTGAGAGAAATGCTTGATCGTTTTGACGTCTGAATGACTCGGCAAGCTGGGAAGCCCCTACAAAATGATCCGGCACCTCCCCGGCCTGGCACTGCATCCTGGGAAAGAGCGGGCGCATTCATACACGCACAGCGAGTCTCAGAAAGATCAAAGGTGCCTTTAGACACTAATGCAGATCTGATGGATTATCACCAGATAAAACCACAGAAGAATTCAGCACTCTTTAAATCTCACTGAGCTGACAGAGGGGCGGAGGGGGGTTATTAGTCATTACGAGCTCTTTTCCTCTTACATGATCGTATATATTTTAAATGCAATTATTCAGATATGTGGCATAGAAATTACACAATCTTTAAAGCACTATGAATTATTTAGGATAATCTGCGATCTGTAACCGTTGCCTTTCTATCAGCATCTCTGTTTTAAACATAAAATTGCAGGTTACCATACCTACATGTTTTTACATGACCTGAAGTCAAAATGATGTCAAACTAAGATTTCTTATAAAACATTACATGCTTACTGTTGTAATAATGTATTATTAACACAGCGTTAGGTAAAACTGGACAAAATTAACTTTTGGGTAAAATTAACCCAGAGGATCTCCATATTTGACCCAAAAGCAGGTTAAACAACCCAGCATTGGTTCATTTATAAGCCATCAGTCTAGTTTGTCCCTTTTTGACCCAATGCTGGTTGAAAATAACGCCACATCTTCAGTGTACTGAAGTGTTCAATGAATGTTTTTTTGTTTATTTGAAACCAAAACTGGTTTTGTTTGAAACCAGATAATGTTTGTTATTTGAGATTGTATGAACAAAGAAATAGTAAACATCATCCGAATGTTTGCGAGGAACTGTTTATTGTATGTGCGCCATACTGTTGTCAAGCTTTAGTTTGCTCCGTTTTGTACAAACAACTGTTCGTTATTTTCTTTTCTTTTAATACTATTAGCTGTTTGGGGCAAACGGAGAACATCTTGATAACAGAATGGTTATTTATTCTCAAGTAAATTGAATTCTTTATCAGTGAGTCTTCAGAGACTATTGTAAGCAATCATTCGTCAATGGGCATCTTCAGTCATACCTGAAGCACCAATAAGTGCAATTCATAGACAATTTTTACTTATGTAATTTTAGGCAGAGGATTAGATGTTTGCCAAGCACTTGCACGTTTGTCCAAAAAAACAAACACAATCATTTGAAGCGTGTGAGATTTCTGGCTATAACCTAGCCTGACTTGTCCTTTCAGGAAAAAATTAGCATGTCTTGTTTATAATGGCAGAGAGTAAAACTGATTCGAAAAAATCACTATTCAATTGACAGAATCCAGAAACTTAACGCTGTTTCCGAGTAAATAGAAGCAAAGGACACTACAGTATTCTGGACTAGACTTTTGCACAGGTAAACAAGAATTTCTCATTGTTGTGTTGTGTTATAATCTTTAATTATGATATGTTGTGCTCATTTCTTTGAGTTCTGTCCCTGCACGAGGAGATGCTTCAGGAAGACTTCTGAAAACCATTCTGAATCCATTTGGAATCTCTTGATCCGTGAGCTGACATGACTTCGCGGTGGGCCGGCGGATGGAACACAGGCCCCTGTGCTCCACTGGCTCTTTTACACGTTGTGACAGGCCCTGATGGTCCGAGCCTCCGGGAGCCTGTGGATATTTATCAGAGCCTTTCTGCCTGTTGACCAGCCTAGACAAACACCGTGCCAAGAGCTCGGAGAAGTGCTGACCGGGTGAATACTTTTCCAGGTTGGAATAAAAGCCACACACTGGCCTGAGGATACGCTGCCAGAGGTGTTGAGATATTCCTGCAGCTTCAGGATTTCCTGGCCGTGCAGAGGTGAGATTTGACGCACACACATACACACACACACAGTTTTTGTGGTTGATTTGAAGTGCAGTCAGTTGCAGACTAAATGGTCGAGAGAGAGAGAGAGAGAGAGAGAGAGAGAGGATGGTGACAGCTACTAAAAAGACAAGGAGAGGTAATGAGTGGGGAAAAAATCTCCAGTGCATTCTGGGAGAGGACAAGGCAGTTATTTGAGAAAATAAGACTGCTGCACAATCACAGATGAAGGACGTTTTTCATATCTTGCCCCCAGTAATTTTCCGTAAGCGAAACATTTGTGCATACTCATTCTTGGTGAATGATACTCACTGTTTGGCCATGTTTACACCTGGTGTTAAAACCTGTCCCGGGCGATCCGATTACAGACGGTCTGCTGAGATCATTGTTTACACTTGGTTTTAACATGCTAGTCAACTGTGTCTTGTGTGACCACTGATCGGATTTCAAAAGGAAACTCTCCTGCCAGCTAGACCAGCACCAGACCAAAACATTCATGCTGGCCCAAGCTTGTCTCAGCTTATGTCAAACTCTGCGATACCATACCAATGTTTCCCCAAAGGCATTAACTTTCCAGAGCATGCTTTCCGTTTAGGAGTGCAGGGCCATCGCGGAGGTTCAGGTGATGGGGCGTCTGTGTCAGGAGAAGAGAAAGTAAAGTGAATTCAGCTGAATTCAATCTTCAGACCAGGAGGTCACGAACCCTGCTTGAGAAGACGAGGGGAAGAACATGATTGGCCACCCCGCAAACTTCTTTCCTTCGCTTCGTCCAGACCAGAGAAGCTTAATCGCTTCCTCAGCCCTCCTACAGCTCTCTCTCTCTCTCTCTCTCTCTCTCTTTAACACGCCTACCTCTCTCTCCTTTCCTTTGTTCCTCCCCCACGATCATCTTCACTTCATATTTTTTCCTGTCACTCTTTCAACCTCTGTCCTCACCCTCCACAACAAATCCCCCCCCCGCCCCATCTCTGTAACTCAGTCCAGTTCATTCAAAAATCAGAGAACAGTGTCTTGTGTAGCACATGTGTGTGTGTGTTTTACATTCAGCAACATTGTGGGATGAAACTGTAGTAATGAAGGAAAATTTGATATTTAAAACATTGAGAGGACATCGAATGCTCCTTTAATGGAAACTGACATCTGTGTGTGTGTGCATGCGTGTGCCTGTGTGTGTGTCTGTGTGTGTGTGTGTGTGTGCCTGACTGTGTGTGTGTGCGTGTGTGTGTGTGTGTGTGTGTGTGTGTGTGTGTGCGTGTGTGTGGTCTCTCTGTTTTCTACCAATTAGCAGGCCAACACGGGAAATTGCCAAAGGCAGCTTTCTCTACATGTCTTTGCATTGCAATGTTTAAAGGTTGACTGTGACACACATGCACATACACACATTTTTAAATTCATATTTTGTATTAGTTAAAGATTATGCTGGCAACAACAAGTTGAAGCAATATAGTTTGATTCCTCCAACAATGTATTTTATAAATAAATGTTAGCAGAAATATTCTTACCTGTATGTTTGAGAATTTTTCGACTAGCTAAATTTCATTAATTTAATATTTTTATTCCAAAGTGACACATTTTATAATTAAAACTAATGAAAATAATGCAAAACAATTGTATTTATTCCAAGTTTGTTTATATAGTTCATATAAAGCAGCCATATGCAAAAGAAACACAAAAGAGAAAAATTAGGTGTGAGAACTACTGAGACGATGATCGTAATAAAAGCTATGTTAATGGTATTTGCAGAAGTTAATCTAATACTGTATCAGCAGTCACCGGGTGAGCGAGCCAACACGGCAACGGTGGAAAGGAACCAAAAGCCGATGGTGGATAAATGGACAATACTTATTGCGATGTGTGTTTTTTGCAGACCCTCCCAGCAGGTTTAGCACCCAAAATCTCAAATGCTTTGTTGGTGGTTCATTCATAAATCTGTGAAGAACAGAAAAAGAGATATACAGAGAGATGACAAACACCTACAGGCTTTTATTCAGCTCACAGCACATGACTTCATTTCTCTATACAGCTCAGATCAGGAATTCACTGCAGTTCTGTACATGCCAGGAATGATTAGCGGACACATCGGAGAGAAGAAAGCGCGAGAGAGAGAATATCAAAAAGTGAATTCGGCTGTAAGGCTGTCTGCACCCGTTCCACATGTGGAGCTTGTTATATCCAATAGCTTTTCTCCTGCAATTCAGCTTCATCTCAGATAATCTCTACAAAATCACCGTCTTTACCATTTCCTCTCTCATTTTCTCTCCACATATTCTCAGTTTAATCTGAGTCTTGATAATGATCTCCTCTGCGTTTATGGCACAGCCGGGTGAGTTCTCTGACTATAACAATGCTCATCTGTGCCATCAGACAGGCCGAGGAAATCTTTGTCTGCGGCTTTAATCAAGACACTGAGACACAGCAGAAATATGGAAAGCGCTGATATCGCTCCCACCAGCATGTTTTTATATCCTGCCTTTACGTTCAAAGCAAGTATTTGTCTTTATGACATCATAAGTGCTTGCTTTGCAAAACGCACTTGTTTTTCTTTGTAAGGTCCAAAATGCACCAGACACAAGCCTTTGAATGCACAGCTTCCAGCTATCTCAATTTCACACGTCACTTTGTGTGGTTTAAGAGAACTTATAGAAGTGTTGAATTGTAACACATCATCTGGTTGTTATGAACTGTGTGGAGAGAAGAACCCAATTGCAGGCAGACTCGGGGGTGAAGGAGATAACAATAAATTTAATACACAATAAACACAAAACAAAGACTCACGATGGAGTAAAACCAAGACTAGACAAATAATAGGGACAACCAGGACATGGACTAACTAAACTAGAAAAATAAACACTAAGGACAAGACTAAACTGACTCACCAAAATACACTGAACGAGAACTTGGTACTTGACACAGCATAGAGGAACAAAGTACGAGATACCAAATACAATGAACGAGCACAGGACAATAGACAAGAGGAGGCTTTAAAGGGAAACAAACACAGGATAATTGAACAAGGGGCAGGTGTAGGTAATGAGACACTAATGGGAAGGCTAACGAGACAAAAGGGCGGGAAACACTGACGAGACACGAGAAAGCACATGGCATGTCAGAATCAAAACAAAGCCATGTCTTTCTCACACAAAACCTAAGGCTATGCCATGACTCCGCTGCAAGACCAAAAATAAACATGACATGATAGCGGAATCATGACATAAGCCCCCCCTTAAATGAACACCTCCAGGTGTTCATCAAGGGGTAGACTAACAAGACAAGACAGACTGGGAACACGACAATACAAGGCAAAACAAAGAAAACAAGATCAGGGGCAAACAAGCATGCAAAATCACAGGGTTGGGGTGAGACAATAAAAATAATAAACATGGGAGGGGGGGTGGGGGAACAACAAAGTTCACGGGAGGAAGTCCAAGAGGGTAGGGATAGGGTGGGACAGTCCTAGTTCCCGGGGGCGCTCGCGAGCGTGGAATCCCCGGGGACTTGATGGGAGAAGTCCTCGGGGGAACTGTTCTTGTTCCTGGCTTGAAGGCCGGCTGAGCCGCCGGCTGAAAGGCCGGCAGGGCAGGACTGGGTGCAGGACTTGACGCCGGCTGGAAGGCCGGCAGGGCAGGACTGGGTGCAGGACTTGACGCCGGCTGGAAGGCCGGCAGGGCAGGACTGGGTGCAGGACTTGACGCCGGCTGGAAGGCCGGCAGGGCAGGACTGGGTGCAGGACTTGACGCCGGCTGGAAGGCCGGCAGGGCAGGACTGGGTGCAGGACTTGACGCCGGCTGGAAGGCCGGCAGGGCAGGACTGGGTGCAGGACTTGACGCCGGCTGGAAGGCCGGCAGGGCAGGACTGGGTGCAGGACTTGACGCCGGCTGGAAGGCCGGCAGGGCAGGACTGGGTGCAGGACTTGACGCCGGCTGGAAGGCCGGCAGGGCAGGACTGGGTGCAGGAGTGGACGCCTGGGCCGGACTTGGGACCACCGGACTTGGGACCACCGGACTTGGGACCACCGGACTTGGGACCACCGGACTTGGGACCACCGGACTTGGGACCACCGGACTTGGGACCACCGGACTTGGGACCACCGGACTTGGGACCACCGGACTTGGGACCACCGGACTTGGGACCACCGGACTTGGGACCACCGGACTTGGGACCACCGGACTTGGGACCACCGGACTTGGGACCACCGGACTTGGGACCACCGGACTTGGGACCACCGGACTTGGGACCACCGGACTTGGGACCACCGGACTTGGGACCACCGGACTTGGGACCACCGGACTTGGGACCACCGGACTTGGGACCACCGGACTTGGGACCACCGGACTTGGGACCACCGGACTTGGGACCACCGGACTTGGGACCACCGGACTTGGGACCACCGGACTTGGGACCACCGGACTTGGGACCACCGGACTTGGGACCACCGGACTTGGGACCACCGGACTTGACGGGACCACCGGACTTGACGGGACCACCGGACTTGACGGGACCACCGGACTTGACGGGACCACCGGACTTGACGGGACCACCGGACTTGACGGGACCACCGGACTTGACGGGACCACCGGACTTGACGGGACCACCGGACTTGGGACCACCGGACTTGACGGGACATCAGGAGGCCCGCTGGACGGGGCCCTCCTGCCCGTATGACGCCCCCCCAAAAAATATTTGGGCTGAGTCCCGGTGTTCTCCTCCGGCTGGAAGTTCGGGCTGGAGATTACACCCCTCCTCGGCTTCTTCTTCTTCTTCGACCGGCTCACGGTGGGTGTAGCCGGTTGCGGAGAAGCGGTGGGGAGCATGACTAGCTCCGTGCTGGAAGAGTCGAAGGGTGCAGAGGGTGAGGAGAGGCCCACGGCCCCGATTCTCAGGGAACGACTCTCTGGGATCGGAGGCAGGGGAGAGTGCGAAGCTGAGGGGCAGCTGGAGGCAAGACTGCTGACCAGTTGCTGAAAGGACCCCCGGATCAGCCTCTCCCGTTCCTCCAACGGTGGAGGCTTAACGAGGCCTGCCAGGAAGTAGGCATTCATGAGCGTCTCTGGCAGAAAACCCCGTCTTGCCACAGACGCTCGAGCATACTCACTCAGTGACCTATCTCCCTGAGGCTGGAAAGGACCATCGCCCCGCTGAATTAAGTCAGCAGTCGACTGCCACCAATGCTGGTGGTCCTGGCTGGCAGAGGACTGCTCACGGTCCCTGGCTGCCTGCTGGGTTCTCTGTGGCTCGTTCATTCTGTTATGAACTGTGTGGAGAGAAGAACCCAATTGCAGGCAGACTCGGGGGTGAAGGAGATAACAATAAATTTAATACACAATAAACACAAAACAAAGACTCACGATGGAGTAAAACCAAGACTAGACAAATAATAGGGACAACCAGGACATGGACTAACTAAACTAGAAAAATAAACACTAAGGACAAGACTAAACTGACTCACCAAAATACACTGAACGAGAACTTGGTACTTGACACAGCATAGAGGAACAAAGTACGAGATACCAAATACAATGAACGAGCACAGGACAATAGACAAGAGGAGGCTTTAAAGGGAAACAAACACAGGATAATTGAACAAGGGGCAGGTGTAGGTAATGAGACACTAATGGGAAGGCTAACGAGACAAAAGGGCGGGAAACACTGACGAGACACGAGAAAGCACATGGCATGTCAGAATCAAAACAAAGCCATGTCTTTCTCACACAAAACCTAAGGCTATGCCATGACTCCGCTGCAAGACCAAAAATAAACATGACATGATAGCGGAATCATGACACTGGTTCTTATTTATTTTTTCAGTTTGGTTTTATATGAAGACCAATTGTCTTTGTTGGAGAGAGATTGTTGGAGTCCTGGCGTATCCGTTGCTCAGATGCTCGGACACATTTGGTCTGCAACATCTGCTGGATCCTGTTACTCCTTCCCGTAATATTCCAGGTCCTCTCTTCACTATCTGTGCACACAGGTAAATCAATATACATGTAGCTTTGAATCATGTGGCGGAAAATCTCTTTGTAGTTCTCTTTTGAAACCATGGAGACCTGTAAAGAAAGATGTGGCAGTGGAGTATTTTGTGAGAGGGGTGTTTATTTTCCATTGAGGACACAATTATCACCCTCAGAGTCCTGCTGAGATCTCCTGCCGACAACTGAGACGAGAATGCCTGAAGAGAAACACTCGTGCTTTTTTCATCCTTTAGTTTCTATTTAAAGCTATCTCATTTTTACAGCCTGTTTAGTGATCAACGTATGCTAACTTACATAGTCATAGCCGCGCTTTGAGGAGAGTTTTATAGACATAACAAAATTGCACAAAACCAACTATATCTAATGGAAATACGATTTCAGGAATTCACAAAGAGTTTACGAAAACTTAAAATGGTAAGAAAAAACAAGAATGAAACCACACTCCCTAGACATAACATCACTAAGGTGAAAGGTGAAAGTACAAAAATGTACAAATGAGATCATACAAATACATACAAACATATACACATCAGCAACCTCGTAAAATAGTTACCAGTTGCCATGAGATTGTGTTTGAGGAAGTGTTGTTTATGAATGATACTGTTTCAGTCGTGAAAATGTTATGGAAGGGGTATCAAAATGCCATTTTTGGCATTTATTGACCATACATTTTTTTGTTTCCAAAACGTTTGAAAAATTTCAACGACAACAACATAAACAAATGTTATGTGGCCCAAACTTAACATCCATAACTGTTGAGTAGTTTTTTTCGTGCATTTATACATTTTTGATGTACAGTTGAGATAGACGGGAAGCGATGGGGAGGAGGATCGGAAAGGACCATGAGCCACGACTCCAACTGAAGCAAGGTTACACCGTTGTGTAGTTTTTATTTAATTTAATACAATTAATATACAATAAAATGTAAAAATGTATTAAATATAAAATATATATTTCTAGCCACTACCCAGAACGGAAGTTAACTTCGGGGAGGTGCGTGCGTCCATCTATTAAACCAAAGGTTTTTAACTTCATGAAAATGTAATGTGTGAATTAAGTGTTTCCTTAATTAAAAAAAGTGTTTTTTAGATACGGTATGTATATTATAGGTCTATGAGTCTATTTTAATAGTTTTTTTAGTACTAATGGTCATCATATATCAAGTACTCAAAACTTTCTTTTACTTAATGTTTCATGGGTGATTATAGAAGCGGGCGAGTGAGAGAGATCCACTATCCTCTGGGTTCACTTGATCACAGTTCTTGTTTATCTTTGATAATGTAGACTGGCACAGAGCGCCGTGTCTCTCTCCCGGGGGGAATGGACAGCAGGTGTTGGCGTCTGGTGGGTTTTTCGCTGTGATTGTGCTCCAGGCATTCAGCAGTAACGTCACTCACTGCTGAGTCTGCTGGGAGTTACTCCTGCAAACAGAGCGCTTTGCTAAATAGGTTTTCAAAAGTTGCTTCTTGTCCTCCAGGGAGGTGCACATCATAAACAAACATGGTGTGGTGATGTCTTTGCTGTGTCTGTTTTTTTTTTAATGCAACAGCTGAATTCAGCACGACAGCCGTGAGAGAGGATCAATAAAAGAATGTCTTATGTAATAAAGGGCGAATTAAATTTTAAAGAGAGTAATAAAAAAGTTTTCAAAGTTAAAGAGAGCTGCTTTAATGACAGAAAGAAAAATCTAAAGTGAGTTTATGTCTCAGTTATTTCAAATGAAAACCTGCTCAAGTCTCATATATTTATCATGAGAGAAAGACACAGAAATCTCAAAAATGCCTCTTCCAGTTTCAGAAGAGATGACAACAATGTCTCAAACCGGACTCAGATTTGTCAAGTCTTCAAACAAAAGCCAACATTATCAAAGATCTCAATGTGAGCTGAGACTTTTTATCAAATTTATCCAAATCCAAAGTTTGGATTTGAACTGTCAAGACAATTCAAAAACTCTAGTCTTTTACATTCAGCTCCACATGAGAATGAGACCAGAAGTTCTGGCGTTTTCCTCTTCTCCTGCTGAGGACTTACAACTGAGCGATACAACATCACGGCAGAGGGCAATCCCGCTTTGTTCCTCTGTAAGAAGCACTCGACTCTCACAAAGCATCCAAGACACTCATTATATCAAGTGTATCTCTCACAGAAACATGTTCATTATTGAGTTTCTCTCTCTCTGGCTCACTCGCTCTTAAGCCCGGTTTTAAAAGTGCCTTTCATCAGGGTTTTGTTTATTCCGAGAACGAAAATCCAAAGCAAGCAGATGATGTTATTGACGGGGAAGGCCGGCCATCTTTGATCCCCACCGCCTGTCCTTTGATGTGCCCGGACACTTTTTGGATAAATCGGAATCAAGCGAGTCAAAAATCAAAAGAGACTGAAAAATGTAACTGCAACAACTGCACAGCACTTAATATTTTATTAGTTGTCATCAAGCCCAGAATTTTGGAGTCCGTGTTGGCACATTTTGTTTCGTGACAGATATGAGAGCCGGGGGAAGGATACAGGGGTTACGGAGATCACGGTGAATAATTCAGATTCACCCACTCCAGACGGATCTTATTCCATTAATTAGATTTTTTTCCCCGCCTGCCGTTGCAAAACCGAATCACAGCTGTCAGCTGACCGTAGCTCATGGCCGCCGGCCTCTCTGCTGAATGAACGCACAACACTGAGCACTGGAAAGCTTTTGGGTTTTAGTGTTCGCATTTGGGCCGATAAGAAAAGAAGTCCCCGGGGATTCAGAGATAGACGAGAGCCATCAGCTGTCAAGACCAACTTAATAAACAAAATGAAAGAGGCTTAAGGGCGGTAGAGAATACAATCTTTGGCGCCTATAGAGACACACACTCCAAGCCACCTTTTTTAAAGGAACGTTTCCACACAAAATAACAATAATTTCTCACACATGGCTATTGCACACGTACATAAGATGAGAAATGTTTGAGTTCATTTTGAGACTTTTGATTGCAGACTTAATAAAGCTTGGACATTGTCGAGTTCTCTTCTGAAACTAACGTAGATGTTTGTAAGAAGGGAGAAATATCTGAGACACAGGAGAAAAAGGAGGAACAGTTTCTATGTGTTCCCTCTGAACCTGTTGGTAGGATTGTAACAGGATTTTACCTAAAACAACAATAATCCATCTTAAAAATAAAACAAACAACCTGCAGTGGTAAGGCTTCCCTTAAGCGACCTTTGACCTCACAGCTTAAATGCATAAACAACACACTGACCCCTCATGACCCTAACCCATTTTTACTCGTGATGTCTGCATTTTTAGTTGTACCTTCAGCATTTACAATCACTCGGACTACAATTTTAAAGTAGCCTTTTCATTTAAGAAATGACAGACGTCTTCAGCTTTCAGAAAAATGTTGATGTAATGTTTAAGGCAAAACCCATTCAGCGAAGCATAACACATTGATGTTTTACCCATTAATTCCTGACAAGCGTTATACCGCTGGGATCTGTGACCTCGTGGGCTTTTAAACGCACAACTTCCTCCTCTGAGGTTTCATGCCGAGTTGAATGAGCCGACCGCATGAACGAGAGAAGGTAAGGGAGGTCATAAATATTCTCCAGAATCTGCCTTAAAGAGAATTTATTTGCGAATCCCCGATCGTTACGTCCTGCATGTGAGAGCATGACATTTCAAAAAGCCGATCGAGGATCCCAGCGGCTTCAGGCTGAGAGAAAATGTGTTGGGAGATCGGCGTGTTTCTCTCAATGCACCTGTTTGAGAAACTGCAAATGACGTTCTTATTATTGACGGGTCCAGTATTATTTAAACGCGTCACATAATATCAACTTCCTTGATCTTGTTCGGGCCTGCCTGACGTGTCTTTGTTATTTCACAGCTGGAGTTCTGCATCCAATCTCAGACTCCCATACGGAAGAGATTTGTATGGATACATTTTCAACTCTCTGAACATTTGAAATAGCTGCAGGTCTTTGATTGTCTGATGTTAACCCAGAATTTCGAATAACAAACATTTTAGAAAAATACAAGGGCAGTTGGTGTATTTCAGACGGCATATGGGGGACTTTGACGTGGAGGATTGAATCGTGCTCTCAAAGGCTTTGTGCTTTTTAACTTTCTAATGATATTCAGTGAAGTCTGATTAGATTTAACATGAGAGTGTCTAGAGAGGGCTGACTAATGAGATCAGATTGTAATAACGTCTGTGAGA
This sequence comes from Barbatula barbatula, assembly GCF_947034865.1. NCBI lineage: Eukaryota > Metazoa > Chordata > Actinopteri > Cypriniformes > Nemacheilidae > Barbatula > Barbatula barbatula. The sequence goes on along the minus strand of NC_136781.1, from coordinate 1,882,092 downwards.
TTTCCATGTGTATCATAAAACAAATATAAATTATGTTAATGTTTTGTTTCTCTACAAGTCGGCATTTGAATTTATAACTGTGGCTTTTAAGGCAAAGTGAGATTTTTGGTTTGTGTTTCCTTGTGGAGAGAACCTGAGATGCATCTGCATTGTTGGGAACGACCCACGGTCCCCATGAGTGAAACTGATTATTAAACAAACTAAATGATGCTTTTAGAGTTTTTGCGAGGGTTTGGCTTAAGAAAGAAAAAAGCGAGTATTATTTTACAACCACATGTAAGTTCTGTGTTCGGGTCGGTACACACAGTCCATCCCCTTCCTGCGGAAGAGTGCCACATGGTTTCCAAACAACATCCATAGTACACACTTGCACACCCGAACAATCGCTTTTTTCCTTTATTTTCAGTTTTTCTGTTCTTTCTTTTTACACCCCTGTAGACGTTCATGCTAATGATTCCTCCGGAGGCCGATTCAAGTATCAGTCTCAATCCACATGCAATTAAATCCGCAATTAATGCACTTAACGCTGACACGCAGGTCTAGCCAATTAGAAAGAGCAGACTCTGTGAGGTTTGAAGGTTTGCGTGATAAATGTTTCTCTTCAAGAGCACCTTCACGCTTCTCTTATCAGTCTCACACCAGAGCAGCACGCTGTCGAGTGACTTCCGGTTCCAGTGTGAGGGAACAGGTGCATGTAAGGACGGTCATGGCTGCTCCACTTCACACACCCACTAGAGCCCAGAACAGGAAAGAAAACACAACCATCCATCAAGCACACTGGTGTCAGAATTGACCCAATAATACAGAGGTGTAAATAATATGAGATATTGCGTTTGTGCACTTGTCTATTAGCGTGCGTGTTTGAGTTATGGTTCGCCATTGGGAGATGTATGCCATAAAAACAGCAGCCGTTTCCCTTACGACAATATATGAGCCGCTGTGCTTTACCCATAATGCTTTGTTTCAGTTAATGGAGCAGTGGGTCCTAACTAACAACTCATAAATGACACCGGAGGGAGGGGAGGCCACCCGGAGGAAAGAAAAATTATAGATGAGGTCGGTTTAATATCTCGGATATTTCTCCGAAATTCGACAAATGTCCATTAGAGTTATGAAAAGAGATGTCAACAGTGTCTCAAACTGAGCTCAGATTTGTCAAGTCTGCAATCAAAAGTAAATATTATTGAAGATATCAATATGAACTCAAACAATCCTCCGATTATTTCACCTCTACAGTCAATTGTTTTACACCTCCATACTCTTTGAGGATTTGAAACAATTGTGTCATCTGTTTCTGTTTTCAGCAATTTTAGGAGAAACATCTGAGGCCTAATCCATCAACATGCATCCTTGGCAAAATCACGGTGACCAAGTTATTATATAAATGAATTAACATTAATGAGAGCAATGAAGATCATGTAAAAAACACCACACACACGCACGCACACACACACACACAGTAAAAAGAAATGAAGAATCATTTCAAATAGGTTGCCAGTCTCCGGGGTGCTATTGTGCTTTTTAATTTCTCTGCTCCAGTCCTGAATCCTTACAGCCGCTTCCTGAAAGAGCTCTGGACATTACTTACATGTATAAATACAACACTAAAGATCTCTCTGCTGTCTGAGTCTCATTAGACCACCAGAGGATAGAGGATTAAAGACAAGGTGAATGTAAAGCGTACGTTTCCGTCCTCACACTAATGAAAAGAAGTAATTAATGGTGACAGCTGCACTTCGGCTCGTAAATAATGAACTCAAGGTCACGGCGGTTAGCTGGTGTAAAAGGCAAAGCCGTCGACATTCAAAGAGGCGGGTTTGTTCTCTGAAGGTCTCTAAAGTGTTGAGTAATGGTATTTTCCCGGCTTTTTAACTCAAAGGAAGAAGCACTATTAAAAGTGAACTCTGAACTTCGGCGGTTTCAACAAAGATCGGAGCAGAAATGTTCATTCGAAGAATGTCAGGAGCTAGCAAGGTCATCTTTTAGATATATCTTTGAATTTGCATGAATATTTTAAGCGTCCACGGACGTCGGCAACCGTCTGGCACGTATTGCACTCAAACTTCATGCTGAAAAATGTTGACTGCGTGCAATTTCGTCCGCTGGAGTCATTCGGATCATACCATGTATGGTTCTGTACTGTATATGTAATGTTCTCACAGTGAAAGACAAGCTCGCTCTCCCTCTCTTTTCTCACCTGTAATGAAGTCATCTTGTATCCGGCGTCTGTGCGGTTCGCCAGCAGAGAGACAGACAGAGAGAAATGAGTTTATCTCTCCTCTCTGGCATCAGCTCTGCTTTTCTTAATCAACACTCCTCTGTGCTCCTGAATTACCTTCACACCTGTTTTCAATCCTTTATAAAGCGCGCTCTCATTACTTCATAAGCGGTTGACTGCTGATAGTGTCTGTGTACAGGTTTGGCTGTAATAGTGAGGACAGGAGAATTTTGTTCGTGTCCTTGAATAATATGTTATATGAGGATATTTTAGTGTTTCAAATCTTGAATTCCCTCATGATTATTTGAGGGTTATGTTTAGAGGGATAGAAAATCGATTTAAGTTTCATTTGTATATTTCACAATATGTAGTGTTACAGAAATTGTGTGTGTGTGTGTGTGTGTGTGTGTGTGTGTGTGTGTGCGTGCGTGCGTGCGTGCGTGCGTGCGTGCGTGCGTGTGTGTAGATCTGATGGAAATGATTCTTAAACGTGAATCTGTGTGTTTATGCTCTTGGGGTGAGTGATGCGATACTCAAACACACGACACTAAACTTTGTCTCCACGTGTGCTGGTTTCATTCAAATCAATAGATCACCTGGTCAAATATAAATGACTGGAGCTGGTGTAAACCAGTTAGAAAGATGTCCGCAATAAGGACTTTCATTGTTTTACACGTCAATTGGATACATATTTTTGGTTTGTTGTCACATTTGTTTGCTTGCATTTTGTTGTAACGTTTACATAGTTCAAGTTCAAAGACAGAATGAATGTGGTTTACATCTTGCCAAATGGTCTGTAGGCAATGTATCTATATACCCAGTTCTCCGGCTGGACCGGGAGGCCTTTCTGTGTGGAGTTTGCGTGTTCTCCATGTGTCAGCATGGGTTTCCTCCCACAGCCCAGGTTTGAGTTTTTTAAGGAATCCAAATTGTTCCCACAACTTGTGTATGGATCGACTTCTTGCCATGAATACAGCCTTAGATGCTGAAATGGCGTTAAGAATGAAACAATAAGTCAATATCTACCCAAACATTTCTTTTCAATATTTTCCAACAATGATTTTCATAATTAAAGGACCTGTCAACGCATTATATTTGAATTCACTATATCATGTATCGCAATAATTTATCTTTACCTTTCTTAATGCATTATACTCAAGGGACGTTTGAGTATTTCTGATTCACTTTGTTACAAAAGCCCACATAAAAGATTCACTTCTCCATTTGTTTTAAGACCATTTCATGTGGCACCAAATAAATTGAATCATTGAAAGGATTATGAGTGGCCTTTCAGATGAACATGTGTAGTTTTGCTTGTGACTTTGAGTTGTGATGTGTTTAATAAGCTCATGAGAACTGTATGTGTTTCCCAGGGGAACTGTGAAGAGCAGATATGCGTGTAGCTTGCACAAGGTCGAGTTCTATTCTTTACTCAAGTGGCCATGAAGAACAGACGGAAATCCCCTTCCTACAACACACAGCGGTCCGCTACTAAATCTATCAAGTGAAAAAGAGAGACCTTAATTGTTTAGAAATAGTGAAATATGCATGAGCATCTTTTAAACTTGATTCATTAATATCCCAAAATATGTCCAATATATATCCAAAGATTAAAATGTTGTCATTTATTCACCCTCGTTTCTTACAATATCTTGGTCTGACTGTTTCTTGAGTGGAACACAAAAGAACATATTTAAAGAAATGTCTCTGGTGGTTTGTGTTCATACAATGGAAGTCAATGGGGACTAATGTTGTTCAAAATAAGTTATTTTGTGTTCTGCAGAAGAAAGAAAGTCATAGCGGTTTGTAAAGATACAAACTCTCTCTTTAAGGCAAATGAGCTTATTATAAGAAATGTATTTTATTGTAGGTATGTTTGTGTTATAAAACAAGACACAAAAACTGACATGGTGTTGTTTTTTGCAGTGTGTGTGTTTGTGTGTAAATGTCTGTAGAATGATGTATGAGGTGCTGTGTTAATTGTCTGGGTGTCTGAGGTGATAAGGAGGAAGTGTGTTCTCTCTCTCTCCCTCCTTTGTCACACACAGCTGCCTATTTACGGCATGGAGCCATTTTGGTGATGAAATATTTATGGCAATCTCTCTCAGAGTAACATGGACAGCCAGTCAATCATGAGGGTCCAGCACAATGTTCAGATCCTGAGGGGGAAAAGACTCACATGACTGTGTGTGTGTGTGTGTGTGTGTGTTAGAGAGCTCCGAAATAAAACATCCTAGATTTAAGAGACTTCTACCATAATTCAAGGGAGGAATTTCCTGTTTTTTTTACAATGTCAATATCATTCAGCTCATTTGACTGGTCTGTTTGGCTGTGGAAAGACATTTAGTCTGAATACTTTGTGGTCAGAAAAAGGTCAAAAACACCTCCTAATCTCCTTAAAACCGCCGTGCCACCTGCAAAACAGCACATCATTAAATATTTCATAAACAATAACAACCTTTCAAGAATGCAAGTTCCACAGGTCCATCTTCCTCATAATCTGTTAAAACAGCAAAGCATTTCATGCAGTATCAATTGCAGTTTGTTTCACTCCGAAATGTTTGTTTCTTGTCATTTCAAACCTGTATGATTTTCTTTCTTCTGCAAATCACGAAAGGAGATATTTAGAAGAAAGTTGGTCCACCGCCAGCACCCCACTTGCAATGGTTTTGTGTCCATACAATAGAAGTGAACGGGTGCCGGTTAACAACCCTCTTCAAAATATCTTGTGTTCTGTGTAAGAAATAAACTCATACAGATTTGGAATGACAAGAGCATGAGTAAATAAATGATGACAGAGTTTTTGTTTTTGGGCAAACTATCACTTCAGTTACCCCTTTACTGTGTATGTGCGTGTTTCTATTTAAGCCTATTTTTGGGACAAATTTATATCCAAAAGTAGGGAAAAGCACAAGAGAATTATTTGTCATTTCAACCCATGGTTGAGTAAAATAAGGACAAACCCAACCATTTACCAACCAGTGTGAATGATCAATATTTGACCCAACGAGTTGAAACAATTCAGCATTTGTTTCAGAGTGCACAAAACCTCTTTTTAAGAATGTCATCGTTTTATAAAAACCCCGTAAAATATTCAAAAAAGTTATTTAAAGTGTAAAAATGCAGATGGTTATTATATTATATGCTTTTGAAAGTCAACGTGTGTGAACGACACAGAGCAAAATGCTAAAAAAAGGTTGAAAGTTCACTTCGAAGGGAAGTCTTTTGTTTTTTCACAGTGCCAAGCCTCACAACATCTTCCCCTGCGAGAGTCAGAGCTCATGAGAGATCTCTAGAGGCAGAGGAAGGCCTGGTCTCCATCACAGCTCCCGTTAGAAGGTGTCACGGCCTCCGGCGAACACCCGGCCAAACCAAACTCTGCCGAAACAGCGAGCGGATTGTGAGCTCTGGATGAAACGCACATTCATGGAATATCTGAGCTCATACCATCCTGCCTGCACAATGACTGCTTTTCATTCATCCTGTTTTAGTCTCACCTGCACAAACTGCAGCGAGATCAGCCTCTCCCGCCCTGAATAAACACACAGCTCTCCTGGCTGGATGCTGGGGAAAGAACACGCCGTCTGTAATGGGTTTTAATTGATTTGTAAGGTGGCAGTAAAGCAGCGCTGTTGCATTATTGATCATGCTGGGACCAATCGCGAATTCCACACCGGATCGTTTGAACACGCTGATAAAAAACACAGGGCTGAGCAGGAGCTCAAGGTTCAGTATTTTTCCACTGTCTGCAGCCTGGAAATAAAAAGCAGTTTCTTTGGAGATTATAGGATGGACGAGCAGCTTCGGTACTGTATAGAAAAACATTGCACCTTTCTACCACCAAATGAAGAAAGGTCATTTATTTATTAGTTGTAGTGTTAATCATTCCTCACACTTTTAAGGAGGGATCCAATAGCACGCCCAGAACACCCTGGCAACCGCTTTTCAACACATAGAGCACCTTACCATACCTTGCATATGCAACAAAAAATCAAGTATTTCCTGACCAGAAGCATGTGTTGTGCACACACACACTTCTTAAACACATCACTGTACAGTAAATGTTCCTTACACAAATCACACACACCGTCAAATCCTTAAGGAACAAAGTTTAATGGCTGATCAAAGTGTAAAAATGAGCTGTGTGTGTGTTCTGTACTTGTACATGCATACGTGTGCTTGCATTTATGTATGTGTGTACTGTACATGATGTACTCGTGTGTGAGAGAGTACTTTGTGTTCTCCTGTATGTTTGTTTATGTCTGCGCTGTGTGTGTGTGTGTGTGTGTGTGTGTGCCTGCGTGCCTGCGTGTGTGCGTGTGTGTGTCTTCTCCTGTGTTCGTGATTGCTGTAAATAATATAAAGGTAAGCTTGAGAGAGAGAGAGAGAGAGAGAGAGAGAGAGAGAGACTCTGGGACAGCTTGACTGCTCTAATCCTTCATTTCTTTTGTTTGTCTCTGCTGACGGAGTTCAGATGTTTCTTCTCATTTGTCTTGAGCTGAACATAATCTGCCTCTCAAGCTTCATTCTGTCCTGGCTGCTCTCTGATCAAAGAGCTGTGAGGTGCGCAAACACGGTCAGATCTCTTACGCAACCTTCTGTCACACAACACACCTGTTGGCCTCTCTAAACTCACCACCCTGAGACAAATGGTCACGTATTGCTCAGAGGTTGCTCTTTTATTGCTCAGGAACTTACAAAATAGAGTCAGTGGTTGAGTACGGGTTGAGACATTGTTGAGATAAAGTTTACAAACTTTCTAGAAGATTTAGGATTAGTCTCAATCTGTTCTCCATTTAGTCTCATTGATGATCATACAAAAACAAGAGCGATGTGTCATGATGAGAAAAGCTTAAGGGAGTCTGAATGTGTAAAGTTTTCTCAAAGATTGCTCTTTTATAGCTTAGGAGACATATTGGATTCCTAATAATGTTCTTGAAGTATCAGCATTTTCTCCAATTTTTCAGCAAAGGTTTACATTGTTGAGATACTTGCTTAGTCTCTTTTTCGGAGAATTAGACTAAATCTCAACCGGTTCTCCATTTGTGTTGACACACAATTGAGATATTAAAGAGATCAAATTGTTTAAGCTAGAAGAAGAGCTTTAAAGATTTAAGACGAATAGAATTTGCTCAGACGTTAATCTTATAAAAGATTTCAAATGTTTCCTTTACGCATCAACTTTGTCTCCGATTTTTTCGGAGAGATTCATTTCCAACGCTACAATCTTGCTTCATGATTGACCGGTTGCTGTGGATAAACAAGCCCTTCTGGAATCTGATTTATGATTTTTTCTTTTCTTAATGCAGGAAGCTCCATAGAAGTCTCTCAGGAGTCTCACCGTGGCATCATTCTTTCTCACTTTCAGGCCTTTAACTCCTCGCACCCGCCATTGAGACCCCACAGCTATAAACCTCAGCATCGATTGTATGACTCTGTGCGGCGGAGGGGAGACTGTTTCCTGATGGGTGACGGGATCAACCGGGAGGGGTCGGAGAACCGGGAACACAGCAGCATCCTGAGCTGGCCTTTGATGTGCCTGATGAATTCAGCGCAACAGGGAGCCCGAGAGAGACTCAAGCTGCCGTTCTCAAAAGGATTGATTCCCCGCCGCTGCTGCCTGTATAGTCGGAAAGAAAAAGAGAAAGCAACGAGAAAGAGGAGAACCGACAAAGCCCGGCCACTTAGCGGAGTTCACCGCTGCGCTGTGTTTTCAAGTAAATGCGCTCTTTTTGTTGATGTCACTAGGTGAACAGAGAGCATGCTGGGAACAGGTAACACGTAAAGAAGTATTTCAACAGTTCGCTAATACAAAGAGAGGATTTGTATTGAGTGAATGGAGGTGGTCTGTATTTGTTTTTCTGAAAGATGTCAATTACAGTGTCTGTTTGTCGGGAGGGTCGGGATACTTCAGCCGAGGTCGAGATCTGTGGACCACATTGATCTCAGAAGTGTTACGGAAGAAAAAAACGTTGTTTTCGAATCACACGTGAATACAGCTGGTTTAAGAACACTGGAGAGTAATGCTTAAACAAAGGTTGTTTCAATATCACAGTCCATTACTGACACTTTTTATACGTTGGTTATATTAATAGACTTGCTCTTCTGCATCTCTCACCGTCTCACCTCACTGTTCTGTCTCCATCTGTTGGTCGCTTTTTGCATCCCTTGAAATGGAAATTTACCAAACGAATAAAGTGATTCTGACAACTTTCTTTTATCATTTGTCGATTTCAAAGTTAAAGAACAGTTCAGCCAAAAATGAAAATTGTTTTCATTTACTAACCCTCATGTTTTTCCAAACCCACATAACTCTCTTTTCTTCTTTCAACGCAGATGTTTTGGAGAATAGCCCGGCGCTCAAAATAAAAAGTGAATGGGCACTGGGACAAAAATGGTGAGTAAGTGATAACAGGATTTTTCTTGGGTAAACCATTTCTGTAAGAAAGAGAGCTTTTATGGTTATTAAGTAAAGCCTGTATGTCAGCTACAGTTCATAATGGCCACTGGAATTTGATTTTCAAGCCTCTTGATAAACAGTGTTTGCTTCCAAACATCCCACAGGTGAAAACATGAAGTAAATATGCTGAGTGTGAAACCTTTGATGGAGCAAAACATGAAAAATCCCCTCAGAGGGAGAAACTGGGATCAAGGCTGGTGTTTCTACACGCAGGTCATGTCGCTCTGTTAAGAGACTAGAGAGAGAGAGAGAGAGACGGATCTTATGCTCTAATAACTAAAGCACATGAGACTCAATACTGAAAGCCGAGCGGGCTGATTGAAGAGGACAGGTAGATGCAGGACCTGCAAGTTAAAAATAGCAAGTGTGTGTGTGAGGTGCTGGCAACCCCATACTCTGTGGGGTCCCCGAAAATATAGAAATACTAGGAATATGACCTTGTGGGAACACATTATTTCTTAAATTATTATTCTTTTGTAAGAATGCGCTTTTATGTGTTTTGTTTCTGTTTTATTTGCGATGTACAGCACTTTGGTCAACCTGTGATTGTTTTGAAATGTGCTTTAGAAATAAAATAAACAAACAAACACGTGCCGAAAATGGCTTATAAATCATTCGAGAAAGTTGAGTATAAAATAGAAAGTCATTGTGTCTAAGACATGGAGTCTTAAGGACATGGAGTGTGTGTTTAAGATCCCGTATGTAAATATATAAGTATATACTTGCTAGACAGCATTTTAAAAGGACGCTGAAAAGTCTCGGTGTTGTAAGAAAGCAGCACATTTTGGTGAAGGAAACCTAATGTTTGGCTCGTCTATATCAACTACTTGTTCAAACAGAAGAACTTTTGGAGACCCCTAGGCTGGTTTTACATTGTAGCCACCTTTGTGTTTCGGACAATCCAATAATGCACAGCAGCAGGCTAAGTAAAAGACAAACCTAAGATGAGGGAAACGTCTCACAAATATACTTTTATTTCATTCCATACTGCAAAAAGGGAACTTCTTGCTAATAATTTTTGTCTTGTTTTATAGAATAAAAACAACAAACATCTCACATCAAGATACATTTACTTGACAAGGAAAGTGACCCAAGATCTTTAGCCTTGTTTTATTAAAGAAAAAGTTTATGTTTAAAATGGGAAAAAAATCTAGATTTTTACATCTTCGGTTTCCCCAATCCAAGAATATTTCTCTTACCCCACGGGCAGATATCTGGAGTTTGATATTTTGACTAGAAAAGGGACTGAAGATGAAAATGAACGCTTGCTATAATCTCTATATGCATACTATGTGCATACCTATGTATTTACTTATGGGATCTTAACACGCAAGTATTCAAGTAAACGTACAACATATAAAACAAAACAAAATACTCAGGAAGAAATGTATATTTTTGCAGTACATTAAAAGGTGGCATGGGAAGTTTCTTTAAAAAAATAAACCAGTGTATTTGTGTGTTTTCTATCAGACTGTCAAACATCAGAACTCTCAGAATGTTTCTTCTTTAAACCGTATGATAGGTCAAGCACAATACAATCATTTCTGTGAAGGAAGTCGCTGGCATGTGGCAGAATAAGTGATTCTCTCGATTAAGCAAACATCCACCTCTTCGTTCACAACTCATTCGGTTTCTCCGAGCTGTGAAATGCATCCTCAATATGAAAGAACAACATTTTTCCCCCTTTCAACCTGTGAAAGCGCTCCCCCCGCTCCTCTCTCTCACTCCCTTGTGCTCTAAGGAGCTTTTCCATCTCAATGGTTTGTATTTTTCTTTTAATAAAACACAGTCAGCAGACAGCTTGACTGCCAACTTCAATACATCTCTCAACAGGCTCCGAGTCACATGATGTGCTTTAAAGGACCGCTGATTGGTTTTTGGTTGTTTCCATGGATACGGGTCTTGGTGCGCCTTCCTGGGAAAATGTAAACATTGAGTAGACATGGGAGAAATGATAGAAACGGTTTCCCAATCCTGTCCTTCATTTTAATGGTGGTTTTTATTAAGGGTATTTTCAGTCCAGCTGCGGGGATATTAAAGGGATCGTTCAGCCACAAATTTTAATATTCTTTCATCATTTGTCATTTCAAACCTGTATGACTTTCTTTCTTCTGCACAACACCAAAGAAGATATTTCGAGGAACGTTGGCAACCAAACACCAGTGAACTTCATTGACTTCTATTGTGTGAACATAAGCGTTAATTTGACTCAAAACCTCAAGATACATCCCTTGTGACAACTAGCCCCAATCTCTGCAATAATTTCATTTTAATTGACATTGATGTATTTCCTATCTTCCCGAATAATCCACTTTCAGCAGAACAGAGAAGGGAATCCTCTTCGTCATAATGTCTAAATCACGTGATGTGCCCCTTCAGTCATGAGGTCTCTTATTCTACTTTCTTTTTTGTTCTGTTTATGTTTTGACCAAGTTATCGTGCCATCTTTAGCCAGCGAGCCCATTTTAGGGAGTTGACATTAGAGCCAGGAAGATGTTTCCATGGGAAGCAGATTAGAGGTGTCGACGCGTGAAGGGCGAGAGAGAAAACGAAACAGGTTTGTCATGTAAACGAAAGAATGAATGTGTGTGAATTTGTTTGTCTCATTACTGTTGTCGGGCCGAGCTCCACCGAGAGCCTGTTGAGTAAGAGAAACGCATTCATAACTCATTATAAAAAAACACTGAAAATATCTGAGCTGAGCTCTTCTGTTCTTTATATATTTTTTTTTATGTGAGCTCAGATTTTGTAAACATACTTATGTTCATTTAAAATTGCCATTTGGGCAATTCCAGCGTTATGGAGGTGACATTTTGCCATATGGATGTGACATAAAAATGCTCAGAGAATTGTTTTTTACGAATATATTGAACCATCTGTTTACATTTTACTAAACCCTTGTTTGTAGAGTCCAAATATCCGAAAAATATCAGTCTAAGCACGAGTTTTCCATTTTATAAAAGGGAAATAAACATGTGTTATGGATGTGACAAAAAAGGAAACTTTTTCAGTGAATTAAAATGCACAAACCTGAAGCAATTATACCCAATAAATGGACAAGGGATGGCTTTTGATAACATAAAATGTTACTTTATTTAAATTTTCATGTGTCCATTTATGAAGAATACTGTATGTACTATTATGGATGTGACAATCCTGGACATTTTAAAAACTTGAGGAGAGACCTCACATGGTTATCTTAACCACCAATGTCGACATCTGCTGTTAGCAGTTAAAACCGTTGGAAAAAACATTAGGTTGACATTTTCACGGAATTGACCATTTCCATGTAAGCGTTGGCTTCTAGTTAATCATGTTTTGGGAAACGCAAAACAGATCTTTAGGTTATCTGATGTAATCTGCTCTTGTTGTCTCGGCGAGCTCGACATTTATAATAAGTTAAGGTAAATTAGACACGATCGCTAACAACAGAAGGTCCAGTGGAAAAGTCTGACTCTCTAAAGCGTAAAAGGTGAAATTCAAACAGCCACAGGACAGGAACAGTTGCACATGCTTTCCTTCCTGACCTTTCATTAGACAGCGAGCTGGAGGTTCTATTCTCAGCCTCATACATATTCAATAAGACTATCTTTCATTTCTTTTTAAAGAAAGACGTTATATTTGTGAAAAGTCAGGACCTGATTTGTATAAATAGCAACGGTTGCATGTCATAACATGTTTATTTAAAAAAAATTGTGAAGTATTTTCCATTTTATAGATTCATAAGCACAATGTGTTTAGTTTTGCTGTGTTTCTGCATTGAGGGAATTTGTTTCAGTTGGTTTGTTCGCTACGCTCTTTCGCTCCGGCGAAAGTCACGTTGAAACGACTCCAAATCGCCCTGTCAGAAAAAATCAATGATGATGAATTGCTTGTAAATGTGCAAATATTCATTTACATATACATTTGACAGAAACATAATGCTGCATGCAAATGCAAAATGTTAGTCTAGTTTTTCATTCATCAGCGATCTATCTTGATAAATAAAGCTGGTGAGTAAACATGAAGTCACAGCTTGCTGGCAGAAGTGATTAATTAGAAAGCAAACACGCATGTGGGAGTTTCATTGTGTGACACGAACCGTCAGAACAAACCTTGACTTCCGCTTATCTTAAACCACTGGGGGTGGAAAGCCAACAATACAAACCGGTGAAAAGAAACACAGCGGATGAGATCGCTTTAATATCTGTTTAGACACCAACGACAAGAGTGTGTGACTTAAGTCCTGCTTTTCCTGATGAAACAATAGTCGTAATCTCAATGTCTCCTATAAAACACGACATTTCATTCGTTCTCAAACGTCCTTAGATTTGAGATTTGATGGAGTTCTCTTTCATTTGTGTTTCATTGAGGCATCAACTTTGGCTCAATGTTTCTCGTAAAATTCCTTGAGATTAATAAAAAAGGAGGTGTAAAATGAATGTAGATTGTAGAAGTAAAATCATCTGTATTTTAGATGATGAGAAATGTTCAATAATATTGAATTTCGATTGCAAATCTGTGCTCAGTTTGAGACGCTGGTGAGATCTCTTCTGAAGCTCTGAGACATTTGTGAGGATTTCGCCTCTTTTTCTCATGAGAAATATCCGACATGGATGAGACTTAACCAACAGTTTCCATTTTTCTCCATTTAATTGCATTGTTATCTATGAGAAATAATCAATGTTATTTTATTCTTGCATAAGTTTAGTTTTGCCTAGTTTAGTATTTATTGAGATTTGTGGGTGTATAAGTCTAAGCTTATTTGACTGTAACATATGTGTTTGATATCTTGCTCTAAACATACTGTATATATCATAAAAATATCTCAATAAACCGATGCTGTTAACTGTTACGCATAACAGACGTCACTGTTCTAAACCAAAGCGTTTTTAAAACCGTCTTGGTCATTTTTCTGCAAAATGCAACAAGACAGCAGATCACTGTAGACAAAAAAAGCATGTTGAAGTGAAAAAAGATGAATCACATTAACAGCAGACTGGAGCAGAGATACATAACAGATCGACTGTTGTCCATAATGCTGTCGTCTCAGATCTGTGTGTACTACACCAGGACACGTGGGGATAGAATCAAAACACTTACAGTTCAAGGTAAACAAACACTCACCTTGGACCCATCTGGGATGTTTTTGTTGTCGGAAATATCGCTTTTCCTCGACACAATCCATCCGTGTTAGTGCTGTTGTTATTTTGATTCGAGATGGTTACCTTGAACACTTGTGTAACTGTAGAGAGAATCTATACAAGACATCCCAGAGGAAAGATGAAATGAAATAGTTTTGACATCCTAATTCTTTTTTCTCCTAGACAGCAATGCCATGACAAGGACAGCAAACACAGACGTCTCAGGTCTGAGAACTCCATTATTCTCCAGAACTAAACTCAAGAGCAGTCCACTTTATTCTTCTGGGTTATTCCTGGTTTTTGTTTGGCATTATCAGAGTTGACTTGTTTTCCTTCCTCTTGTAGAATAAAAGCATCTGCTAAATGTCAATGTATTTTTTTTCTTAATTAGTTCATTCATTTATTTTATTCCGGATTGTAATGAAATCCTGGCAATCAAGATTTCATCTTTCTTTTTTTCTGTACATCCAGCTATATGGCACAGCTAAAGCGATCACCTTTAAAAACCTTCACGTACAGGAAATAAAGACGGAATTCAGGGAAAGAAGTTAAAGCAAATGTGATGCATCTGAAACGGAATACATTAAAAACGCAATTTAAATTTAAATGGCAATATTTCCAAAAGCTCCTCATCTGCACACCGAAGCCATTTCAGACTGATTATCTGCTTAATGGCGCAGCTAAAGAGACTTTAGCGCACAAGAAGCGTCTCACTTTGAAGTATATGTGCGCAGCGTTTCAAAGACCGTCTCTGTGATACAAAGACACAAAGAAAGTGGTGATAATACTCAGAGAAACACATTCACACCGCAGTGTGTGTGAGCCTTCTTTGTGTGTGTCGACTGCTCATTTGTAGAGCGGTGAGGAGGTTTCTAATGTACCCGTGGGGCCGGATAACAAAGCGTCTGCTGACACAGATCAAAAGATAAATGGGTTATTTTAAACTTACACTGCAAGTTTGGGATTTAACCGTAGTTTTTGCACTTTTCTACTGTAATAAAACATGGTCAGTTTTCATTAAGCAAAATAAATCAACAACTTTTGTGGTCGATTGGTTGCTTATGTTAGAAATATCTGGTGAGATGTGGTTCCATGGTATAAGATGGTAAAAACAGAGTAATTTGACATATTCACCAAGATTACACATCAAAATTAATTTGGTCAGGCAATACATCTGCCAAGAAAGACTTCAGAAAAGCTTGGTTAGTTTGTGGTTTATTGAAAGCTGCCAAAACTAATTTCTCGGGGGTTTCTGATACCAACGAAGAATCAAATGAGTCGATACATCAATTTCCTTCTACAACAGCAGTGTGCGTCACGTGAAGGTTGAGATTACTGTCATGTGCTTTAATAAGTTCTCAGTTCAGATGGGTCAAGTTTTATTAAGAGTGTCCTGCCCCCTGGGTTTTTGGACCACACAGAGCGTCAATGGAGCTCAGTCTGTGACTATCTGTATTACAGTTATGTACCAGAAGCCAAAGAACAGATGTTGGACAAAGATTCCCAAGCAATACACACACTTCTGCCATCTGGAAGGGTTTATATGAAGGGCAAACACATTACCAGGGCAAGCGGTGTACATTTGCTTAAAGGGGTAGTTCACCCAAAAATGAGAATTCTGTCTTCATTTACTCATCCTCAAGTTGCTCCAAACCTTGCTCCTCTTGTTTCTTTGCGTAAATGCAAAACAAATCAACATACAATGTCCATGTGGCTCAAATCTTTGTATTGGAAACATATTTTTTAGGTTTTTTAATTTTAAATTTAGACACTTTCAAGATGTTTGTTTCGTGGATTCATTGCCTCGCATTTGTTCAAAGAGTTTCTTTACGATACAGCAGTGTTCCCTTAGGCAGAGAAAATATATTTCCCTACAGTATATATAATATAAAATGATTTAATATATGTTTAAAAATACATAAAATAATGCATTGTTAATATACAGCCGTGGTAAAAAATATGAGACCATTACAAATTTTCTAGATGTATTGTGGTCATTCCAGTCCAGTGTCTGTTGAATTTCAACAAAATCAAACCTCAGGGGAAACACAATGTCATCCAACACCCATGTGAAAGACTGACAGCATGACAAGACACATGAAAACTGTGATTAAAATGTATCAAACAAATATGTGTTCTACAAATATAACTGTTGTGTTGCTTAAAAGTGAATATGAATTTGTTTTCGTTTCAGCATTTGAGGTCAGAAAAAATATCTTTTCTGTTTCTACAGTTTTCATTTTCTGCAAATAAATGCAAATATTTATAAAATGTTTAATTTGGGAGGAATCTTGTTAGTAGAAACAGAAATGATCATTTAATCTAAACGCAGACCTATAAATAGTTTATGCAGGAAACACGTTGAATAATACACAACGAACCGCCGCTTTTCATATACTAAAAATGTAAGCACTTGGTTCCAATATATGCCAATGTATTATTTAATATATTGCATTATATTTTCCTTTATATTCCCATATATTTTGTTTCATAAGGGTACAGTTTGCATAGCAACCCCATAATAACTTTTTGTCAACCACCCACAACTTGGGAGAGTTGCAGAAGCAAACAATAATATTCTTCTTCAAAGTTTTTATCTCTGTACAGTATCTACATAAAAGTGTCTCTCTCTCTCTCTCCCTTCTTCTCCTCTCTACGTTGTTTTAATGTGTTGGAAAATGTTGTCCTTTTGCCCGGTGTGTCTCCGTTGACCTGCTGGTGACTAATGGCACGTCAACCCCTGCTCGAGCAGAACAAAAGCCGACCGTATCGCTCTCGAGGCCCACGGCGCCTGCACTTGTTGGGTTACTGCGTTTCAAAGGGCTCCAGTGTGCGGTGCGCGGCTGCTCCAAATTCGCTCTCGGCCGTATATCACGCTCAAATATGAAAGGCCTGTCAGAGAACCCACTGCTTGCGAAATAAACACTTCTTGACCACTGGCTTCCCCAAACATCAATCAGCGCTACGTCGGTCACCCCATCTGAGGGGTCCGTAACCCTCCCGTGATATGCACATAGGCATGCACACGAGAACGAAATGCATTTTATGCGCTGAGCATTAAGTGTCGGTGTTATTCCAATGCTGCGTTTGAGAGATTAACTCCAGTTCATTAGAGGAGGACCTGAGCCAGCTTTATTTCTGCTTACATTCGCTCTGCGTGCCCTTCCATATGGGCTCGTACATCATGCTACCGATGTGTTAATAGCAGCTTAGAAAAGAAGCTGTGCCGTATCACATGTGGAGTTAAACAAGATGAACTTCATTAGGGCCATTGGGCTGGAATGAGTATCACTTGCATATGGTGCTATTTATGTCAGCCTGGATGAACTGTAATACGCACCGGCAACTTTCTGTGGAAGATGAATTATTATTATCTCTCACTGGAGGTCTGTATGGGGCAGGAAACTTAAAGATGTTTTCCCGGAACACAAAGACATTTTCTGATGCTTACATAAGCTGATAGAAGCAGATATTGTTCTCAGGAGACAAAGGAACGTTGAGGAGCTTCTTTAGATGGCATCACTGCTTTAACAGTTTAATGGAAGAACTTGAGCATTGTGTTTATGAAGAGGCCTGTTTTATTTTCTGTAGGTTTACAGGAGGCACTTTCCTGCTTTTTTTCACTGTGTATTTCAATACTTGGAAAGGCGAGTTTATTTAAAGGAGCAATGTGAAGATTTTAGCGATGCCTAGCGGTGAGGTTGAGAATAGCAGCTAATAAAAACAACGCTTCATTATGTAACGTCTTTATACCCCTCCGAAGACACGCATGTGACCAATTACTAGACATTTTTGACTTGGGTTCAAGCATAAAAAGCAAAAGACACATGAGTTTAAATAAGAGCAAAAAGAAGAAACAAATATGACTTTAAATGTAAAAAACAATAAGACAAAAAAATAAAGGTTGTACTCAGTAGAAAACAGCCCAACCGTACTAATTCAATTCTTTTGACGGATTATAAATCACATTCATTGCATTACCATCCAGCAAAATAATATACAGAAACACAGTCTAAACAAAGTTATGGGGAACAAAGTCCATATGGACTTTTACATCTTTGTCTGGCAAAATATCTGTTCATATGCCGTTTGATGCTTTTTGTAGTTTTGAGCCAGAAAGTACTGCTCATTTCAAAACAATTATAATATTTATACTATAAAGGTATATAAATGCATCTTAAAATAGCTTCAAGATAGATAGATTTTGTAACAATACATTTTTCATAATGTAGCTTGACTGTAGTTTGAATCATTATGAATGGCTTGTAGTTTACTGGTAGTAATACCCTGGACACCTGGACCCAAGCATGTGTTACTGGAAAGACTCTTTAAGTGGCCCATGTTGGAGAGAGCTCTAGCGTTTTTGTGTTCTCTTGTTGTCTTCCGCTCGATGGCGGTCGGTCCGCAGCAGTTGTCGGTGTGATTTATAGTGATTACCTTCATGGCATCCGTGCCGTGGAGCGGAAGGACTTTGAGATTAACGAGTGCGGTGATAAAATTGTAAGCGAGTAGCGCCTTCGCTACTTAATAGCTCCTGAAATGAGGCACCCCGCCAGGCCGCTCCTCCCGACAACACCCCCACCCCCACCAGGGGGTTTCATTAATTTAAGACAAATGAATGAATTGGAGGTAAAGTGGGCTTTGAGAAGCAGGGCGAGTAGAAATGGTTTGTAATTACCCTAATCAGAGGGGGTGCATCTCGGAAGTGACAAAAACATGTGGTGAGGTCACAGCAGGAGGACGGAGCGGTCAAACTTTACAAATAACGGCACGGGAAGTCACCTGCTCCCCTCAAACATCTCAGCTTATACCTGGACGGTCAATACAGAGCACAGTTGCAAATATACAGTGTTTATAAGGACACGTTGATATGACACAGTGTTCTTTAAGGTGTATAAACTCTCAATTTTACTTCATTTTTGATGTTTCTTTTATAAGACTTCAAACATGAAACCGTGATATTCCTACAGTGATTTCACATAGAAGTGCTTATGTCTATACAAGATTAGATTAGATTAGATTAGATTCAACTTTATTGTCATTACACATATACAAGTACAGTGTAACAAAATGTAGTTTAGGTCTAACCAGAAGTGCAATTAGAAAGTGCAGGATATACAGTTAGAATAAATACAGAATACAATATTGAGAAAATATTATACAGTTATGAAAATATGTTACAGTAGGTATGTTCTATGAAAACATGACAGTAGGTATGTACTATGAACACTATATACAGATGACTGTATACTATGAACATTAACACTATGAACATTAATGTACAGGTGGATATGAGCATTATGTGTGAACAGTCCAGTAGAGCAGATAACATGAAGTACTGGTGTGTACAGTTCAGTCATGCATGCAGTCCTGTAGTGCAATGTAAACAATGTTATAGCGGCTTGGAGTTAAAGGTAAGAGAGGTTGTGGAATCAGTGGGGGGCAGAGTTCAATAATGAAAATGAAAGCTGTTTCTTAGTCTGCTGGTTCTTGTCCGAAGGCACCGGAAGCGCCTACCGGAAGCAGGAGGAGTAAACAGTCTGTGAGCGGGGTGAGAGGAGTCCTTGAGAATGCTGCGAGCTCGACGCAGACAGCGTTTCTTCTGGATGTCCTCAATGGGAGAAAGTGTAGTCCCTGTGATGCGCTGGGCAAGTAAATAAATTATAAAATAAAAAATAAAATATCAAATGTAAAAATATGATATCATATTTTGAAAAAATATTTTAAATATTGAAATAGATTTTTTGTTATTGATATTTTATAAATGTTATTTATTTTGTCATTAAAATGGCAATAATATAATACAATACAATACAATATAGTATAATAAAATTTATTTTTGTAGAATACTGTTGTGTCATTCGGCTGAAAAACACTAAAAGAAGGGCATACAAAGTATCCTGTATAAAAATATAAACGTAATAATTATTAGACAAAAATCTACAATCATAATAACAATAATAATAATCATAATCATAATAATAAAGTAGACGTATCATTTTCATATATTGCTATTAAAAAGACTAAATTGTTGCATAAAGCAGGCTTATAATGGTAATAAATAGTGTACAGTTCACATTATTATTTTCATCCACTTAAATGATCTGTGGATTGAAAAGATGTTAATTTGATGGATTATTGCAATTCTACATTTCAACAACTCCCTGCTGTGTGGTTAATGGCTGAACCCTTCAGTTTATCTCCGGGGGACCACTGGCCTCTTTGTACAACTGAAATGGCTGCATGTAGGTCCACTAATAAAAAAGTTTTAAAAGAAAATCCCTATACTTCCCATTTGTACTCTCTTCTCTAATCTGGGTTTTAAATGCTTCCGATGGACTCTAATTGTTTTTCCTTTTCTCCTTAAACAGGTGCTCAAAGTCTTTCAGCGGTCTTGCTAGAAAAAAGCAGAGAGGATGATGGTATTTAATGGTCCACACCAGCGAACAAAGCTCAGCTTCACAAAAGAGAAAACCTCTGGCTGCGTACCAAATCCACAGTCAATGGCACAAAAAAACACATATGTTCTGAAGTCCTTCAAGAGAAAAAACACTTGGAGCGGTTGGGCAACGTGTCGGAAACTCTCCTTGTTCCAAACATTTTTTGATCTTGCGAATCTTCCCCTTGCCATTCCTCAGCACTCTGAATGGACGTTTTTAATCCCGTGGAGATTTTCCTGCGTCCTTTCATTAAGGGCTCACTGCTTCCCCGTCCAGGCCGACTCATAGAAACAGGGCTCTCTCTGTGCCGGCTGGGGTTTTGAGGGCCGTTTCTCTGCTTTGAGGAGTTCGGCCTTTGAAGTGCCGCCTTCCACTGATGGCTTCACCAAGAGCTGCGCTTTCAATGACTCGAATTAATGCCTCCCAAAGAGAGATGGAGAGACCTACAGCAGAAGATGAGTGGACCCACTCGATGCACACCTGTGACCCCAGATGTCCTAATGGACCCTTCACATGTTTAATGTGTGTACATTTAGTTTTTTAAGAGTTATACAGGTTTAAGACACAAAAGCAGCCCAAGAACTCATACGAGGGGAAAATCCACTTGCATTTAAAGTACCCAGATGTAATCGTGTTTCAGTTACAGCACATAAACACTGTAAATGAGAGTACATCGCCTTTAATTAAAATAAATGTAATTTTAGCATGGATGAAATGACACAGATCTGTTGCTATTAGAGAATCACAGCGTGAGGTAAATTCACTGCGATCTCTCCAAACACACGGCGTAAACGCTGCGAAATTAAACCGCGTGACAATTTCACATCTCATTTTTCTAACATGTATTTATTGATATGTATCTCAGTTTCCTCATGAATGTGCAACAGGTTTTGTGCAGTCATAACCAAGCAAAGCACATTTGAACTTACTGTTTTTGTAAACTCATTGTTTGTTCCAAAACGTTTTTTTGGTTGGGTATCTTGGTCGTATCATGATGTTCTTAAAGTACCTTACCACAATACACAAGTACAATAATCATTCGATTTCACTGGGTACATCAAAGGAGTACCATGGTATTGTATCACTGTACCATGGTACTGCTACCCTGCATTTTGTAAAAGGTCACCTCTATTCTACTGAAAGTGTGTAATATTTACCAATAAAGAGATCATGACGGAGCTTTAGATACATTTATAGTTTATGAGAATCACACGATGACACACTCTGTACGGCTGAATGCAGATTGGATGATCAATCTCGCTGAAACTGCAGCGGTCCTGATGTGATGACTCGTTTACTATCCCTGACAGCTCCCGATTCTTTCCTTCCGTCATCGGCTTGTCTGACCTTTAGAGGTCATGGAAAAATGTAACTGCACACTTCATCCTGGCCTGTTAAAGGATTTGATGTGTGTGTGGTTGATATGTACGTGATTTAGATCTGCAAATGTGCTTTGAGAGAGACAGGGTTTACTTAATTCCTCTTCCTAAAACCCTGGGCCAGTCCTTTAATACGTTTATGTCCTACAGGATTTGGTGCCTGCATGAAAAAGGGCTGCATGGCTTAAATCTGTTGTTTATAGAAAAGACCCGAATCCATTTGCTGTGCTGATGTGGTCCAGGTGCACATGTTTACGATGACCGGTGTAACAGAGCCCTCCAAAATTATGTTGCAGTCATTTTAGTCAATTATTGCAGTACTCAAATACAATTTAAAACCAATGGTATTAATGAAATTTCTCTATAAAATGAAATCAATTTAGAAATTGTCCATAGTGACTAGGGTCTCTCTCCCTCTCTCTCTCTCTGTCTCTCTGTCTCTCTCTCTCTTTCTCTCTCTCTCTCTCTCTTTCAGCACAGTCTGTGTGCTTAAAACCTTCGTGTAACTGTTACGCGATGTTAAAAAAAAGATCAAACCCTTCGACCTCCTTCATTCCCAAGTCATGCTTTTTAGAGTTTGCACTTTTATTTCTAGAATGGAAAATGAAATCCTTTAATGGCCAGCGAGCGCTCCCAGAGCGAAGAACTGAATGAACCGGGAGACCAGAAGAGCTGAGGTCCAGACACTTCATCCTCAATGACCCACTTTCTGCTGGAAACAAGGCTGGTGAATCACCTCTCACCCTCTCACGCTTAAAATAACGTTTCCAATTAGAACCAAAAAGGGTCATGCAGTGTGATGTCATGCATTTATAGCTCCGGTGAGGAGTCTGTAATGTAACATCAAGAACACTGAGATCCAAAGAACTAACAGCAATTTTAGAACTCAAAGCATTTGAACTGTAAGAGCATGTCTTCATAACGTTTTTGTATTTACAGTTGTACTGTTATTGTTTTAACCTTAACATGATTATTCATGGTTGATTTAAACAATGCCAAAACTGTTTGTGGCGTTAAACAGGTGGCGTCAGGAGATTTCATGATTTTATTCAAATAAACATCATACACTCAAGAATCAAGCATGCACATGCATTAAGAAAACAGTTCAATTTTGACTTCAAGTTGACTTTAAAGGGGGAGTAACATGCTATTACATCCATACTGCGGATGTGCAGTCACTTTGGGATTATGCATTACTGTTCCTGTCTTAAATGGGAGAAAATGTAACACATTTCAGAGATATGAAGAACGTAATAGTACACTACAGGTATTTAAGATTAACATAATCTTATTTAATCCCTCCTTAAAGACTGCATGCAACTCCCTTAACACCACAAACACAATCCATTTTAGGAGATGTACACGCCACGTATAAATTCTGTGTAAATGAAACATAGTACACATACAATCTTCCAGCTCATCCAGTACATCAGACCGTGTTTTTCTGTTTAGTTGCTCTTATTTTCCATCGCTTGAAGATTTAGCCATTCAAAGTGGCTTCATCTTATAATAATAAATAAAATAATATAACAATGAATTAATTATCTTCACAGTCATGTACGCGGCCCTTCAGGAGACCTGTCCAAAATTGGACAACACCACAATCTTGCTCCAAAGATCAAAAAGCCCTTTTCCCCTTCAGCTTTATTAGATCTTCCGCTGTGGAAGCAGAAGGAATGTTTTCATGTCTGTAAATTCAAACAACTCCAGAAAAGGCAGCCGAGAATGAGATGACATTGCAAATACATCATGTTGGTGTCCGACTGTTATACGTGTTGGGTATCAGGCGGTGGGGTTTTATTTTCGAGACTGGGAAAGAGTCAACTCACTGAACTCTTCTCTGACAGCCTGTCAGTGCATCTAATTCCCTCGGATTCCTGTCACTTTCTTTCTTTGCAGCTCCCAACGTTCCTCATCTGTTCTTATATATCGCTCTCTTCTCACTCTCGCGCTTTCAAGTAGAGTCGGCCACCTCATATGGTTCAGAGAACTAACATTTAAAATCACATTACAGGAGGTTACATCTTCAACGATCCATCAACTGCACCGGACAAGAACATACGAACAGACACAGCAGGAGATGTGTTATTTTATTTGACATGAACCACAAGGACCATGTTCATTTAAAACATCCCTTACAAGAAGTAAGCATAGGCCACTTGCAGTTCATTTTATTAAGTGAACCTAAGCGATGTTTAACACCGTGTCCACACCGGACGCGAAGCGACACAACACACGGCTTGTTACAATGGGAGTGTGGCCACGTCGCATCCAGTGTGGACAAAATGTAAAATATGAATAGGTTCTAATGCGTTCTATTGTTGAAACTACCCAATATAGGTTATTTTCAAACCAAACGTTTTTTATTTACTTGGGTCTAAATTGGCTTCTTTTTATTGTAATTTGATATTTTTAAAGTGTGTTTTTACTGTAAGTATAATACGTTTTACAGGTCTAATTGGAGTACACAAATGGTTTAAAAGTTTTAAAAGTAGTTTGAACACTCCAAAAGATGCTGTTTATTTTTACAAATCTTTTGATCATAAGGTTAAGTTATAACCCAATGGTTTGGATTGTCCATTTTTCACATTATTGGCTAAAATAATCCAGAATGTTTTAAAATATATATGAGGCAGGCCCTACAGTATATTAGCCTAATAGAACACTTGAATAAACCAGGGATTTTAACATTTTCTTAAATGGACAGTCAACCCTAACGTATTATCTCACTCATATTTTACTCATATTTATTTTATGTCACTGTCAAAACGTACACAAAGTTTCTTACACAAAGCGCTTGGAATATAGAATTTAAATGTATAAACTTTGTTTATGAATCTTATTGGCTTTTTTTTAAATGACATACGAAAACGCATCATAGAATTAAACCAAACTAAAAAAATTAAATAGATCGGTTGACTTTTCTGGTTTCTGATTGGTCAGTGCAGCATGTGAACAGGAAGTGGAATAGCTACCACATTCACATTCCTGTCTTCCTAAAGAGGCGTCTTATTTGCATCTGCTGGCAAAATGTCACACGTTCTCAGGCTCACATTAATAATCAAAGAAACTTCATTTACATGCAGAACTTGGGTGACAGTCTGGCAATTAAAGGGACAGGGGGTTAGGATTTCAATCCCACGCCCTTCAGGATAAAATGGGCGAATGCTGAATATTTAAAGGTGAAGTGACATAACTGCACTCAGATTACCCTTCTCTCTCACTTCTGCTTTTCCAGCACGCACACACCCTCTCGTTCTCTCTCACGCCCTCTGTGCTTTTATAGCTCTCTCTCTCTTTCTCTTGTAATTTTTGAAATAAAAGAATAACCACAAAAACATCATTTGCATTCTGCTCCCCATGCGCTCGTGTTTTTCTTTTGTGCTGTCAGGTATCTGCCCGCAATATGATGCTCTGGGAAACGTTCATCTCGTATCTTGTTTGTTTTGGTGGCACGCCTGCGGGGACGCTTTCGACTCTTGGCACGAGGAATCGTGCTAACGGACCCCATCCAGATGCCACTTTCCATTCCAGGGTCCGTGTAGCAGGCCATAAAAACCAAAGAGGATTTCATTATCAGGAGATTTCAGGTTTAGTTTTCGGCCTGAAATTCCCCAGCGTTCTGCCACACGTCTGTGTAGTGGAGTCTAAACGATGGGAGGGGATGTTTTAGAGGTCTCTGAGGAGGAATGGACCACATGTTCCTGCGGTTTCGCAGCATCTTTTTTATTTCAGAGAGAAAATCTATGAAGATTCCTTATTGTTCACCCAAGTGTTGGGTTGTCAAACTCGTTTCTCTTTTGCAAACGCTTATGAAACATCCAGGCATTATTATACATGTTTACCGTAGGCACCAAACCAATTCCTTCACCCCACTATGGCTTTTGTATAAAACGAATAGAAGCAATTACTGCTCATTTTCCAGGAACAAAACAAAGCAGCGTGCTGCCCTCGCTCACAAGAGAAAGCAATCAGTATGTTCTCTAATTGCATTAAATTTCCTTTGTTAAAATGTTTTGCTCAACATTCATTTATTTGAAATTTGCAAAGTGAATTGCATATTTGCTGAAAACCACCGAGGAAGATGAGTTTTGAAGAAAAGTGCACAAAGGCTGTAAATGCAGCTAGAATGTTAACATTTAACAACTTTTTTTAAACATTTTTTATTAAAACTTATAAACACAAACAAATAGGACATTTGTTGAAATTCGTGAAGAATATGGAGGTGTAAATGGAGGCTTTCCTGTGGCTCAGTGGTAGGAGCATGGGGCTAGCAATGCCAAGGTCATTGGTTCGGTCCCAAAAACAAATGTATAGTACAATGCAATGTAAGTCACTTTGGATAAAAGCGTCTGTCAAATGCAGATGCAAGTGTAGATTGTAGGGGTAAAATGATCCGGATTTGGGTGTGTTCATATTGAGATCTTTGCAGACTTGATTAATCTGAGACATTGTTGACATCTCTTCTGAAACTCTAATGGAGACACTTGTGAGATGTCTGCCTCTTCCTCAGGAGACACATATGAGAGTTTCCATTTGCACTACATTTAATCTCATTGCATTTACATTTAGTTCTTTGCAGACGCATTTATCCAAAGCGATTTACACAGAGTTCGGGGAGCAATAAGCGATATGTCATACAAAGAGCAATAGATCATTGATGTCTATTGGTAAAAAACACAAACATTACAGAGCTCTCTTCTGTGAATTTTAATTATTTTGGCTGTGAAAACCTTTTCACCACATTGCTGTTGTGGTTGTTATCATGTTGTTGCCCTCTGGTTGCTACCACCCTACTGGATGGTTGCCATATGGTCACTGACCCACTATTTAGCTTTCCTGTGGCTCAGTGGTTAGAGCGAGGCGCTAGCGACGCCAATGTCATGTGTTTGATCCCAGGGTATTGTACATAGTCAGAAATGTTTAGAACAAAGCAATGTAAGTCGCTTTGGATAAAAGCATCTGCCAAATGCGTAAATGTAAATGAGTGGTTGTCATGGTGTTGCTATATGATGTTCTGGATGGGAGGATCGTCACGTTATCATAAACATATCTTACGATGTCCCTTATGAAATAACCCGATGCTAAGTAGATATTGCTGTGTCATGTTCATAGATCAAATCTATAAAGCAAACCAAAATTCCTT